>NC_053171.1:66085712-66415183 GCF_016835505.1 Polypterus senegalus | reverse complement strand
TCAGGTCATTCTTGTGACCAGTATGTGTTGCTTCACTGAAGTATAACTTATAACGGAGCTGTGGTTTTGCCCATGTCGCGGACGTGGACATGGCGGACTTTGCCGTCGTGCAACTTTGAAGACGGCAGCAAGCGGCAGCCTTAAGTGCTCATTAGCACTGTTAACAATGTTGAATCCTTTCAAAGACGGTAAAACCGGTACTTTCAGAACCCTTAGACTCGCTCTTAGGTTTTACTGGCCTGGTGACGGTTCGTGTAATATCTGTAATATCAAAGCTTGTATAATGATAATTACGTACAACCCCAAATCAGAAAAAGTTAGGATGGTATGAAAAATTCAAATAAAAAAAAAACCCTGCAATAATTGTTAAATTTACTTTGACTTTTATTTCATTACAGACAGAATGAACCCAAGATATATTATTTCATTTTCTTTGTTAATATACACCCATTCCTACATTTCAGGCCTGCAACACATTAAAAAAAAGTTGTAATGGGATCAAATTGGGACCAGTAATGAGGTAAAATAATAAAATTGTGATATGATTTTAAATGGGTGGTTTCAACAGGTGTCTGTAATTATGAATTGGTACAAAAGTAGTTTCCATGAAAGGCTGAGTCTTTGATGAGCAAACATGGATAAAGGATCTCCAGTTTGTCAACAAATGTGGGAGCAAATTATTGAAATGGAAGATTGGAAGGGATTTGCATAGTTCTGCCTCTGCAGTACATAATATCATTAGACAATTCAAGGATCCGGAAGAATTTCAGTGTGTAAAGGGCAAAGGTGCAAGACTTAGCTGAACACTCCTGATCTCTGATCCTGCGGACAGCACTGCATCAAGAACTGTCATTCATCAATAGCTGATAAAACCACTTGAGATTACAAGGGATTACTTTGGAAAACATTTGTCAAGTTGTACAATACGCAGTTTCATTCAAAAATGCAACTTAAATCCTTATAGTGCAGAAAAGAAGCCTTATGTTAACCATGTCCAGAAGCAGCATCTCTGGGCTCGGAGACATCTGGGATGGACCATTACATGGTGGAAAATATGTATTGTGGTCAGATGAATCAGTATTTCAGATCTTTTTTGGATGAAATGGACACCGTATGCTCCAGACCAAAGGTGAAAAGGACTATCCAGACTGTTATCAGCACCAAGTGTAAACACCAGTGTCTTTCATGGTATGGCGTTGTGTCAGTCCCCTTGGCAAAGGTAATTTATACTTCTGTGATGGCAGCATTAATGCAGAAAAGTACATTGAGATTTTAGAGCAGCATATGCTGCCATCAAGATGACATCTTTTCCAGGGATGTCCATGCATTTTTCAACAAGACAATGCAAAACCAAATTCTACACACATTACAAGGGCATGACTGTGGAAGAAGAGTGGTCTGGGTACTGGGCCTGACTACCTGCAGTCCTGACCTGTCCCCAGTAGAGGATGTGTCAATCCCAATGATTTACCATCCCAACTGTTATGGAAGGTGTTGCAGTCCTGACTTGCAGGAAAGGATGTATATTAACATATGAAATGAAGATGACCAGACAAAACATGAAATATCATGGGTTCATACGTCTTGCAATGAAATAAAAATCAAAGTAAATTTAAGAATCACTGGGTTTTTTTTGCATTATCCATACGTTCCCAACTTTTTCTGATTGGGGCTGCATGTAAATTGAGCTATTTCAGTTTAATTTTGGCATATCTTAAATGTATATTCACTTACAAAGACCATTTGTTACCCTTAATTGGTCTTTGAAATTCAATGACTAGCTGCTAGGCCACACTGCCTGTCCAGTACAGTACAGAGTTTTGGTTTTTGACAATTGCAGAATATTTTAAATAGGATGTTAGTGTTCTTTCAAATGACTTTTAGGCTAATTGGTGATACTGCACTGCTCTTGGTATTGATATTTTCATATGAGCTCTAGTCTGGACTGACATCTTAGTGTACACAATTTCTTAAATGTTGTATGCTTCCTATGAATTGGCCTGGGATGAGGCTAGTATGAAAAATAGTTTATCACATTGAGTTAATCTTGCCATGTTCCCAGCGTGGGTGCCATCTGGGCATTGGCTATTCTATTACACGGTGTATTCAATTCAAAACAGTTCTTGAAAAATATCTTCCACTTGGAATGGCTTGGCAAGGAAGTCACTGTTTTATTTTGTAGTAAAAAATTTAGAAAATATTCTGTTTACAGTTATCTGCATTACAAAGAATGGACTATTCACTGCGGGGTCAGAAAACATTGGGGCATGGTCAGATGAAAAAATGTAAATGTTAAAATTAATTGCAGGGTCATTTCCCTTGCTTTGAATATAGCGGGATTCTGGCAGTAATTATTTCACATTATGCATGCATGAGAAGCAGGCAAATTACAAACAGGTGTACAGTAAAATATATTAATAGTTTTGTATGAGATTCACATTTTCAAAATTCTTTATTAAAGGTAATAATTTCAACAACTTGATCATATTAAGTTAAAATGAAGTTTCCTCATGGGTTGAGGTTATTTTATTGTCATCAGCAATGGTGTACATATACACAGTGAGATGAGACAATGTATCTCCATGAGTTCTGGTACAACATATAAACGTACAGCAAGGTGCAAGGTGTGACAGAAACAAACCATAAACAGACAGTACAGCCATGTAACAGTATATTTTGAAAGAGATTTAAACCTTCCAGAATAAAGTACAATTTCACTATATTTAAGATATTGTACAAAGGCACTTTGCAGCACTAAACTGCCTTGAGATACTGATAAGTATACGATTATCAAAGCAAATAACAGGATATAAGTGTGCCTGTTGTATCAATAAACACAATAAAAGATAAAGTACAGGTGCTGTTGAAAAAGCCCACAGTGTAATACTGTATGTTATATACTCTCATTTTGGAAAGCACTTTGAGCTACATTTTTTTGTATGAATATGTGCTATATAAATAAATGTTGATTGATTGATTGATTGATATATGTATATATAAAGCATAAAGTGAGGTGGTACACTAGAATGACACTGGTTAAACAGGATCTAGACATTTTTGTGCATTCAGAGTTCTGAAGACCTGTGATATGAAACTATTACTCAGTCTTGCAGAAACTTTGATACCACTTTCCAGATAGTAGAAAAGAGAAGAGTCCATGTAATAGGTGGGAATGGTCTTTCACTGTGTTACTGGCTCTGTTGTAGCAATGGGTTTGGTTAAGACAAGTCATCGTAGGATTTGCACTTGGATATGCTGTAGATATTGATTCATCCTGGAAAATATTCTTATATATGACATAGCCAAAATAGTACATGTCATGTTGTGAAGTAGCTGCTTCTCTTTCTTTTTTGTTGTATGTAAACTTGCTCCTCAACAGTACAAAGAGGAAATTCTGTCACTCATCATATCATAATTCATAGATATCTTTCTGATGTTAAAGACTGACCATGCAAAACCTGACTTTTCTTGCTTGCGTCACATCAGCATCTTTCTGTGGTAAATAAACCATTTGTGGGACATTATAAAATGCTTTTAGCAGCTGGCTTAATTTCCTCTCTGGACCGTGAACTAATAAAAATGACCCCATATGTAGTAGAAGCAACAGTAGCGATATTGTCTCATGTATAGAGTTTAGTGATATATTGCTCCCACTTTAGACTAATCAATAAATGCTTTTTTTTAGTTTGAATTTATTTCTTACCTATAATGTTGTCTATGTAATTTTTTTATTTGGAAAATTTGATGATTTCATCGGAACATAATTGTTTTTTGACACATACTGTTTGAACATATACACTGAGGGTCCAATTTATTAGGTCTGCTTTCTCTTCCTATGTAACTCAGTCATTGACACTGTGATATGTGCAGATAGTGCTTATTGAAGAAGGTGGAGTTGTTGTGAAAACCTAATAAGTACATGCTGTTGGATATCAAAAATAGTGGCACTACAGTATAGTTAAAGTGCATAGTTACACACTATAGTGTACGCTGTATTTGCTCTGCACACGTTGGTTCTGTTTATAAAGTTAGATTGACATTGTTGGTCAGGCACATTCCTTAATAGCAGCAATATGCCCATCGATGGATAAGTAGGATAATACTATGAATGGTTTGGAATGATTCCTGAAGCGAACTGGTGAACTGAGCTTTGTTATGGTCCTCCCGTGTTACTAGGTTTCAATCCAAAAGGGCTAATTGGGAGGAATGATCCAGAAACAGAATTCTGTATAAGGCACATTGAAGTTGATATCTCTGTGCCAACCTTTGCATGGATGGTCTCTACAGATTCTAGCTGTTCTTACAACAAAGTCCTGTTTGATAGTTGCTAATAAAGCCGACAGTTAGTGTCTATGCTGTAGGGCCACTACCTTTTAAGGGTACAGTCTTTTACATGGCAGATTTCTGCACATTTTATTTTAAAATCAATATTTTATTATTTGCATAATTTATCTATTTTGGAAAAAATAAAATTAAAAGAATGTGACATGCAAAAATTCATGTTTAATTGTTACAGTGGAAGCAACTATTGCCATGTTTTCCGAATCAATAACTTAAATCGTAAATGTATTCCCTGATAACAAAATTAGCAGTTTCCATTTCATTTGTGTTCAGTGTATAGAAGTACCCATAAAAATGTAATGCCATATCTAATAGAAGCAGTTGAAGAAAAATAAATTATTTTATTTTCCCCAGCTGTCCATGAAACAAATTGGGCATAAAATTCTTTTGACATGGTTACTGGTATATGTCATATCTTATATGACAATTTGCTTTTAGAGCAGAAATTTTACTAATGTTTAGAACTGTGCATGCATGTCTGCAAGGTGAATTTACATTTTTTTCAACACAAAATATTCAATGTTATTCCATATTATGAGAGTAGCAACTCCTTTATTTCAACCATCATTTGATTAATAGGGTGATCATCCTGTTGGAGAGATGCTCTTTAGCTTTTAAACCAGGAAATATTTTCAGTTGACTTAGTGAATAGTGAAAGCTCTCAGTTAAACTAACATTACTTGTATTTTTTGTTAGGAGGGGATGTACAATGATGGGATGTTGTTCAGCCTCCCCAAGTTATCTCACAAAGAAAAAAAATACTGTGATAGGAATGTCACAAGAACCAATACTTCCATAGCAAATTTATACGAAAGTAACAAAAATATGTTGTTACAAGCTTTTTCATAGCATTGACAGTACCAGTTGAAAGTCACTGCCGTACTGTTGAGTGACAGAAATTCAGAATGTGATTGTTGGAATCATGCTTATCATTTTTTTTTTAAAAAAGAAAAAAGGCTGGCAGTTTTATCCCATTATGGAGTTAGATGAGAAATAGAGTAGTGCATGCATTAGTGCAATGTTATGACAAATCACATGTGAGTTGTAATTGTTTAACTTGTAGATGAAGAGATGAATTGCCATTCTCTGCAATGTTCTGATAAAAGAACAGAGGCTTTTCTTTCATTGTCTGGAAACATCAACGCATTTGCATGCATCCACAATTACATATCTAGGACTGTAGGATGTCGAAGGAAACTGTACCACTGGCAGTGCTAACAGCAGGTGTAGCAAGTAAAAAACGAGACAAGTTTCAAACAAAGTGGCTGTTTGACTTGTGTACACCAGTGATGAAATGAGCTGCTCCATTTATTAATGTCAAAATAAAATGTATTTAGTGTTTTAGTACTTCAAAGCACAAAACACATCTCTGTAATAATATGTCATATATTGCATTAACTGAAACTAATCACAGAGACAACCTGGTTATAGCATTATGCACAAAAGTCTGTACTGAATGCAAATCTGCTAATGTCTGCTTGTGTCAGTCATTTGATTATTAAAAATAATCTAAAGTTCATGAGTATAACCCTTAATAAGTGATTAACGTAGTAAAAGCACCTACACTATATTGTATATATGATTGGTATGTTGGTGAATGTAATGCTGTCTCTCAGTTAAAATTAATTGACTGCATCAAACATCAGTGTAGTTCATTTTCTAATTCTAGATTTGTACACATGATAGACAGTAACAAAGTTCAATCGCTCATATAACATATTCTGAAAAAAAGAACAAAAAAAGGCTGTTATACAAGATCTCTTGAGTAATAGAGTGATGTAAAACTGACAAGTTTGATTTCACACAGGAAGCCTTGAAGTTGGGACAAATGTTAAAAAAGGGAGAGATATGGATAATTAAGCAAGGGTTTATGGCATTTGACATTTGAATCAATCTGACTAATCTCTTAAATATTACTCTGTTGGTATGTTTTTTACCAGCTAATGATGCAAATGTATATCCAGGAATCCTGGAATAGCAGTTACTAGAAACTTAACAAAGTGATTCTCTGACATATTAGATTTAAAATCATGTTCTTAGAAAAAACAACTTTAAAGAGTTTCTTTGAATTTAAATATGTTGGAGGTCACTAGTTAAACAGAACAAATGTAATAATTTTATTTTAGTATCAATTATAAGAGTATTGTTTAGTTACTGGAGAGAAAATATTGAAGAATAAAATTAGAATGTGCACATGGTAAGATAAATCAGGTAGTCCATGATGATATCATTCTTTATAAGCCCTGTGGTGTAGGGCCGGGGATCCTTGCTTGGCCGGGATGCCTCCACGCTGGAAGGACTGAGGGAGGGAGTGTATCCAGAGCAGTACCTCCCCCGGAACGTTAGATGGCAGCCCCCCTAGTTTGCAGCAGTGATTGGAATTCTGCAATGCTCCATGGGTGTTGGATTTGATTACAGCCCTGTTGGGATCCGTGGAAACTGCCAGGGTGTGTTTTAGCAGCTGCTGAGCCCTGGAGTGCAGCTCTTCCACCACACGTGGAACTGCTGCGGGAAATACATCAACGAGCACCTGGAGCACTTCCGGGTGCTGTATAAAAGGAGCCAGCAGACACTTCTCGAGAGTCGGGAGGAAGTGGACAAAGCTTGCCCAGAGGAATGGAGGGAAATAAAGTGAGAGAAGAAGAGAGTATTGTGTTGTTCTGTGGTTGTGAACTGTGTTGTGGGAAACGGGGAAGGCATTTCCCACAAGGGAAAAAGAAGAAATAAAAGCGTGTGCTTATACTTGTGCGTCTGCGTGTGTCTGTGTAGGGTCTGGGCAGTGGTGTGTCTGCCTGGTGGTCCGCAACCCTAAGCTGAAATCACCCTTAGATTGTAACATCCCCCAAGTTGCTGTTTTGTTTTTGCTGTGGTATCGAATAGATATCGAGTACTATCATGAAATTTCAGTGGTATTGATATTGAATGCAAAAGTTCTAGTATTGTAACATCCCTATACAGTAATTAGTAAAAAGGAAACCTGTGTCTTCTACTCTTTTAATGTTTCTCAGTTACTTTTGTCAGGAGTCCCATAATATATTTAAACATAAAGACATCTTCTACTCTTTAAAATAAAGACATCTTCTACCATTTAAAGTAGTTTTGTAAGAGTGTTCTTGAATTTTGTCACATTAAGAAAACACAACTAGGTTTAACTGCAATTCCATTCCCTGCATTGTAGCAGAAGCCATACTTTGCCAAAGACAACTGTCATAGCAAGCAATGCATTTAACTGTATTAAAGTTCTACAGGATGCCTGATTAATAACACGTAAAATATCTGAAACTAGCATTTGCTGCCCTAATTTAGGGTGCTCATAAGAAATGAAATGATTTACTTCATGAGGTAGACACACATAATAAACAAAAATAGTTGTATTTATAAACAAAAATAGTCATATTTGAAATATTTAAGTATGTGCTATTTAAAGTAAAAATATTTCAAATTGTAATAGAAAATTGTCATTTTTCACTCTCTGGTAGAGGTCCACAAAGGGCTAGATCCCTATTAAAGGATCAGAAATAAAAATAATAACATCATGCTGGTAAGTACTGACCTTGAAATATTCAAAAATTATACTCCATGTGCTTATGTTTGAAATTTGTCATTTTTAACCTTCTGGGAGTGGCTCTAAGAGGTATAAAATCACCGGAAAGAATCAGATACCAAATATTTTATCATACTCATGATCAGCAACTTCAGAATAGCATGAAACGACACTCCTGTGACTGTGTGGGTTGGCTCCTCGCTCCCTCTTCATTTTATGGGAGCTTCTTGAACCCGACACTGTTGATAACGTAACCGGATGAGCTGAGCTAATGAGGACAAAACACACCAAGCATGGGGATGGTGAAAAGTGCTAGTGCTTTTATTAATGCAAATCAAAATCCACATAGAGTCCAAAGTGCTAAAAAAAATCAATAATAAATAATCTATAAATTCAGCAAAGTGCTGGTGGAGGTTACAATCCAATACATAAATAATCCAATTAACAAGGTTAAAATTTGGACAGGAGTCTTTAAAATTCTGATCCCAGTGCTTCCATTTTAAAAACGATGTCTCTCCGGCTTATCCTTCTAGGACCTTGAAGCATGGAAACGTCTACAAACAGGCGGAGACACCCATCATTCTTGGCCTGTGTTCCCGCTGCCTGATCCATGGTGTTTAATGGGGAGCCACCGGACCATGCTCCCACACCCACTGCTGCCAATCCAGGCTCCACCCAGCGAAAGCGCATCATCCTCCCACCACTGCCTGTCACAGACTCCACCCCGCGAGAGGATCTTCTTCAGTGTACAGATCACTCCTTCTCCTGGCTGCACAAAAGGAGTGATCCCCGTGCCCCCTCCTGAACGCTGTCAACATGCTACCTCCTGGGGCATCATTCCTGCTCCTGCCTTTCTCCCTGCCCTTTAACCTCTCTCTCTTTGTTATTTTTTCCATTTCTCTTGTCTATGCTAACCTTTATAGGCTGGGGGAGTGCTTACAGGTGCGATTGCCTGATTACTGCCCTGGGCTGACAACAAAGCAATCGGACTGCTTGCATGTGCAGGAAAGGCAACGCACAGACAAACGACAGCCTCACACCAACCTGGAGACAGAGTGACATCACAGCAATTCGTTCTCTCCTGCTCCCACTCCCCAGCACGGGCGCATTCAACATTTATTAATTAAAACGGCCACTCATTTTGAGTCGTTACCCGCTATACCACAACTCCACATTCCTATACTGTATTACTGATCCCTATTTTTGTGAAAAGAGGTGACTTTGACTCCATATATCCCATTAGGGTGAATCCCTGGGGTAGGTTGACATGGTATGCACAACGTAAAATCCTTCTGATCATTTTTGCTGATGACACCTATTGGTTTACACTTTATCATAAGAATGTAATTTCCTGCACAAAATGTGGTTAAAAATATCCTAAAAATAAAGGGGTTTTCTGGGTTTAGAGAAACAAAAATAGGAGAGAAACCCATAAAGCTCGATGTCTTGCATAACTTGACATCAAGACGCGTTGAATAATATGTCATATGTGGGGATTTTCTTATGCTGGTGAGTCAGGAGGCAATGGCCAAAAAATGAAGGGATTTCAAAGTGTTCATAATTTGTTCTGAGCTGCTCACTTCAGGTGATAATTCTGTACCCTTCTCCTTTAACACGTTTCCCAAACAGTCTCCCAGACTGATGTTTACTTGATTATGTTGACCTCTTTTGTCACAAACATACATCTACTAAGCAAGTAAATGTAAAAGTAAGTAATTCTTGTGAACACAATTAATTTATTAATTTTCACTAGCATGCAAATATAGTGCTCAGTGTAAAATATTGAGCATTGCCTAGGCAAATGAAAACTAATAGGGGTGTATGATTACCATAAAATCCATAATTAACATTTATTGCCCTTTATATTACAATTGCAGTTATTAATTCTGATTAACAGCACTATAGTGAAATTCATGTTTTTTGTTCCTAACTGCACATGCTATATTCAGTATGCATACAGTACAGTAGAACCTCTACCTGGAAACCACTAAAATAAAATTTAGTAATGTAAAACTAAATGGCAGATCAGCTGAAAAGTTAAACATGAAAAAGTAAACAAAATTAAAAATGTTTTTGAAATACAGTGAATAGTAAATTGCTCATATTGAAATAAGTTTTCAATAGAATTTAAGTGTAACACAAACATCTTGTTCTTATTTCCCCCCAAAACAAATGTTACTGCTTAAAAACCACCTTACACAATCCACAAATGTAAAATCAGGGAAATGTTTAACATGAAAATGGTAAATTGGAGTTCTTCTGCATTAAGAAAACAAAAGTTGCATGTGTTTGTGAAGTCAAAGCAAAGAATAAAGTCTTAAGTGACAGTAGTGTAGCATAAGATTAAGAAGTTAATATAACCCCAATTTGAGAGTTCTGTTTTTACTGGACTGGAAAAGTATTAAATATAACAATACTAATATGCAGGAAGCCCAGGAAGTACTGTATTTACAGTAGATGGTAGCATGATGCTGCCATCAT
Organism: Polypterus senegalus; assembly: GCF_016835505.1. Classification (NCBI taxonomy): domain Eukaryota; kingdom Metazoa; phylum Chordata; class Cladistia; order Polypteriformes; family Polypteridae; genus Polypterus; species Polypterus senegalus. Next base: position 66,404,817 of record NC_053171.1, on the reverse strand, counting down.
GTCACTTATATGATGTGAAAAAATGCATACACATTACCATCAAGTATATTGCTGTCTAAATAAATGTTAAGATTTGCTGTATGTTTAACCTGGTGTAGTGCATTATTGGGAAATTAATACAGTGTATCAAATACCAAAATACCAAATAGGTATTACACAATTGCAACAGCATAACCTAAACGTTATAGGATATTCACCAGTTGCTAAAAACAGTGTATGACCAAAGCTCTGGAATCCAGTCCAGTTATTGATAGCAGCAGATCTCTGTAGTTAAGCAAACTTGTCGCTTCTCCTGCATTTCTCAAGTGACAAATCCTTGAGCAGTTGTTTCCCTTTTATGTTCTCGTGAAAAAAATTATATGTCGTTTATAAGCATCTTATTTTTAAAATAATATTCCTCATCAGTATAATGAATGAACTGTCATGCTCAGACATGCTTCCATATTTCTGTTGAAACATAGTGTAAATCATTGAGTTCTGGTAGCCTAATGTGCCAATTGTTTTAGATCTGATTCAAATTCTGTTCGTCATTTGGAATAAATTAAAAAAAAAAAAAAAACAAACTTGGGATGGAAAAAATAATTGTGAGAGGGGCTGAGGTCTTACTCTGGGTATTGAGTTTATTAAACCTTCTGTTTTTTTACAGTGTTAATCTGAGCCTTCTCTTTCAATAGCCCACTGAATATGGACAGTGTCATTTGGTTATTATCAGCAATGTCGCAGGCCTAACTTAACTGGAACTTGGTGCTGCTTGCTTATCTTTCATACTGAACTATAATCAACATGATTAATATCTGAATACAAAATAATTCAAAATTTTGGATAATTCTCTTAATTTTAGAATTAAAACAACTAACAATGTCGGATGATATACATACTTCTCAATTTTTTAAGGCTGCAATAAACAGAACTAAAACAAAACTCCCAAAAAATGAATCTAATTAGCCATATGTGGTGAGTGCCTGTGCTCCGCCAATGCATTCATGTGCTTAGTGAATCTGCTTGATAGATCAGAATGCTGATTTGCTGATTACAGCAATTTGCTACTAGGAAAGCTCCAGCTCCAGCCTCTCATGCCTTTTGCAGGAACTCTAGTTCCCTCCTTATATAGACAGTATGTGTAATGAAAAAGTATGTGTTAAAGCTAGATTCATGATAGGTTTATATAGGTTTGTAGGGTCCTTATTGTCATTTGTACAGTGAAATTCGTATTTGCATATTCTAATCAACACAGAATACATTACGACCAGTGAATAACAGCCATTCCTTGAAAGTTCAGTCTTCCTTACCTGCAGTGACTACCACAAACTATGACTACCTTGAAACCAATGTGTTCACTTTCTGATTTGAACAACTGAAAGTGGCTTTCACACGCTAACATTAAATGACTAAACAAAAAGGTCATGACCGTGGTAATGAACAATGTAAGAATCCAGAGACAGTACAAAAACAACCTAATTGGGCATAATTTTTGTAGATTGAATGGAGTAAACAAAGAGGAGCCTCTACACAGTCTTGTAAGAAGTCTACATTCAGGAGACATGTAGAGAGAAGGTACTTTAGAAACTCAGCAAAGGGGAATAAGAACAAATGCTTCTGTCTTGAAGCTTTTGCACTGTGTTAAAAAGTTTAAAGTTACATTTGTAAAATCAAAGCAATATGCCTCAGCCCCAGCTCTCTCTAAAGCATCTTGATAAAAATGGAGAAGGAAAACAAGGAAGTCTTAGTCAGATAAATCCTAATTATTTCATCCTGGCGGCAGATAGCAATTGTGATGTAGGTTTAGATTTCCTGTGTTGCATATTGTTTTTGTTACCGGGAAGAAACCAGCGTAGACAATGTGTGAAATGGCCCATTATCTTGTCGTGGCAAAAACAGGATGGGAAGCATGGGAGAGTGCATTAATCAAAAAGATCAAGCAAACCTAAACAAGAGCTGAAAATGATTGGCCACAAGGGCCCAGGCATTTTAAATGAAACATGTTCACAGAGAAAGACTTGCACGTGCTCAGCTGCTTGCATACGTCCACATACACATTAATATACACACATACATAATCTCCATACCCTGTCCCTCCTGCCCAGAAAAGTGAGTTGATCACTTTTCAACTCATTATTGTTTGACTGCTTGTTAAGAAACAAAGAAAGGTTGTGAATCTTAAAAAGGAAATCATTTAAAATGCTAAACATATGTCTAATTAGTAGTGTTAATTGGTCACCAATTAAGAATGTGTCTGGAGGGAAAGCCTATAACCACTGTGGCCCTCCAAAATTAGAATTTGACTTCGCTAATCAAAACCTCTGGAGAAGGGTGATAATTCAAAGTGTCTATTGGTTAGTGCTCCTCTATTTTCAGGTGAGTTATGGGAAACAATTATACTATAGCTCTTTAATTGTTACATGTCTCTTTGGTCACTGTAGCAGGTTATGATGGGGCATTTAGTCAACATAGTAGCTAAAGGCCACATTAAACAACAATTCCAGGGATTCTCAGCTACATGCAAAAAATATGTTAAATTGAAGAATTCAGTAGTGTTCCCTTTGAAGTATCAGTCGAGCTAATAAATGACCAAGGGATTTACTTCCAGGACTGAAATAAACAAAATGCTGTTACTGTACCGATTTAACAATTGGCTTTTTATGCACAGGTATACCGTGAGACACTGCATCTCATAAATCCAAGGGTTAATCCTGGGGCCAGCCATTGTGCATGTTGAGTGTACATGATCTTGCTGTGTCTGGCACTCTTTATTTTCCTCCTATGTCTTCAAAGACATAAAGTCTTTGTCAAATGTCAGTTCCAAACTGGCTGCGTTGTGGAGCTCTGTGTTATCTTATGATGGAGTGGTATCCAGTCCAGGGTTATATCAAGTTTTTTTGCCCCTGACAGATCGAAGTAAGCTTTTTTTTTTATAATAATAACCTTACTAGGTAGCAATGATGGAGTATAGTAAAGTATATTTGGTATCACATTAACAAACCACTCAAAAGATGAATCACATAATTTGGCAAGCTACTGTAATAAACTGTGAAATATCAAACGAGTTCACTTATAACAAGCATTGACACTTCATGTGCAAGAAGGGATTTGGCAAAAATAATTTGAATGTCTGCATGCTGTCTGCAAAATAAACTTCCTTTTATTACCAACAAATGAAAGAAGAACTCAACAGGTGGCCAGTAATAATTTGCACGATAACACATTACTGTATTTATTTGTTCATTCTGTAAAAAAAAAAAATCTTTCCATGTAATTAGTTTTTAACAAAAATACTCTCGTTATTACTGATTGTAATTGGCCAGTAACATTGACACAGTGTACTGTAATGTAGTGATGGCAAATCTTTAGTTGTTTTTCATGCACATTATTTTGATTTACTGTTCTCATAACTTCAGTTTAATTCATCATCTTGATGTGTCTGACAGCAGGACACCACGACAGTTTTCTGGATCATAGATTTGTTTTCATAATTGATTAATGAGTCACCCATATGCTAGAATTTAACAACTTTTGCAAATTCAGAGCCATGAGGTAAACTTTCAAACGCAGCCATGTTTATAGTATTTTGGCAATCAGCACCTTAGTAAACAACATGAATTGAAAAGTCCTGAAAAAATATAAATATAACAATGATTCAGTCAAACAGACTATTTAGAAAACCTTTTCTATTGTATCCACTTCAATTAGTGAGTCTAGTTGAGGATGAACAACATGCTGTGGTAGCACTAGATGCTAAGTGGTAAACAGCTCTAGGCTAGGTGCCATTGGACAATTAAATTGTACTGCATATCTTAAGAATTTGGCAGGAAATAAATGCAAACTGCACATGCAGAGACTGCACAGACTGGGGTTTGTACCTAAGGCCCTGGACTTGTGAAATTTTAGCAATCCACCTTCTTAACACCTCTGTTCAAACCAGTCCGACTAAGATTTAAATATTCTGTACACATATTGTATTTTAGCGTGGTCATATTTTATTCAGCCCATTATACTATATTTGAATCCTCTGTGGTTTTCATTGTAAAAAAACACACCCAACTGAACTACAGCCCTTAAATATGGTGGAACTAACTGATTTTACAACCCAACCAAACCCATTGAGTTAACAGCTGGCAAATGACCATAATCTGCATATGCTCATTACTGTGAAGAATGAGTGAAAAGACCAAGTGTCAGAATAGCTATCTGTGAATTTGTACCTAATTTAAAATAATTGTGTAAAATTTCTGTAAGCAGTATATTTAAAGGTGTGTGGAAACAAATGCTGTAAAGTTAGCAATTATTCCAAGCAGGAGTGCTATAGAAAAATAGTGGTACTCTGTCATTGTATTAGGACAGAAGTGGAGGCAGCTCACCAGGTTCCATGTCTCTTATATTTAAATAATGTAAGCCCAATAATATTTTACATCAGATATACTTAAAATCTTTACTTGAGTTATTTTTACACACATTTGAAAAATTGTAAACAGTCAATCTGACTGTGAAATGTGTACACAGTACTATACACTGCTAGCCTTAGTTTCATAATATAAATCCCTCTATAACTTTTAACCTTAAACTGGTAGTTAGAATATCCTTATTGCAGGGCGGAGTCAATTCTTAAAATGAATGCCCCTCTGCTTTCTCTTATAAGCATTGCTTCCCCAATACTCCAGACATAGCGTCTTGATAATATTCACAATCCATTCTGTTTTCATGATTAACCCATTTGCTTGCCTCCTTAAAACTTTCAGCTCATGTTTGCTAAGTGATCTACCTCAGTCCTTCTTCCATTCTTGGCCATTCCTCAGTATCCTTTTCCTTGACTGTTTTGCCTTCTTTCTTTCTTTCTTTCTATTTTATTATGTTACTTTTATTTGGATTCAGCCTTAAATTAAAAAACTTTGCACAAATCTGCACGGGTTAGTTTTCATGACTCATATGCACCTCATTTATAACTCCTTCAGCTTAAGATAGAACCTGTAGATATTTAAGAACACATGAAGGCATATAATGGGGTGACATGGCGTTCAGTTGTTAGTACTGCTGTCTCACAGTTTTAGAGACCTGGCTCACTTGTTGATGCAGTTTCCTTGTGCCTGCATGAGTTTTATCAGGTACATCCTAACAATTTTCTCTTACAATAAAAAGCAAGTGTGTCAAACTAATCGACACTAAATGGTGCTATATTCTGCTGGTGTAGGTGTGAAAAGGGGTTTGCCTGTGGTTGGCTGGCATTACATCCAGGCTTGCTAAAGATGAATGGAAGTAAGACATATTATGAAATTGTCTTATCTGTACATTGAAGCACTGAGAGGTGTATCTAATATCTTATACACCTGAACTTGTTATGCATGTGTCCACCCATTTAATAAAGTCCCTTATCCAGTTTTATTGTCTTGGGGAGCCTGGGCTTATACTGGAATCATTTGTTGTAACACAAAAACCAACTATGAACTGAGCACCAATCATTTTCAGAGTACACAGTCACACTGTTTTCTAGTGGAACAGTTTATACTTGCTAAATAACTTAACACGTGTTTTTAGAATGTGGGGGGAACTCAACAGCCACTTGATTTCAGTAGTTGTCTTGTGTGCTCAGTAATGCTTTCTGAAAGATGCTATTTGAAATACAAATAGTTATTTATTGTACCTGAATTCCATAATTTTGTGTTTGTTTTTTTCTTCTACAAATATTTTATTATTTTCTGTAAATTTCCTGTCTCCAATTTAGAATCGAATAGATGAGGTATCGGAAAAAATTATTTTTGTTATAAAATCACATCAGAAATACAGGTACGATGACTAATGGGATGGAAATCTTATTCTGAATCTTCTTTGTTTGCTTTGATAATGGTAATTATCAACAACCAGCAACACAGTGGTTCATCATTAACTAAATCTATGGAACAGTGTAAGACACATTTTAAGGCAGAGAACCTCATCTCCATTTCCCTCATGCACATTATTTGCCTCATTCTGCTGTCTTTAAACCAGCAGCAGCATTCATTATATGCAAGATGCTGTGGATTCTGACATTGAGAGATTTCAATATTGTTAATTCACTTGCATGTTTTGAATTATCCAGTGACATACCTTTTTTTACATATACTGATTTGGTGCTTCTCTAAAAATTGTCTTATCAACTCCCCTTATCTTTCATCTAGATCTAGTCTTGAAATGATAAGAGAAAGCATATCCAGAGTATATCCAAAAATCTCAAGGAACTCACCCCTTGGTGATCTTAGAGAATGATGGTAAGGGGATCTGTTAATTAAAATGTAACCAAAGGAATTCAATTCAGCCATTCACAAAATATATTCTAGTTTAGTATGTGGCAACACAGCATAATTCAACTAAGAAATGGTAATTGTTTACATACAACGGGGAAAATGAGTATTGAACGTTGTGAGATGTGGCGGGCTTGTCATCCCGGCCAATACCCCAGGCCGCCAGATGGAGCCCTCCCTGCAGTATGGAGGTGCCCCGAAGACCAGCAGGGAATCATGGACGCTGTAGTTTTTATCCTCAGTCCTGCTGGATACCTCAGGGGTGAAGAAAAGAACTTTTACCTGACCTGGAAGTGATTGAGGATCACATGGACTGTGGATTCAGAACACTTCCGGGTCAGGGAATATAAAAGGACTGTGGGAGCTCCCAGACAGCGAGCTGAGCTGGGTGGAAGTGTGGCAACACGACTGGGAGCTGGAGGATTGATTTATTGTTTAGTATTTGTGATTGATTTATGAGTATTGTGGTGGAGAGTGTGCTTTGTACACTGTGGAGATTAAATAAAGTTAACTTGAGGACTTTTACCTGGTGTTTGGAGTCGTGGACAGGGGTTCAAGGGAGCGAAAGCGTCCCCTATCCACCACAACTTGTAAACGTTTTTCTCAGTAAATATATTTCTAATGGGGCTATTGATATGAAATTTTCTCTAGATGTTGATAACAACCCAAGTAACCCAAAGAAAGCAAAACAAATAACAAATAACAAAACAAGTAAGTCCATAAATTAAGTTATGTGTAATACAGTGGAATAACACAGGGAAAAAGAATTGAACACATGAAGAAAAGGAGGTGCAAAAAGGCATGGAAAGCCATGAAACCAGCTGAAATCTGTCAGTATTTAGAAAGCAGTCCTGATAGCCCCCTATCAGTTTAATATAGTTAATATTAGCTGGTTTAGTCCTAATTGATGGCCTATGTAAAGGTTTCTTATTGCCAAGATGTCATACAAGAAACATCTTATGATGTGTAAAAGCAAAGCTTATTGCTGCAAAACATACTGATGGCATTGGTTACAGACGTATTTCTAAACTTCTGAATGTTCCAGTGAGCACATAATCTGGAAGAGGAAAGAACATCCTTTCACTATAAACTGGCCATGACCAGCTGCTCCTCACAAGATTTCTGACAGAGAAGTTATAAGCATAATCAGAAGAGCTGTCCAAGAGCCAAGGACCACTTGCGGTGAGCTTCAGAAAGATCTGGAATTAGCAGGTAGAGTTGTTTAAAAAAAACCAATAAGTAATACACTCAACCGCCATTGCCTCTATGCACGCTAAGACTCCACTGCTGAAGAAAAAGCATGTTGAAGCTTATTTAAAGTTTGCTGCACAACATTTGGACAAGCAAAAGAAATACTGGGAGAATATAGTATGCTCAGATGAGAACAAAATTAAGCTCTTTGGATGTCATGCACACACCATGTTTGGAGGAGAAACGGCATTGTACATCACTCCAAAAATACCATACCAACAATAAAGTTTGGAGGTGGGAACATCAGGGCTGTATTTAAGCATATGGTACTGGCAGACTTCATATAATTGAAGGAAGGATGAATGGAGAAATGTACCGGGACATTCTTAATAAGAATCTACTGCCATCTACCAGGAAACAAGGGTGGACATTTCAGTAAGACAATGATCCCAAACACACAGCCAAGGAAAGTCTCAGAGAAAGAAAATAAAGCAGTCAATCACCCAACCTGAATCCTATTGAAAATCTATGGAAAGAACAGAAGATCAGAGTTCATAGAAGAAGCCCCCGGAACTTTCAAGATTTGAAGACAGTTTGTGTGGAAGTATGGACCAAAATCACACCTGAGCAATGCACATACAACTAGATTCTTCATACAGTAGATGTCTTGAAACCACCAAAGGCTTTTCTATTAAGTATTAAATTGTTTTCTGTAAGCTAATTCAATACTTATTCCCTATGTCATTCTACTTTATTACACATAACTTAATTTATGCACTTATTTGTTTTGATTTCTTTTTATGTGCAGATTACTTGGTTTGTTACCAACATCTGGTGAAAATTTCATGTCAATAGCCCCATTAGAGATATATTCACTGAGAAAAACGCTGACATGTTCAATACTTATTTTCCCCACTGTACTGTATATCTAGTCAAAGATTATCTGAAATGTTCTTGGTGCAAGACACAATGTGTTAAGAATGTCATCAACCGCCTTCACAGCTAGGTCACATTTTGGATAAAAATATTTGTATATCTCACGAATAACCTTGGATTTAAAGTCTTAAAAGCAATATTTGGAATAATACCAGATCAGATAAAACTATGCCATGAAAAATCAGTTGTAATATGCTGCACTATACTACTTGGAAAAAGATGTATTTTGCTCAATTGCTAGAATCTCAGTCCACGTTGTATAATTCAGTGGAGCAACTGTATACTATATCAAACTGGAAAAAAATCTAATTCTTTTTACAAAGTTTTGTTCAGAATTGTTTGTGAAGTTGACAGGTACACATTTACGTATGTAATTTTAAAGGAAACATACAAGGCTTGTGCTGAAACTTGTATAAATATATATACAAAGTAAATATATATATATATATATATATATATAGTGAACGATAGGGGGCGCTCTCACTCCCTTGAATCCCTGTCCACGACTCCAGACACCGGGTAAAAGTCCAAATGTTGACTTTATTTTTCTTCCACAGTGCACAAAACACACCCTCCACCACAGTACTCATATAAATCACAATAATTCAATAATAGACAATCCTCCAGCTCCCAGACACGTTGCCACCCTTCCACCCAGCTCAGCTCATTGTCTGGGAGCTCCCATAGTCCTTTTATACTCCCTGACCCAGAGGTGTTTCTGCCCAACAGTCCACAAGTCCTTATTCCTTCCGGGTCAGGGTAAATAGTCCTTTTCTTCAACCCGGCATCCAGCAGGGCTTTGCATAAAAACTCCATTGTCCATGATGCCCTGCTGGTCTTCTGGGGACCTCCATGCTGCAAGGAGGGCTCCACCTGGCAGCTTGGGGGTATTGGCAGGGATAAATGGCCGGCCATCCTTCACAATATATATACATTGTATTTCATACTGATTTATCTTAAACAATGAACTATTTTAGAAAGGGCTGTGTACAGTAGCTCTCTCAGTCAGGTGGGGGCATAGTGCTGAATTTCTTTGTTTCCACAATAAAAAGATAAAAAATACAAGGAGGGTGTAGTGGAATGTACAAAAAAAATGTGATATCAAGCACAAAATATTTTTACTGAGATGTGAAAGGTGAAAAAAGTTAAAAGTTAGATTGTTAAGCATGTAAAGCAATACCTACTTGTAGATTAATAAGTGCAATGAGAGTGCTCAGTACCTTTCATAATTTTTCCATTAGATTAGAAGTTTTAAATGTCTTTTTTAGGTAGCAGTAAGATTAATAATATTCAGTGCATTACTGCAGTGTATGTATTTATTAAGCTTTTCACTCCAATAAATAGCCTGCTTATGAAATATTATTCTTTCATGTACAGTTTCCAGTATATATGTATTTATTTCTGCCTGTAATTATAACTGTCTTTCTTTTTTGTTGTACATTGCTTCCCTGGTTTTCATTCTTGTGCTGCATAAATCTGTAAGAAAGATTTTTTGAGAAGATTCCTGTAATTTCTGAAAATTGGTTTGTTAAACTCCTAGTTTTATACCAAAAAAAAGTTCATGCTAAAGTTGCAAAGTGACCACACCCTGACACACCACTGGACCCCAGACACACCGAACACCTGGGACTTCTGACCTCCAGGCTTTTTTCCTTGCACTAACTGCAAGAATGCCTCAGCTAACAGAGGGAGAGAGGAGGGGTGGGAGAATGCATTGACCGCTACATGAACATTCACCCTGATGCTATTTATGTGGCGTATTCCTGGCAAGCTAGCATTCCTTGCTGGACACACTTTGTATTGTTATGGCATCTGCAGAAGTGGGGTGTCAGTGCAAGTTATGGGTGCTGCAGTCTCAGGTAATCTCTACCTTCTTCTGTTACTAAATGTATAAAAGTAAGTCATTTGAGCAGTTCAAAAGCTTACTGCCCAGACAGACCCTTTCCTGTGGTCAAAGGCAGACGTTTACTTTTGCAGCTCATTGGCATTCTAAATTGATAATATCTTGTATTATCTTTGTCAGATATATAAAGTTATTTCACACTTAATGTTGTTTGGGTAACATATATCTCTGAAGTGCCCAACCTGTTAATTGCTTCCTGTGAATGACAGGCATTTATTCAAGACTGACTCTTGCCTTGCAACCATTATTCACTTCAGCTCTGTCACATTTAAGTGGGTCTTCAAATGGATAGTTATAAATCCTCATTATCAACTACACACCTGAAGTAACACAACTTCAAAAATAATGTCTGAGAAGTATATTAAATCATAAAAACTAATCAAACTTGTGCAGTTAAGAAGCTGATTTCTGCTATAAAGGCATTGTTTATGATTGATTCAGAGTCGCTTAAAGGTTCAGGGCTTTAAGAACATGTGAAAACTGTTATACCTCAAGCATAACCTCAAGTGGTTTTAATGCAAGAATCCAAAATAAAGAATAAAATAAAATAATATGTAAATGCAATTGGCCTGAAAAAGAGGCCATTTATTTTAAACCATTTTAGATGGAAAAATAAATTAATGCCAGACTTAATTAATCAAAACAGGAAACTGCATTGCCAGCCCAGCCCTTCTTTAAAGTAACATTATAGTATCTTTAATGCTTCCCAATTTACACACACAGCTGATTGGATTAACATAGATCAAAGGTTCTTAGAAAGAAAGAATATGATTTCTTGCATAAATGCTAATTTTAAACATTTTTCCATCATTGTAATTTTAGACATTTTACTCAGTATATGCATGCTTTCCATTGGGTAATAACTGCTCACCACATTGTTGCCACTTATATTTCAGACTTAAAAGGAAAGTCCTAGAATGTGATATAAGATTATATGTATTGTAACAGCTGCCAGAAATATATGTGAAATAAATGTATAACAGTGTTCTTACCTGTATTACTAAGAATGCAGATGAATGTATGCTTTTTGTTAGAACACAAAATTAAACTATAGTTTAGGGCTTGAATTACATGTGTGATAGAGAGGGGAGATCTTTGGGATATCTATCTATCTATCTATCTATCTATCTATCTATCTATCTATCTATCTATCTATCTATCTATCCAAAATGTACAGAACCCTTAGCTTTTTGCACACTTTTATGTAGAAAATTTATTTTTTAAGGGATACATTTGCCATTTGTGCCTATCATTCATTACTCGATAAACCATAATGACCAAGTAAAAACATGTTTTCAAAAGATTTGCAAATTTATGAAATCTCTTATTCATAGAAGTATTCAAAGCCTTTACTGTGGCACTCCAAACTGTGGTCAGGTGCATCCTGTTTGCTTTCATTTTCATTGAGATGTGTCTAGAACAGGGGTCCTCAATTACGGTCCTGGAGGGCCGCAGTGGCTACAGTGTTTCATTCCAGCCAGTTTCCTAATTAGAACTCATCCCTTACCCTTGCTGAAAGTAGAACTTGGGATTTAACTCTATGCCTCTTTAGTGCTTTCATTCATCAAAGGCAAATTTTAGTTACATTGTTGATCAGAGGTCCTCATTTACAGTCCTGGAGGTCTGCAGTAGCTGCAGGTTTTCACCTCAATCAATTTCTTAATTAAAACCCATTTATTTAATACTAAAGCAAAACTTTTTTTTTGAGCTTATTTTTACTTATCTTGTCTGTTACAATTCAGAACCCTTAATTGTCTATTTTAGATTTTGGCAGCTGCATTTATGTTTTAATTGTTGCCTGTTTTCTGAACCAGACGTTAGTTAATAATGGAATGCAGATAACCAATAAACCAGCAGCTCTCCAGCTAACGGGCTTCCTATTAAACCTGTGCATATGCACCATGAAGGATCTGTGTTAAAAATGTTTAGAAATAAACGAGAGGGGAAGTGGAAGGAATGTTAAGTTTAAATCTGTTCTGATCCACAAAACACATGGATAATGTTCTCCAGACAAGGAAACTCTGCAGTGCAAATTTCTCTTGGGTTAATACAATACAATTCAATACAATACAATATTATTTACTTTTATATAGCCCAAAATAACACAAGAAGTGTCGCAATTGGCTTTAACAGGCCCTGCCGTTTCATAGCCCCCCAGCCTTGACTCTCTAAAAGACAAGGAAAAGCTCCCAAAAAACTCTTGTAGGTAAAAAATGGAAGACACCTTTGGAAAGGCAGTTCAAAGAGAGACCCCTTTCCAGGTAGGTCAGGCATGGGTGGGTGTCAAAAAAAGGAGGTAAATACAATACAATATAAAGAACAGAACACCAGTAATCATTAATACAATATAATAGTGCAATAGAAATATTACAAGTACAGAGCAGAATTCAATAGTAGATGATATTACATAATACGATTTGGATTAATGAAATGTCTAACAAGCCAAACAGTGAAATACCAAGTTTCATTATTAGCAAGGACTGTCTTATAATTAGGAAACCAGTTGGAAGGAAATCCTGCAGCCCTCCAGGACCTTTGATTGAGGACTCTAATGTAGAACTTGATTGAAGTCCACCTGTGACAAATTGAACTGATTGGACATCATTTAGTAAGGCACATGTTTACCTGTGTATACTCACTGTATATGTAGTTCACACTGAATGTCAGGACAAAAACCAAGCCATGAAGCCCATTAACTCTAGTAGACCTCAGCAATTAAACTGTGGGAAGACATACAGTAGGGCAGAGTAAGGGGATCAAACCATTTGTAAAGCTTTGAGTGTTCCCAGGAGAACACTGACCTCAATAATTGTAAAATGGAAGAAGTTACTGGCTGTCCTTGCATGGCCCAGACTTAAACCCCGTAGAACATGTTTGAAGTGACCTGAAGATAGCAGTTCACAGACACTTACCATCCAGTCTAAAAAGCTTAAGAGGCTCTAGGTGTGCAAAGCTTGTAGAAATTTACCCCATAAAATGAGGTAAATAAATGGGCCTCTGCAACGTACTGAATTAGGCATCTGAATGCTTATAGTGAATGAGATTTCACTTTTTGTTTTAACATTTTCAATCCCTTCTGTAAACATGTTTTCACTTTGTCATTTTCGTTTATTGGGAGTAGGATGATGGGCAAAACTAGTAAATGGCTTGGGGAAATTTCAGCATAGACTATATAAAGAGACATATAATCATTATAGACTTTCTCCTATTCAGTGAGTTATAGAAGGAAAGTTGGGATCCTTTCAGCTGAACAGGATATGTCCGCATGCTAGCAGTGCTGTATAGAATATTACAATTGATTTATCACTATGCGATTTAATGCTAGCAGGGAGTAGTGGATTAGGAACAATTGTAACACCGAGCCTGTCTTAAAGATTTTTGTCCTTATGATTGTAATTTAGTGCATTCCCAAGACATATAGTGATGCTTGAACTAGAAAGTGGCAATTGCAGGTTGGTTCTTGCCCTATGTACATTTTTGGACAAATTTAAATGAGATCAGTGTAATTGATGAAAGACCTTTAGCTGAATTACGGAATTCTTGGTGCATACAGAACTAGAATGTATTCTATGTATAGCTGAGTTCAACTGCTTTTCTGAGATCCCAATTGAAAGGTTGTTTACCCAGCTTTCCCTAGGATCTTTGAGGGGTAAACCCTTGAAAGTATTTCTATACATTGTTGAAATACTCTCTGTCTTCATCAAAACTAACCAGTATGGCCTCTGGGTTTGATAATGGTATGTGGAAAGTTGGGTAGGTCTCCTTTAACAAAATTTCTTACCTGCTTATAGGAAAAAGTGTGTAGGTGATAAGTTAAATTTGGAGTGTAATTGTTCTTAAAAAGCAAAAATATTGTCTACATAAAGATCTCCTAGTGCTTTCCATAAATTTAGGGCAAAGTGGTGGCTCTGAGGCTAAGGATCTGCCGGTTCGAATCCAAGTCACTGCCAAAACAGATCCTACTCTGTTGGGCCCTTGAGCAAAGCCCTTAACCTTCAATTGCTCCAGGGGCGCTGTACAATGGCTGACCCTGTGCTCTAAACCCAAGGGGTATGTGAAAACTAACAAATTCCTAATACAAGAAATTGTATAAGGCGAAATAAAGAACAAAAAAAAAAAATAAATAAAAATAAAAAAAATTAAACCCTGAGTAGGTTTGACTTAGTGGGTAAAGGTGATTATCATGTATAAGGAGCAACAGATAAGAGCTTTTCTTCCCTGATATATCCTAGCTTTGGTTTCATATTTAAAGTAATTGGTGGATGATTGGATTGGTTTTAAATTGATGATAACTACTATTGTATGGAGCACAAAACAGGACATACAAAGAAGATTTAGAGTAGGATTTTCTATTAAATATGCTGTTTTAGTAACCTCCCTAGTTGTGTATGTCTTGTGCTTCTGTTAGCATATCATACAATACAATACAATGCAATACAATACAATACAATACAATTTATTTTTGTTTAGTCCAAAATCACACAAGAAGTGCCGCAATGGGCTTTAACAGGCCTTGCCTCTTGACAGTCCCCCAACCTTAACACTCTAAGAAGACAAGGAAAAACTCCCAAAAAAGCCCTTTTAGGGAAAAAATGGAAGAAACCTTGGGAAAGGCAGTTCAAAAAGAGACCCCTTTCCAGGTAGGTTGGGCGTGCAGTGGGTGTCAAAAAGAAGGGGGTCAACACAATACAATACACAGAACAGAACACAAGTAATCCTCAATACAGCATAAAAATAAAAAAAATTACAAGTATGGAGCAGAATTTAACAGTAGATGATATCCCTTAATATGATTTGGATATGTTTAGAGTCCTGAAGACCTCAGCCATCAAGCTGACTCCCCCATTTGGCCATTCCACAGCTGAGTCAGCGCTGGGCCAGCCAATCTGATGAAAGGACCCCTCTACCTCATGATTCCTGCAATCCTCCATCAGGGATGACTTTACCTTAGGCAGGCAAAACAACTTGGCAGGTGGGCCGTGGCACCAAATGCTACATTTGAATACCGAGAAGAGAAACAGAATAAATGAGGGTTAGTAACAAATTATAAATATCATGTTACTTATGTTCTGCGGTGGGCTGGCGCTCTGCCCGTGGTTTGTTTCCTGCCTTGTGCCCTGTGTTGGCTGGGATTGGTTTCGGCAGACCCCTGTGACCCTGTAGTTAGGATATAGCGGGTTGGATAATGGATGGATGGATGGATGTTACTTATGTTTTAGTGCTAATGACTAACAACAAACATGCAGTCTGTACAGTTAATCAGCAGCTTTAGTCAGGATATGCTAAACTGAAGTAGTGAGTCTTCAGCTGGGATTTTAAATCTGAGACTGAAGGGGCATCTCTTATAGTAGCAGGCAGACCATTCTACAGTTTACGGGCCCTGTAACTAAAAGCTTGACCTCCCACTGTTATTTTATTAATTCTTGGAATCATTAGCAGACCGGCATCTTGAGATCTTAATGTGTGCTCTGGTTTGTAAGTTATAATAAGTTCAGACAAGTAAGCCGGACCTTGGCCATTTAATGCTTTATATGTTAAAAGGAGGATTTTGAAATCTGCTCTAAACTTAACACGGGAGCCTGTGTAAGGATTTAAGAACTAGAGTGATGTTTTCATATTTTCTTGTACTTGTAATAATTCTTGCAGCAGCATTTTGGATTAACTGGAGGCTGTATAAAGAACAGTTTGAACATCCAGTGAACAATGCATTGCAGTAGTCAATCCTACTAGAAATAAATGCATGAATTAATTTCTCACAATCCTGCTTATTTAGAAAATGCCATTCATTTGCCAACATTTTTAAGATGGAAGAAACATGATTTGGACAACTTTGGAATGTGTGCTTTAAATGACATGCTAGAGTCAAATATAACTCCTAGATTGTGAGTTGATTCAGCAAAATTAATGGTGATTTTGAGTTAAATGATGACAAAATATTGTTGTGATCTGTATTAGTACCTCCAATAATTAATATCTCTGTTTTATCGGTGTTTATAGATAGGTAGTTCTCATCCATCCACTCCTTTAATTTACTAACACAACTAATTAAAGACAACATCAGAGAAACTTCATTTGATCTTTGATAACTGGGTGTCATCTGGGTGTCATGTGCATACGAGTGAAAATTAACATTATGTTTCCTAATGATAGATCCAAGTTGAAGCATGGAAATTGAAAAAAGTAAAGGTCCCAGTACTGAGCCCTGCGGGATACCATATCTCACTTCGGTGTATAATGATGGAGTATTGTCAGCACATTTCTGTACATATTGGAATCAATTTGATAAATAAGAACTAAACCAAGCAAGCACAGTGCCTGTAAGCCCAACATCATTTCCTAGCCTGTGCAGTAAAATAGAATGGTCAATGGTGTCAAATGCTGCACTTATCTCTAACAACATAATTACAGTGAAGTTTTCTTCATTGGAGGATATCAGAATGTCATTTACAACCCACGTTAGTGTCGTTTCTGTACTATGACCAGTGCGGAAACCAGACTGGAATTTCTCAAATAGATTGTAATGCGTAAGGTGTGACTGAAGCTGATTGGCAACTACTTTTTCTAGTATTTTAGAGAGACAGGGTAAATTTGAAATAGGCCTATGATTATTAAGTATGTGTGGGTCTAGGTCTGACTTTTTAAGTAATGGTTTAATGACTAACACTTTTAGTGCATCAGGTACTGTGCCATGAAATAATGAACTATTGATAATGTTTAGAATAGGCGCTGCAAGAACATCCATTGCACTTTTTACTAGTTTTTTTGGCACTGGATCTAGGGAACAAGTAGTGGGCTTCATTTTATAATTAAAGTTAAGACTTCCTGCTCAGTTACAGGATTAAAATTACTAAATTGCTAAATGCAATGTGAGACAGGGTCTGCTAAGCTAGTATGTGATTTGCATTGTGCTGCTGAAATCTGGGATCTTATGTTTTTAATGTTCTCATTAAAGAAGCTCATAAAGTCTGTACTGCTAATATCTGTTGGTATGTTGCACTGTAGATCTGAATTCCCATTTGTTAATTGAGCCACTGTTCTAAACAGAACTCAAGGATTTTTATTATTGCTATCTATTATTGTAGAATAGTATTCTGAGCGAGCTTTAAAGAGAGCTTTTTTATATTTTTTAACACTCTCTGTCCATGTAATTTGAAAGACATGTAGCTTTGTTGTTCTCCAGCTGCGCTCCAGTTTTTCGACACACTGTTTTCATTAATCCAGGGAGAGTTTCTATGTGCTTTGATCACTTTTGTTTTAAGGGGAGCCGCTGTCTCCAGAGCATCTCTTAAGGTCACAATATAATATGATGTTAGCTGATCTAAATTGTTTTCCACGTTTACATTTGATGTTAACTGATCTAAATGGTTTTCCACAATTACTCTCGACTTGCTCAAAGTATCTATTGTAAGAAAGTCGCTATATTGCGCCCGACCCGACACAGACTTGACATGGGAGGCACGTATAAAATAAAAGACCTTTATTTTTCTTCATCTGGAGGGCACGTTTTCCCCATAATTCCTCCAGGCACAACACAGTCCCAAGTACAAATAAACCACAACAGCACTATGCTTTCTTCCACCACCACTCCTCCACAAGCTTAGTCGTCCTCCTCCTCCCAACTCTGGCCACTGAGTGGTGGTTGCTGGCCCCCTTTTATCAGGCACTTGGAAGTGCTCTAGGTGGTTGATTGCTGACATCTGGCTGCACTTCCGGGTAAGGCGAAACCAGTGCCCAAAAGGGGCCAGCCGCTCCTGTTGCAGCACCACCTGGCGGCGCCTGCGGAACCCCAAAGAGCTGCACATAACTCCAACCCCCATGAAGCCCTGGGGGAGTCCGAGGCACCGCTGCAACCCAGGGATGCTGCCATCTAGTGTTTAGGCAGAGGTACTGAGTGTCCCACTCTTGTCCTCCTGGCAGATGTGGTGAAGGGGTGTCCCGGGCAGCCATGGACCCCGGCCATCTGTCACATTTTGATACATTTTGAAGCAGAATTACAACCTAGATGTCGCACTGTCTTTGTTTTAATCTGTGAGTGCGTTTGCAAGGGCAGGACTAAATCAAATGTAATTAAGTGGTGATCAGAAATAACTTCATTTAATGGAGTAATATTTATATTTTGAATTTCAACTTTGTAAGTTATAATTAAATCTAATGTGTGGTTATGATTATGAGTTGGACCTTTGACAATCTGACAAAATGCTACTGAATTTAACAAATAAGTAAAACATTTGCTAAAAGTGTCATTTTCCACATCAATGTGCACATTAAAATCCCCCATCAACACTACGTGATCATAAGTTATTGCCAAATCAGATAAAAGATTGATAATTTCAGTCATGAACAATGAATATGATCCTGGTGGACTGTAGACTAGCACTATAATTGTGTTGGAATCTGTTTTAATATTTAAAATGAGTGCCTCAAAGCATGTAAAGTCATCTAAATTTTTAGAAGTGATGTGCATTTTGCTACAATGAATTATTCCAAGGCCTCCTCCTCGAACAGAATCTCTAGATTTATGAAGGAATGAGTATCCATCTGGTGATGCCTCAGCTAGGGGGACAGCGTCACATTTGCTAAGCCAGGTTTCAGTGAGAAGACACAGATTAAAAATAGTACTTAATATAATATCATTTATCAAACAGCTTTACTGCCAAGAAAGCGAATGTTCAATAAGCAGCATTTAAAACTGCATGCTTCTTATGATATGTCTTATCATTAGAGATAAGTGAATGTCTTACCAAATTGAATATTAATTAAAAAAAAATAAACATTAGAAGCAGCCTGTATTGCTACCATGGTAGATAGCTGTGTGTGAGGGTGTTACCCTATTCCAAGGCTGGAGACTGCTTCTGTTCCCTGTAGCTGAAGAGCTGCATGGACAACAGTAGACATGTTCTCAAAAATATAAGGATGAATTTGATGCCTTTTCTTTTTCCTGATTCTTTATTAGAATAACTAACTCTGTAAGAGGATCAAAGTGGCAATAATGGAAAGCCTTTTTTGGCTTGAAAGTGAAGAATGTTTTTTCTTCTTTGTTAAGTTAAATAATACGGTATCTTTATTTAAAAGGCATATAATACCTGTCATTCTGTGCCAAAGTTCAATCCTTGCTCTAGTACATTTCTCACTTTATCAGACGAATCATTAGCAGTAAAAATTTCAAAAATGAAGACAGTCTTTATCAACTGTCATCCTTAACAATTGCTGTTCTCCATAAGTACTGGTTGCAAACCTAAATTCTAAAAAACCTACACCAGGTGCAGGGCTTCCAGAAAGAATTATTTGCAATTAATTTGTCCACCACAAAGATACAAATGAACTCTACTCCTCCACATACTGTCTAAGTTAAGTCTAAATAAAGGAAGATCACTTTCCTGTGCTGCATTGTTATCGTCAAGACATGTGCCTGAGCAAAATTACACCAGACAAAATATCTAATTGCCTTCCGTATAAAATATTCTTAGTATTAGACAGGAAAAGTGAAACAATGTAGTAAAGAAAGATGTAATTGTATAGTAACAGTCTACAAGAATAACCTAGAGTGGAACAAATTAAGTTAAGTAATAGTTCTAAACTTAGTACTTCAAAAATGTTTACATTTGTTGCTTGACCTAACATGCACATCTTTGGCATGTAGGATGAAAGGCATAATGCCTGGAGAAGGCTCACATAGAATAAATACATAATTAATTAAGAATTTAATGTTTTGTTCAACTTACTTATCAAATTAAATGTTTGACAGAAATTAAGAAAAAGGAGAAATACACAGACACCCTAATAATTAACTTTAAAATCTGAAAAGTGAATAAATATGTAAGAAACGATGAACTGTACACATATTTAGCATGTGAAACATTAAACTGTTAACTACGCTTTTGCAAATATGTTTTATGTAATCAGGTATTTTGCAAAAGTCTTGGTCACTGAATAGCTTTTTTTAATCTATAAACTTCCTAGAAAGGTCAGTTAACAAAAAAATAACATTAGTGAAATCAATATTTGGTTATATGTATCACTCATGTATATATAGCTGCAGGTGGTAAGCAGCAGTCGCACTTTTCATTACTGATCTTTTCCTAAATAAGGAGTGACATTGCACATGTACTTTGTCAGCATGCCCGTGTCAATCAAACACAGGAAGCTCTGCAGTCTACTTTGACTTTACACTGTAGGAAGATAAGTAAATAAATATAGGTAAACAACATTCAATGTAGCGTTTACATAAGTAACATTTGTTTTTCATATAAAGACCATCAAAAAACATATGGAAATTTACACAATGCCTTGGTGAGCTCTATAAGCCCTGCTGTTTCAGTGAACGACATGCATGTGGCAGATTGACTAGCAGGATGACTCCCAACCTGTTGCTGCATCCAAACGGTGTCATCTTTTGCCTTTACACCTGGTGCAGCTGCATTGTTCTTATGTGTGGGTGGACTTTACTTGCTGGAGGGCTTCTATTCTCTTTCTCTAATTTAGAACCCTAATCCTCATCTGAGTTCACCTCGTTATAGCACGTCTTTATTTGAAAACAGCAGTGTCAGATCGGGGGAGCATGAACGTGACCGAGAGAATAAAACGGAATAATTAAAAAAAACGCTAACCTTTACAAGTGTAATGAATGTACACTGGCTGTTACAGACTCAAATCAAATGTGTGTTTTTATTCTACAGTATAATGCTAACAATAAGAGCAGCTCACTTCTCAAAATGGTAATTCTATGCAGGACTCAGAATCGAACCCGCAACCTTTTGATTATGAGTCAGCAGTTCTTACCTCTGCACCAGCCAAGTGGTTGTGTCAGCATCGCACCCTAACCTGATTTCTTTTTCTTCTGTTATACTCTTGAATAAAAGCACACTTGATTTGTTATATCTGTTCCTTTTGGGAAAGTGTTTGATATTTGGACTTCAGTCCACACGTTCTACACTTATGTGAAATTTTGTCATTAGTACTATAGAATGAAAAAAGTTTCTGTTTTAGTTATGTGTTCAACATTTCTTGCCTCGCATTTCTTGTCATCTTACATTTACATAGATCATTGTAGACAAAGAACATACATGAGATGCATGTGTTTCAAATAACAATATACTATTTATCCTATAAACTCCAAGTACCTCACACCCAGATAAACAGACTTGAGCAGGGAGAACTTTTTCTCTGACTTGAGCTTTGGGGTTGTGTGATGGGAAAGCAGGCTACTTGTGCTGATCGACACATTTGCAAAATAAAGACACTGATGGAGAGGTGCAAAGTAATTTAAGATGGCCTGGGATTACGACTTTTTTCGTAGGCTTCTGGAATTCTAGTTCTTGAGGCTGATCCTCCAATTAGCTGTGAACCACCCAATCTCACTGAGATTACACAAGTGGTGAACCATTTGAGGGTAGGGGAGGCTGCAGAGATCTGTGGTATCTGGGATGAACTTCTCCAGGCTGGTGGTAAGGCTGTCATCATGACATTGCAAACAATCTTTGCTTCAGTTTGGGAGATGGGCATCATCCCAACTGACTGGAAAACAAACTGTCATCCCTATCTGGAAAGGGAAGGGTAATCGCCTAGATTGTGGCAACAACAAGGGGATAACGCTGCTCTTGGTGCCGGGTAGGGTCCTTGCTAGGATCTGTGATTACTTGCTCAACTACCATTGACCAGAGCAGTCTGATTTTATGCCTAAGAAGTCTACCGTCGACTACATCCTGGGACTGAGGGATCTCATGAAGCACAAATGCGAATATCAGCAGAGTTTCTTTGCAGCCTTTGTCGATTTTCATAAACCGTTCGACTCAGTTGATCGAGCTGCCCTATGGGACATCCTGAAACTTTGCAGGATCCCCTCAAGATTGCTGGATAACATGGCTGGGTTGTACATTGGTACTTTGAGTGTTGTGCAGAGTGGAGGCAGAACCTCTGCGTTTTTCCCTGTTGATTCTGGGGTTCACCAAGGGTGTGTTCTGCTCCTACCCTGTTCAGTGCTTGCATGGACTGGGTATTGGACAGTTTGTGGGATCCAGTGGCTGTGGGGCATCTGTTAGTGAAGAAAGATTCACTAATATTGACTTTGCTGATGATGCTGTGATCTTCAAAGGGTCAGTGGAGACTCTAATTGGGGCTCTCAAGAGACTGAACACAGAGTCTGAGTGTCCTGGATAATAAAATAAATCCAGGCCTTTAATAACCTCTTGGGCACAACCATCAGCAGTTTGTCTCTCTGTGGTGAGAGTCCACATTGTCTAGAGGTTTACTTACCTCAGAAGTGACATCATGTCTCTGGTGACTCTTCCTATAAAGTCAGTAGACAGATTGAGAGTGCATGGGGGGGTCATGAGGTTGCTGGAAAGGGGTGTGTGATGCTCCTGATATCTTTGCAAAAGAACAAAGGTCCAAGTTTTTAGAGTCCGGGTGCTTCCTGTTTTGCTATATGGTTGCGAGACTTGGACGCTATCCAGTGACATGAGGTGAAGACTGGACTCCTTCAGTACTGTGTCTCTTTGGAGAATGGTTAGGTATCACAGGCTTGACTTTGTGAAAAATGAGCGGGTGCTCATGGAGTCCCAAGTTAGGCACATTACCTGCATTGAGAGGGAGAGTCAGTTACGGCATTACAGCCATGTGGTGCGATTCCCCAAGGGTGATACGTCTTGCAGGATCCTCACTTTTGAGGACCCGAGCGGCACGACCAGGCCAAGGGGACACCCATGTAACACTAGGATACGGCAGTTAGATTATCATTTCTGTAGGGTGGGACTGGACCGTGTTTCTGCCAGGAGGGTTGCTAACCAAAACGAAAATAACCAATAATATACAGTAGAACTTCTGGTCATGAATGCTTCCGAACACGTACAAACTGGGTTACAATCAAAATGTTTGCCAAAATTTTGCATCTGTTCACGACCACACATTCTGGTGGCGAACAAAAACACTGGTGGCCAATTTCCGTACGCGCCAATGATTTCCCATTCTCCGTTTCCTGTTTTCTTTTGTTTGCGTATACAGGGTATAACAAAGCAGCTGATGTTGCAAAAGGAGTTACAATGTTAACCAAGCAGAGGCCTCTAGTGCTGGAAGAGGTCGAAAAACTAATTAATGTGGTTGAACGAGAAGCAACTTGCAGGGGATAGCGTAAGCGAGGCGATCATATGCGAGAAAGCCAGGAAGATTCATGGCGATTTGCTGAAAAAAAAAATCCTTCTTTGAGTGGCGAAGGTGAAGAATTTAAAGCCAGTAGAGAATGGTTGGAAAGTTTCACAAGAGAAGTGGCATTTAATTTTTTTTCCTTGTGCTTAAAACTCATAAAAAAAGTGTTCACATTGAGTGGTTCGTAAGGTTCTAGCGCAAACTCTTACAATGTTAGTTTTCTCTGTTGTGCAAGGTTTTCTCAGTGCTATTCAATGTTTTTACATTTAGTTTACTATTACACTATGCATTCCATGGTATAATTAACTATTTTTATGCTTAAAAAATATATATTTACATACAGTTTGTACGGTCTGGAATGGATTAATTGTATTTACATACAATCTTACGGGAAATTACGTTTGGGTCGCGTCCAGAGTTTTGGAACGACTTACGATCGTGACCAGAAGTACCACTGTACATGTTTTTTAAAGACAGCTGTATTTCTGTTACTTGGGAAAATATGAAAATATATAGAAAACATGTTGCTAGCCATTTGTTTCCAATTTCAAGGGTCAGTCAGTATCACTTAGATTGTTAATCCATATATATATATATATATATATATATATATATATATATATATATATATATATATATATATATAGTGGGAAACAGCCTGGACATAGACAGGCAGGCACTAATGGCTCAAGCACAAACACACATTTATTGTACATATCTCTATTTACAAGTGCACACAACCCAGTGCCCCTGCACCAATCACCCTAAAGTCCAGGCCTCTGTCACAATGCCTCTCCTTCACCGCCTCCACTCCTCTCCTACGAGCTAGTACACTTCCGCCTGACTCCAGCTGCCAAATGGAGGGAGGCGGCCCCTTTTATGCTGCTCCGGATATGCTCCAGGTGCCCCTTGATGAACTTCCGCTGGCACTTCCTGGTGTGGCGGAAGTACCAGCTGAGCACCCAGAAGCACTCCGAACGTCCCTGGTTTTCCAGGGCTCTTCAGGCATCCGGGCACCCCCCTGGTGGTGACCACGTGCCCCTATAGGGTTGAGCTTCCATGCTCTGTTCCCGTGGTCCCCATACCAACCATGGCGGCTGGCCTCTCGTGGTCCGGAGGAGGCGTAGTCCCTCTTCCAGTCCTTCCATCTAGGACAGTGGGTAACCACTAAGAA
This sequence comes from Polypterus senegalus, assembly GCF_016835505.1. Lineage (NCBI taxonomy): Eukaryota > Metazoa > Chordata > Cladistia > Polypteriformes > Polypteridae > Polypterus > Polypterus senegalus. The sequence goes on along the minus strand of NC_053171.1, from coordinate 66,380,204 downwards.
AGGACATTTCAATGTACAGTATTAGTATTTAGGTGTAAAAAAAAAAATAGTAGAAAAGCCTACAGTAAATACCTCAAAATCTCATAAATGCGTTGACAGATATGATTGTAATTTGGTGTTGTTGTAGGAGAAACACAATTAACTGACAAGTGATTTTGTTATTCACTGATATTTGTTATTAATAATGCTCCAGCGATTGAGACATTCTAATGCAACTTGTCCTTTGTTTCGCCACAATGGTGACAGCTATCTTGTGGAGAAATGGGGTGTGTCTGTTTGTGCAAATTAAGGCCACCTTAAGAAGTGAAGTGAAAGGAGAAAAGTTCAGCAAAGCTCAAATAATATGTATTTAGAAGGTATTTGCCAGGCAGTGTGGCTGTGAATGTAGTCACCTTGTGCAAATGCCAAAGTGGGGACTTCAATTCCTATCAGCCAGTGCATTGCTTCGGACGATTTCATCAGCACTTCTACTCAGTATCTACGTGCACTCTACACTGTCTGGTCATTTTAATCGTACTCTTTATTTTTGCAATGCTCTTGTATGCGGCATCATATCTTATAATTTTGTATTTTATCTTCTTATGTTTATCTTTTGTATTCTGTGTTGTCCTTGTATGTTGCACCAATACTACCCAGACAATTCCTGGTACGCATTAGTGTATCTGGCCAATAAAGTGAATTCTGATTCTGACAAAGTTTAAATAAAGGCATCGATAACAGCAGCCTTGTATTTTTGAAAAAGCTAACACAGTTGTCCATCTATATATTGTACTCATATTCACAATACCAATTAATGATCAGCATTAAGTGCTTTATGAAGTTGAAAAAAAAAAATTAATCATTGGAGGGAAGCCACAATTGGACAGAATGTAATGCAGTTTTTTTCTATAGCTGACAGAGATGTTGTTTTATCTTTGCAAAATTACTGAATGCCACTTTAATGTGTAGTTCCACCACTGAGTATTCACTCTTAAAACCTTATACTGACTAATCGAATGCCTTAAATGTACTGCTTTTTCCAGCTTATGTTATTTTACATTCTCTTTGATTTTTTTGTATTAATCTACTAAAACAATTTTTTCCTTTGGCAAGTTTGGCTTTTTGGCTAAATATGCACGGAAATCTCTATGTGCAAAACTAAAGAAGTGTTTACTTAAAAATTAAAATAGCAAAAATAACAAATGATTTGAAAAACTAGCTAGTAACTTTTATCTTCTGAAAATGTGCTAAACTACTGTAAACAGTACACTATGAAAACGTATATCATAATAAGTTGTGACATTCAGGAAAATGTCTGAAATATAAAGTAGTTTGTGAACTGTGCATTATTGTAAGCCCCAGATAACATATCCTGAGAGATGATAGCGGTAGGAATAGTCTTTGTTAGTTATAGTGTTTCCATGCACTGCTCTTTATTCCAAATTGCACAGCAATAAAAGTTCATTCATGACACCATAGTAATATTTCTTCAATCTTATCTTTTAACTCAGGTCAGTCTGAAGTTTATCTATCAGTGTTGCAAAACAAACTGTAAAGCAGAGGAATTGGTAGAAATACTTGCAATTTGACACCTCTCTGACAATCAACCTTTTTATTCAGTCAGGTTTATCAAGCTACTTTAGCCGTGTGATATTACCAGTGGTCTTTTAGACTTTGCAGGCTTTGTCCAAAATATAATGCATGTGTAAAGAGATTGTGGACATGGTAGAGGGGTGCTTTATAAAATCACAAAGTTACCAGTTGAGTTACCAGTCTTCACACTGCGTCGCAAGGTAACTCTGAATGAGGTACTTACTAAAATGCCAGTCCTGTACCTAGAAATTGTGCTCTACATGCAGAGCACTTGATTGTAACATCTAATACAGAAAAGAGTTAGAGAAAATCACAAAGCTTTATTTAAAAGGTTTGGTGTAATTTGCATGACTGACTCAGGTCTTTGTGTAGAAATTTAGAAAGAATTTTACATTAAGTTTAGATATGTAAAGTGCCTTGTAATGGTGTTCACTATTTGGAAAGTGGTATGTGAAATCAGTGTTGATGATGGGGATGATTCAAAGGACTATACAGTAGTCTGGTTATGGTGGTCACACATTATGAGGATTCAAATGAAGAGTACAGTTGGTCAGTGGCTTTATTGCCCCATTTTTTGTTCAAAAAATAATTATTGAGTGCTTCACTTAAATTTGATGTGGTTCTGTTTTATAATTTGAATTTGTTTTCCAAACTAATCACATTGGAAACTGATGTTTTCTCCCTGTTAAAAATTTAACTCTGAAACCACAACACATTTTGTCTTTTGAAATAATATACTTCATGCTTGGAAACAGGATTTTATTTTCAAAAAGCAGAACCTTATAATGGCACACTACTCAAACAATCAAATAATAATAACAGATAAAACACTTTACTTTGAAATCAATCCAGAGAAAACATAAGCAAAATATAAATGCAAAAGGGCCTCTCTGCACGCTCACTGCACAGGACTCCACAGCTGAAGAAAAAGCATGTTGAAGCTCATTTAAAGTTTGCTGCACAACATTTGGACAAGCCAGTGAAATACTGGGAGAATATAGTCTGGTCAGATGAGACCAAAATTGAGGTCTTTGGAATTCATTGCACACACCATGTTTGAAGGAAAAATGGCACTGTATATCACCCCAAAAACACCCTAAAATACTGTCAGACTTTATATAATTGAAGGAAGAATGAATGAAGAAATGTACCGGGACAGTCTTGATAAGAATCTGCTACAATCTACCAGCATGCTGAAGATGAAATGAGGGTGGACAATTCAGCAAGACAATGACCCCAAATACATAGCCACGGAAATTCTCAGTTGGTTTCAGAAAAAGAAAATAAAGCTGCTAGAATGACCCAGTCAATCACCAGACTTGAATCCTATTGAAAATCTATGGAAAGAACTGAAGATCAGAGTTCATAGAAAAAGCCCCTAGAACTTTCAAGATTTGAAGACAGTTTGTGTGGATGAATGGACCAAAATCTCACCTGAGCAATGCACATGCGGCTAGTTTCTTCGGTAGATGTCTTGAAGCTGTCATTACCAACAAAGGCATTTCTACTAAGTATTAAATTGTTTTCTGTAACCTTATTCAATACTTATTCCATGTGTCATTCCACTTTATTACACACTAGCAAAATACCTGCGCTTCGCAACGGAGAAGTAGTGTGTTAAAGAATTAATGAAAAAGAAACTGAAACGTTTTAAAAATAACGTAACATGATTGTCAATGTAATTATTTTGTCACTGTTATGTGTGTTGCTGTCATATATATATATATATATATATATACATACACACACACACACATATAAACATATATATACATATACACATATACATATCTACATATATACATATACACATATACATATCTACATATATACATATACACACATATATATATATATATATATATATATATATATATATATATATATATATATACAGTACATACATCCACATATATATATACACTAGCAGAATACCCGCGCTTCGTGGCGGAGAAGTAGTGTGTTAAAGAAGTTATGAAAAAGAAAAGGAAAAATTTTTAAAATAACGTAACATGATTGTTAATGTAATTGTTTTGTCATTGATATGAGTGTTGTTCTCATATCTATCTATCTATCTATATATATATATATATATATATATACACTCGCCTAAAGGATTATTAGGAACACCATACTAATACGGTGTTTGACCCCCTTTCGCCTTCAGAACTGCCTTAATTCTACGTGGCATTGATTCAACAAGGTGCTGAAAGCATTCTTTAGAAATGTTGGCCCATATTGATAGGATAGCATCTTGCAGTTGATGGAGATTTGTGGGATGCACATCCAGGGCACGGCTCCGTTCCACCACATCCCAAAGATGCTCTGTTGGGTTGAGATCTGGTGACTGTGGGGGCCATTTTAGTACAGTGAACTCATTGTCATGTTCAAGAAACCAATTTGAAATGATTCGAGCTTTGTGACATGGTGCATTATCCTGCTGGAAGTAGCCATCAGAGGATGGGTACATGGTGGTCATGAAGGGATGGACATGGTCAGAAACAATGCTCAGGTAGCCCGTGGCATTTAAACGATGCCCAATTGGCACTAAGGGGCCTAAAGTGTGCCAAGAAAACATCCCCCACACCATTACACCACCACCACCAGCCTGCACAGTGGTAACAAGGCATGATGGATCCATTTTCTCATTCTGTTTACGCCAAATTCTGACTCTACCATTTGAATGTCTCAACAGAAATCGAGACTCATCAGACCAGGCAACATTTTTCCAGTCTTCAACTGTCCAATTTTGGTGAGCTTGTGCAAATTGTAGCCTCTTTTTCCTATTTGTAGTGGAGATGAGTGGTACCCGGTGGGGTCTTCTGCTGTTGTAGCCCATCCGTCTCAAGGTTGTGCGTGTTGTGGCTTCACAAATGCTTTGCTGCATACCTTGGTTGTAACAAGTGGTTATTTCAGTCAAAGTTGCTCTTCTATCAGCTTGAGTCAGTCGGCCCATTCTCCTCTGACCTCTAGCATCAACAAGGCATTTTCGCTCACAGGACTGCCGCATACTGGATGTTTTTCCCTTTTCACACCATTCTTTGTAAACCCTAAAAATGGTTGTGCGTGAAAATCCTAGTAACTGAGCAGATTGTGAAATACTTAGACCAGCCCATCTGGCACCAACAAACATGTCACGCTCAGAATTGCTTAAATCACCTTTCTTTCCCATTCTGACATTCAGTTTGGAGTTCAGGAGATTGTCCTGACCAGGACCACACCCCTAAATGCATTGAAGCAACTGCCATGTGATTGGTTGATTAGATAATTGCATTAATGAGAAAGTGAACAGGTGTTCCTAGTAATCCTTTAGATGAGTGTATATATATATATAGCAGAATACCCGCGCTTCACAGCGGAGAAGTAGTGTATTAAAGAAGTTATGAAAAAGAAAAGCAAACATTTTAAAAATAATGTAAGATGATTGTTAATGTAATTGTTTTGTCATTGATATGGGTGTTGTTGTCATATCTATCTATTTATATATATATATTTATATATATCTGTATATATATATATATATATATATATAGCAAAATACCTGTGATTGGCAGCGAGAAGTAAAAAGAAAAGGAAACATTTTAATAATAACGTAACATGATTGACAATGTAATTGTTTTGTCATTGTCATGAGTGTTGCTGGCATATATATATATATATATATATATATATATACACACACAGACACATATATATATACATATATATAAATATATATATATATATACACAGTTATATATATATACATATATACACATACTGTATATATACACACACACATATATACATACTGTATATACACATATACATATCTACATATATACTGTATATACACATATATATACAAATCTACATATATATATCACATATATATATATATATATATATATATTAGGGTGGGACTCTATTAAAAAATTAATCCAATTAATTAGAGGCTGTGTAAGAATTAATCTTGATTAATCGTATGTAATCGCACACGTAAATTTGCCCCAAATCGCAAATGTTTTTTTTTTAATTTAAAACGGTTTTAGTGGGTGACAGAATCAAATAATAGACATGGACATGAATATTGTAAACTGAAGCTGTTTTAATTTCTGAAAAAAAGCCTTTAAACTGCATTTGAATTCAAAACAGAAACAAAAATATCATCCCTGGTTAAAATTGGGCAGACTTAAAATAAAGTGGTAGTTTAAGTACTTTAAGTACATTTTCAGAATAGTATTGTCTTTAAATAATAATAACCAAAATTTCAACATAAAGTGCAGTTTTCTTCTTAAAAAATAAGTCAGAAACATAAAAGGTAATTTGACCAACTTAATCTTTAAACTCTGAGTAACATTAGCCAAAATTATTTTGTACATTAGGCTAAAACAGTGTGATCATTGAACATTTTGTAATTAGATGTAATTAGAATTACTAACGGTCACGGAAGTCCAATGATCCCCAGTAAGAGCCACAAAGTCCGCTTTCTGTAATGCATCTAATTTTGCTTGCTTTTCAGTGTGCACAAAACCATGCTTTTATCAAGGCTTCGCGGGTAGTCGAAATGATCAGTCGTAGGAACGCGCTTTATTCCGACTCTAACATTTTTGTAGCTGTGATGTGTGCATCAGTGTAATGGATGTACCAGGAAATCATGCATTGACAAAAGTTCCCGTTTGCTTGGAATTGAAAGTGTGATTAAATGCGTTATTTTTTAACGCGTTATGGAGTACATGCATCGAAGCTTCTCAGCTGTGCTTGTGCTAATAAAGGGAAACATTTTAAAAATAACGTAACATGATTCTGAGTTAACCTAATATTTTTCATACGTCCCAAACCAAGGAGATGCGAAGGTAAAATGAATCGGTAGCGCGCGTACATACTCAGTGCATCCCCTCTCGGGAATCGAACCTCGAATGTCGGCATTAGAGGCGAAGACTCTACAATTGCACCACAGCGTGTGGCTTGTCTATGCTAGAGTATGTATGTAGATCGGGTATATATATACATTTATATATATACCGCGTATCGCAGTGGAGAAGTAGAAGTTATGAAAAGAAAAGGGAACATTTTAAAAATAACGTAACATGATTGTCAATATACAGTAATTGTTTTGTGAGTGTTATTGAATGTTGCTGTCATCAAGGATTTGATTATCATTATTTCTTTCAATCAGGTCGTATTTGTATATGTGTTGTGTTCAAGTTACATTCCGTGTTTGTCAATCGTTGTAAAGATAAGAGGTTTCATTCATCGATTAGTTTCTTACTGCATCAATAAACAGCTCGTCTTCCTCTTTATCTGAGATGTGACAAACTGCATGCACGGGTTTTTTACACTGTCTTCCTTTAGCGGGACATTCACTTTTTCCACCGTGTGCTTTGTTTCCGCAGTAGCTGCACTTATGAATATGATTGTATGTATCAGGCGCTTCATATTTTTTGCTGCCTTCTCAATTGTGTAATTCGGTTTTTGTTCAGCACTCTTTGGAACTGTTGCTTTTTGTCTGTGCACTGCGTCAGTTCACGTGAGCCGCTTGGTGTTCTTGCATCGAAGGTTCCCAGCTGTGCTGGTGCCATCTCGTGTAATGTCAGCTAAGACCCGGCACTTAAAAGTTTCTCTCGCAGTTTCAATGAGTTTGTGCCAAACACCACCCTGACCATCTCATCTTCCTCTGCATAAGCACAGTCCTTCACACGTGAATATTTACCGGCAGTGTTTGTATTGGATTGCCGCTGATGGACGGCCTTATATGGGCAGGCACTAAATTACAAACGCTAGTGGCAGCCTGTCTATGAACTTAATTTAATATAAACTTACGGTTCACGCGTGCTTTGTTTCCGCAGTAGCTGTACTTATGAATATGCTTGTATGCATCATTTGCTTCATAATGTTTTTCTGCCTTCTCAATTGTGAAATGGCGTTTTGTGCTCATCGCTGTTTGGAGTTCTTCCTTGTTCTCTACGTACTTACGTAGGAGGCGTGATGATGTCACACGAAACTCCCCCACGCCATCTCAACTCAACTCCATTACATTATATGTAGAAAAATAGGTTCCAGTTATGACCCTTACACGTAGAATTTCGAAATGAAACCTGGCCAACTTTTGTAAGTAAGCTGTAAGGAATAAGCCTGCCAAATTTCAGCCTTCTACCTACACGGGAAGTTGGAGAATTAGTGAAGAGTGAGTGAGTGAGTGAGTGAGTGAGTGAGTGAGTGAGTCAGTCAGTCAGTCAGTCAGTCAGTCAGTGAGGGCTTTGCCTTTTATTAGTATAGATAACTTAATTTATGCACTTATTTGTTTTGATTTCTTTTTATGTGTGGATCACATGCGTTCCTACCGATATCTGGTGAAAATCTCATGTCAGTAGCCCCATTAGAGATACAGTGTATTCACTGAGAAAAATGCTGACATGTTCAATACTTATTTCCCCGCTGTATCCTCTATGAGAGAATTAGATTTTTTCTAATTTGATGTAAAAAAAACTTTGTATACCTACTGAGTTATAATTTAGAAGGTGGGTTGGGATTCTTCCATTTAAGCAAGAAAAGTGTGCGTACTAGTAGTATGGTGTAGGATAGTACTGCCAATTTCTCCCAAAGAGCTTTAACCCCATCTGGGATTACACCAAATATCACAGTTAATGGATTAGGAGTATTTGTGACACCAAGGCTATTTGAGAAGTATGTAAATGTTTTTGTCCAAAAATATGTTAATTCAGTGCATTTCCAAAACGTATGGCCTAGTGATGTTGGAGTTGGATGGCATCGCTTGTAATTTGTTATGATTAGGATTTTTAGCTGAATTGTGGAATGCTTGGCATGAACTAGAGCATATTCTATATACAGAAGTATTATTGGAGTTTTTAATGTTCTCCCCATGTCTGCGTGGGTTTCCTCCAGGTACCCCGATTTCCTCCCACAATCCAAAGACATGGTTAGGTTAGGTGCATTGGCGATTCTAAATTGTCCCTAGTGGGGATATGTGTGTGTGCACCCTGCGGTGGGCTGGCGCCCTGTCTGGGATTGGCACCGGCAGACCCCCATGACCCTCTAGTTGGGATGTAGCAGGTTGGATAATGGATGCATGGATGCATGTTAATAAATTTGCATTGAAAAAAAAATCTTTTTATTTACTTTTTGATGTTTATCCTTAGGTATTTAAATTGTTTTGTTAGAATGAACCAATAGATGTGCAGGTGTCTTCAGATATCTTCTGAAATTCTGTTAATTCATTTAGGTCTAATGGTAAAGATATTTGTGGGTCTGATATACAAGGTACCATATCATCTGCGTATAGTGATATTTTCTGTTTGAGTCCTTCTCCGATAGTCTTTTTTTATCTCTAGTGTATTTCAAAAGTGATAACCAAGGGCTGTTTTGAAAAGCTAGGGTGATCTAGAGGGCACCCTTGTCAAGTAACACATTCTGGTTTGAAGTAGCCAGAGTTGTTGTTGTTAATAAAAACTGAGGCTTCTAGACTGGTACAAAGTAATTTTATCGATGCACATATATTTGGGTTAAACCCAGGTTTTTGAAATATGGTGAATGGGTGGCACACTATGAAAGGCTTTTTTGCATCCAAAAATATAGTACGATTTATTGTGAACTAGATTTTGTGGGTTTGTATATTGCATTAAACAGACACTGAAGGTTTGAGGCTAATTGCCTTTGTGTGAGTTTGGTTTGGTCTTGTGATATTACAGAAGGAACCATTTTTTCAGTCCTTCTAGCTAAATCATTGAAAAGTATGTTATCATCATTATTCAGAAGTGAAATGGGTCTGTGTGATGCACATTGTAGTAGGTCCTTATTTTTCTTTGGAAAATTCTAATTAATGCTTGGTGGAAAGTATGAGCTACTTTTTTTCTATATCTTCTATGAATATTTTTAATAATAATGAGGCTAACAGAGTTGAAAATCTTTATAAAAATCCAATCATTAGTCTGCTGCAGTTCCACTTTGGATGAAGTTTATAGCATCCACTGGTTCTGAGCATGTCAGAGGTTTGGCAAGTTCTTCTGTGCTACGAGTATCAAACTGTGTTATTTCTTTTCCTTTGATTATGTCTCACCTTCTTTAAACTAATAAGGACTTATAGTACCCCTTGAATGTGTAAGGCATATTTTTATGGTCTATGATTTTATCACCAGTTGTGTTTGTTATTTCTGTTATTATGTTACAGACTTACTGCTAGTAGATTTGTTCAGCTAAAAAGTTTTTAGTCATCTCATCATGCTCATAATAATGATGCAGCGATTTAAAGAGGAGCTATTCGGTTTCTTGTTTGTTGCTTTTTCTACCAGATCAGGACTGATCCGATACACATCCTGTTCTGACAGGAACAATTATGGAAGGAATTCCAAACTGTCACTGAGAAGACTCACACATATCCTTGTGCTCAGTATACTAAGAAACTCATGTGAACATGCAATACATTCCACCAAAAAATAAACTGTGATCCAAGCTCTGTAAACTTTATAAACTTTCTACAATATCCAAAAGTAAATGAAAATATTTTTGCACATTTTCAGTTTCTTGTCTTCTGTGGCATAAGAAGTAAGAAACATTACATTTCACCTTTATGCTGAGAGGTTTAGAGACTGTGTATTAGTGCAAAATATGATATACTGTAGATGATTGATCAAAGCACTTTGAACTACTGTTTGTATGAAAATGTGCTATATAAATAAATGTTGTTGTTGTTGATCTGCAAAGCTGGACATAAGCAAGTGACAGAGGTGTTCAGTATCAATAGGTGTAAAAGTCATTTGGTCATCTGTGGGAAAAATCATGGACAGTTAAAGAGAGAGAAGAGAGGCATCAGAATTTTTTTTATTAGCACCTGATCTTGGTTTGAAGTTGAAAAAATTGGGGTTGATTAATGAACAGCTCGTATCAACTATATATCAAGCAAGTGCCAACACTCATTGACTGCTGTGTCTCTTTGAGAAGAATTTTGGAAGAAATAGAATAGCTGCCTTGAGATGTTCAGTTTCGTTAAATAAGGTACAGCAGCTGCTGCTTGGGCACTTGCAAGGGCCAATCAGCAGTTTATGCAGTGGTAGTTGACCAAGAGTCCAGATGTTTTATCTCTAAGCAGTTTTGCCACATCTTTCTGTTTCCCAATCATAACAGCCTCTCCATCTGACGCTAGTCCAACCAGATTAGCAGTTTTCAAGCCTAAAGTGTCCATTGTCTCACTCAGTGTGTTGGTTATAGTCTCCACTTTGCCATCAATCATATTGCGGGTTGATACAAAACTAATTCTGACCTCTTTAGTGACCTGGCAAACATTTAATGTACATAATTAATTGTTTCAATCTGAGATATCTGTGGTTTCATCACACAGAATACTGAAAAATATACACACAGAAAAGTTTTTCAGTACGTTAGATTTTGTTTCTGATGCTAAGACATCCAGCAGCTCTTGATTTATTCTTTCAGAGGTGTAATGTGCATTTTTACCAATGTTGAGATGTTGTTAAAAGGAACAACCTATTTCTTTACAGTGTTCCAACAGCTTTTCAAAATGTGGCAAATAATTTTTTACCAAGCAATGCATGGATCTTAAAGCTCCCACAAAGGCATCTCTCTGTAAGTTATTTAACACAGATACAGATCTTTCAATTTGACCAATTCCAGTTTGCTCTAATTCATGTTTTCCTAAAAGGTCAGCTGAAGACTCAATGTGCGTTTTACTTTTTTCATGGCCCAGCAGGCTTTCTTTTCGAATTCTTGTGTATGGCACGTTTACCCAAAGTAACCCCTGCTTGGGGGGTGTTTGAGTATTTCATGCACAATGAGCACCACATAACATTTTCTTTGACTATTAGCCAATCAAAATCTTTAAACCATTGTTTGTTTATGCCGGATAAGCAGTGTTTAGATTTATCAATTGGCAGAGTTTGTACTGAAGAGACTTCCCCTGTTGCTTTCTGAACACTACTTTTGCTCATGTTGGTAAAACGTTTAAAAAAAATGTAAAGTACCTATGAATGAGACTTTTGAGTGGGAAATGGAGAGCCTGCTGGATATTCAATTCACACTTGCACTACGGCAGGTACGCATTCTCGACATTTCCACTTTAATCTTGACACTTATTTCGAGAATAAAGTCGACATTTCCACTTTATTCTCGACATTTCTACTTTATTCTCGCCGTTTATCTCAAGATTAAATTCCACATGTTGACTTGTAGTTTGTCATTAAAGTAGAACATTGTAAACTAAACTTCATCTTAAAATGAATGTTTAATTTACTAGATTTTCTCAAACCCCGTCATAAGTTATGTAGCAACATGTCGACTTTATTCTCGTTATAAGCGTCAAGATGAAAGTGGGAATGTCGAGAATAAAGTCAACATCTCGACTTTATTCTCGACATATAGTATTTTTTCTTTACTTTGTCCGTATTTTTTTTTCTTCAGTGTGGACCTAATACACGTGCAAAACCCTCAGCAATTCAGTGACAAAACTTTTGCTCAGGACACAGTGCATGCTGCAAGGGTTTCTGCACACTGTTTGCAATATGAACACAGGTCCAAATATCAGCAAATATAAGAATGGCAGATAGGGTCACTTTAAACAGGAACCACAGTGAGTGCTAAAAGGATTTTTGCACACAGAACACACCTAATTCTTAAACAACTGTGTATATATATATATATTGGTTTGCTATGTACTGTACAAGAAGAAAGCTGCTGTACGCTCAGCCGCACTATACAGACTGCGCTGATGCTGAGAACAGAGATATCACTTCCTGACGCCTTTTTTCTGATATCTGACAAACTGGTTCAACTAGACTTTTTTTTTTATTTTATCAGCCCTCCTATTGCCCGCCCACCTCCACATCCTCTTTGCTTGTCAACTGCCGCTCCGCTCCCGCTATTAGCATGTACAGCCCCCTCTCACCCGCCAACCTCTCCATACTCCTTGCTACTGTATTAAGTTGCTACACCCCCGCTATTACCATGTACAGCAAGCTCTCGAAACCCCACCTCCCCATACTGTTTGCTTGTGAACTCTGCTCTGCCTCGTCCACGCTATTAGCTTTAGCAATATTTGCCCAAATGCCCACTCGTCCCTTGCCATCTCTGCAGATCATTAGATCTGCCCATGCCTGCAGATCTGTGGCTGTCATGTCACAATGTCATGCGAGATGGCAGCCGGCTGCTTAACTAAATTAGCTGGGCGGAGCACCCGGCTAAAAGACGCTAGGGAGAACACTGAACAGTTCATATTAGAAAAAAAAAACAAAATTTTTGTCGCTCTCGATTGTGGCGAAAAGAAAAAAGACGTTGCCTGTGAATTCGGAATTTTGCTATTGACACTGTCAACTTTCTCGAAAGACCGAGCAAAAAAAGAAGAAAAATCTTGGGTTGCAAATTTATGCGAACTGCTGCATTTGAAGATGTCAGAGAAGCCGTTTTTATGTGGTTAAGTGATGATCGTTCAAGAAACATTCCTATCAATGTGGCACTCATTCAAGAAAATGTGAGGTTTGTAAACTCTTTTGGGACTTCACCCAACTGGAAGACATGCGGAAGAGCGCCTCAGAGTGCAATCACCGCATCTGTGGAATACTGTTTGTTGCCGGAGCAACAGCAGGCTCACAGCTCTGCTGTGGCTCTTCACTGAAGCAAACAGCAAAGATCACAATGGACGATGCAAGGAACATTGTAAATGCAGGGAACAGGATTACTTGGCCACTAACCTGGCCACAACCCTGCCTGACTGCTGTGTCTGTGTATAGCAGGGTGGCAGATCCCGCTACCATAAATAACCCTGCTATCCCTGTTTCAAGCTGAATAAAGCTGGTTTTGCTAAAGTACTGAGACTCAGCCTAGTGTTTTGGGGTGTAAGACAGGGACTTATAGCGCAACCACAATCTTTTAGGATTCACTTCTGTGGCACCTCACTGCACTGCTGTGAGTCTGCTGTTGCCCTACCATGGTAACGGACAAACAATCTTACACAGACGCAGCAATCACACTTCAGGATGCACTTCAGCGTTCCCCCGGTGGTGGGGTGGAGGGGGATCCCAGTAGAGTTCAGAAACCTCACAATATGAAAAAGAAGAAAAGGATGATTCGGCTTCTGGGCTTCTGATTGATAACTGTTCTGCCCACAACATGCTTCTGCATTTAGTTAATGTTCCTGTTGAATTCCTCCCACCCAGCTGCACAGTAGTGCTCCAGCCATTGGGTTTGGGCATCTTTCGCACCTTGAAAGTGTATTATTGCAAGGAAATGCTGAGAAAAATTCTCGTCAGCATAACTTGTAGGCAGGAGAAGATTAAAATTAATGTGAAATAATCTATTGAAATGTTTGCAAAAGCCAGGATGCAAGTTAAAGAAAACATGATAGCAACAAATACAGAATCTCATTACAACAAACTTTTCATCACAACAAAATATTTTTAGGTCCCTGGCAGTTTGTTGTAAAGGAATTTTACCTGTAGTAACTTTTAATTATTGTTATTATTGTATTAGGGTTTATTATGCTTATCCAGGGCCACCTTTTAACACCATTCCCTGGGTTTACTATCTTACTATTTCAAGACTGTCGAAGATTATATTTTATGCTTATAGTATTTAGACTGCATCGGCAATAGATATCTCAGTTTTAGTCCTCATACCCTGCTGCTGGGGGGCTTGTTTTGTTTTGGACGTGCTCTGTCTCTAGGTATGTCAGAGGACTGACACTTTGTGAGGTGTGGTCCAGCCTCAAGTGGGGAGGCAAAATGTTGGGGTGGGGGGACTGGGGATGAGAGAAAAAGAGCAAGCTATTTCTAATCTATCCTTTTAATCCTTATAATTATAAGTACCAACGTAACAATAGGCTTCATGGCAATAACTCCTGGGAAAATTGGAAATTAAGGTCAAAGCTGTCTCACTTTCAGTTAAGACTACAAAATGACATCAAAAATTCAGAATCAATGTCTCCATGACCAGACAGTTAACTTTGTGAGCTGGAATGTTGAAGGCCTAAATCACAAATTAAAGACAAAGAAAGTATTCTCTCACCTATCCGGTCTAAAAGCTAAAATAGTATTTTTGCAGGAGACCCACTTATTAAGAAAGGATCAGTTCCGGCTGCAAAAAGATTGGACTGGCCAAATGTTCCATTCCAGCTATACAAAGAAAAGTAGAGGTGTGGGAATTCTCATACATAGAACAGTCTCATTTGTAGTATCAGATTTAGTATCTGATCCTGAAGGGAGATATGTGATTGTAATGGGTAATTTATTTAACTATAAAGTAATTTTGATACATTTTTATGCACCCAATGTGGATGATAGTGACTTCATCCAAAATGTATTTGCATCCATTCCCAATGTAAACACTCATAAAGTTGTGATGGCTGGGGACTTTAATTGTGTTTTAAATCCAGACCTAGATAGGTCTCCTGTCATCGGGGTGATGACATCTAACACTGCAAAGACAATTACACAGTTTGTAACTGACCACAACTTATCAGACCCCTGGAGATTTCTAAACCTAAACTCAAGAGCATATTCCTTCTACTCACCAGTGCATCATTGCTACTCAACAATTGATTATTTCTTTGTAGATATCAATTTCTTGCTTGCGATTAAATCTTGCAAGTACGACGCTATTGTTATTTCCGACCATTCCCCTTTGATCTTCGAGCTAAAATCATTATGCCCCTCATACTCATCTTGCAGATGACGCCTTAACCCACTTTTATTAGCAGACGAGAACTGTACAGAATTTATATCCAAAGAAATAATTTTTTTCTAGAGACAAATACATCCTTAGAGGTCTCTGCAGGAATACCCTGGGAAACCCTGAGGGCCTTCTTCAGAAGACAGATTATATCATGTCTTTCCCACAAAAATAAATTGGAAACCAAGAAGGTATCAGAAGTACCCAGCAAAATTACTAGAATAGATCAAGAACATACCAGGGGCCTCATGTATAAATGGTGCGTACGCACAGAAATGTTGCGTAAGAACTTTTCCACGCTCAAATCGCGATGTATAAACCTACACTTGGCGAAGCCACGCACTTTTCCACGGTACCTCATGCCTTGTCGTACGCAAGTTCTCCGCTCGGTTTTGCAAACTGGCGGCACCCTTGTGTGATTACTCATTATTTTCATGACGCGGCTTTATAAATACACAGAAACTAACCGCATATTGTTTATTAGTGTAATGCATCTGATTGTAATTAACTCGTAACAATATAATGGTCCAGGGAACCGCCATAGTATTCCAAATACCATAACTGCTTTAGCGTTGTTACTCTCACTTCTCCTCCTTCTTCTTCTTCTTCTTCTTTCAGCTCCTCCCGTTAAGAGTTGCCACAGCGGATCATCTTTTTCCTTATTACTCTCACTGCACGACTCGGAGTATTTATATCACTGTATCTGAGTGTGAATCACAGCAGCAGCTGATCGGAAAGAGAATTATCGGTATACAGCTTTAAGGACACGCTGTCTCAACCACAGCAAAACGTTTTAAAGCCTTTCCTGTACAGACCTCGCGGTTCAGAAACAGTTTAATCCCAAGAACTTTAAATGCACTCAATCAATTGCTCCTTGTAGAACGGTTTGTACTTATAAGTACAATCACCCCACTGTAAACTTGCACTACAGTTATAATATCTCACAACCTGGGCCACTTTATAAAGCGCATATTTACATATGATGACGATATCATTTTTAAGGTGAAATGCAGCAAAATATGTTTGTTAAATTATACACATAAAACTTTAACTTCTTTTAAATAATCTATATTCTTCACTGGGAGTGTCGTAAAGGATAGAATAATTAAACATGTACTACGAAGATATTTCAATGTTCTTTAAACGTTTTGAAGAATCGGCGCTAAGCTTACAGATGGCTTAACGTCTATTACAGAGCTGATTGCATGGCGATCGGTTACTTGGGGAAAGAAAAGCAAGGACTCTTGGGGCGGCCACGCCAATATATATTGAATATAATACAGAAAGAGAAAATAACAACACAGCTAAAAACGCAGCGACAAATTTCGTCAAAAGATAAATGCTTGTCATGAGCACGAGGCTCATGAAACACATGTTTAATAATGTGCTTTAGCTCCTATCATCATGAAAATGACATCACGTATACATCTCAGTATTTTAGTTATTCAGAGAGCTGTAATATCACAAATGTAATGGACTCTGTGTCCAGTTGGAGGAAGAGAGCCAGTTTAAGAAGCAAGTAGTGATTCACACACATAGATCACATACGAGTAGAAGATCAAATACAAAACAAAGCATTTAACGTGCTACTTTAATTACGATGTGATTTGAGAAACTGGTTGATTAAACGATTTTAAGATGAAGTTTATAATGTAATACTAAATGACAAAATAAACTACGTGATTAAAGTGGAAATGTCGAGATTGTAGTTGACATTTCGTGCTTTTTCCCCACCGTGTGCCTTTTTTCTCTGTACCCTAATAAACTTTCATATGACACTCAGACAGTGGGCTTACAACGCTTCTTTTCACGGCAACTTTGATATGTGACTTCTTTTTTATTTCCGGCACTGTGCGATTTTGTGAATGTGAGCTTTCAAGTTTCTCCAACACGCTATGTCACTCGATCGCTGATCGGGATTTATGTAACGGAAGAACGTGGAAGTTGGAGTACGCACAGATTCCTGCATCTGGATTTTTCTGTGCGTAAACACATTTCGGCTTTTGTGCTTACGCCATGTTATAGTGCGAGTTCTACGCACGGCGTTATACATGAGGCCCCAGGTGTCCAAGTTAGGCTCTTCATAGGAAATGGCAGGCTTTGCATTCAGAGCTCAATCTCTTAATAACTGAAGAAACTGAACAACTCATTTTTAAATGAAGACATCATTACTATGAACATGGACAGAAAGCTAATAAGCTCTTAACAAATCCACAAGCAAGAAGTTTGCAATGCAATCCCAGCAATCACCAACATAAACGGAGACAAAAATCATTGACCATAAAAATATAATGCACACATTTAGAGATTACTACGAGTCCTTATATTCTACTGAGTTTAAAGAAGATGAGACACAATCTAATGCATTTCTGGATACATTGCCATCCATCCATCCTCTTCCGCTTATCCAAGGTCGGGTCGCGGGGGTAGCAGCTTAAGTAGGGAAGCCCAGACTTCCCTCTCCCCGGCCACTTCTTCCAGCTCTTCCGGGAGAATCCCATGCTCCCAGGCCAGCCGGGAGACATAGTCCCTCCAGCGTGTCCTGGGTCTTCCCCGGGGCCTCCTCCCGGTTGGACGTGCCCGGAACACCTCACCAGGGAGGCATCCAGGAGGCATCCTGATCAGATGCCTGAGCCACCTCATCTGACTCCTCTCGATGCGGAGGAGCAGGGGCTCTACTCTGAGCCCTCCCGGATGACTGAGCTTCTCACCCTATCTTTAAGGGACTGCCCAGACACCCTGCGGAGGAAACCTCATTTCAGCCGCTTGTATTCGCGATCTCGTTCTTTCGGTCACTTCCCATAGCTCATGACCATAGGTGAGGGTAGGAACGTAGATCGACTGGTAAATTGAGAGCTTTGCCTTACGGCTCAGCTCTTTTTTCACCACGACAGACCGATGCAGAGCCCGCATCACTGCGGATGCCGCCCCGATCCGCCTGTCATCTCACGCTCCATTCTTCCCTCACTCGTGAACAAGACCCGAGATACTTGAACTCCTCCACTTGGGGCAGGATCTCTCCCCAACCCTGAGAGGGCCTCCACCCTTTTCCAGCTGAGGACCATGGTCTCGGATTTGGAGGTGCTGATTCTCATCCCAGCAACTTCACACTCAGCTGTAACCGATCCAGAGAGAGCTGAAGATCACGGCCTGATGAAGCAAACAGGACAACATCATCTGCAAAAGCAGTGACCCAATCCTGAGTCCACCAAACCGACCCCTTCAACACCCTGGTTGCCCTAGAAATTCTGTCCATAAAAGTTATGAACAGAATCGGTGACAAAGGGCAGCCCTGGCGGAGTCCAACTCTCACTGGAAACGGGCTCGACTTACTGCCGCAATGCGACCAAGCTCTGACACGGTTGTACAGGACCAACAGCTCTTATCAGGGGTCCGTACCCCATACTCCCGAGCACCCCCACAGGATTCCCGAGGGACACGGTCAACGCCTTTTCCAAGTCCACAAAACACATGTTGACTGGTTGGGCAAACTCCCATGCACCCTCCAGGATCCTGCTAAGGGTGAAGAGCTGGTCCACTGTTCCGCGACCAGGACGAAAACCACACTGTTCCTCCTGAATCCGAGGTTCACTATCCGACGGACCCTCCTCTCCAGAACCCCGAATAGACTTTTCCAGGGAGGCTGAGGAGTGTGATCCCTCTATAGTTGGAACACACCCTCCGTCCCCTTTTAAAGAGGGGACCACCACCCCGGTCTGCCAATCCAGAGGCACTGTCCCGATGTCCATGCGATGTTGCAGAGACGTGTCAACCAAGACAGTCCTACAACATCCAGAGCCTTAAGGAACTCCGGCGATCTCATCCACCCCGGGCCCTGCCACCAAGGAGTTTTTGACCACCTCGGTGACTTCAGTCCCAGAGATGGGAGAGCCCACCTCAGAGTCCCCTGGCTCTGCTTCCTCATTGGAAGGCATGTTAGTGGGATTGAGGAGGTCTTCAAGTACTCCCCCACCGACCCACAACGTCCCGAAGTCGAGGTCAGCAGCACACCATCCCCACCATATACAGTGTTTACACTGCACTGCTTCCCCCTCCTGAGATGCCGGACGGTGGACCAGAATCTCCTCGAAGCCGTCCAAAGTCGCTCTCCATGGCCTCTCCAAACTCCTCCCATGCCCGAAGTTTTGCCTCAGCAACAACCGGCCGCATTCCGCTTGGCCTGCCGGTACCTATCAGCTGCCTCCAGAGACCCACAGGACAAAAAGTCCTATAGGACTCCTTCTTCAGCTTGACGGCATCCCTCACCGCGGTGTCCACCAACGGGTTGGGATTGCCGCCGACAGGCACCACCACCTTACGGCCACAGCTCCGTCAGCCGCCTCAACAATAGAGGCACGGAACATGGCCCATTCGACTCAATGTCCCCACCTCCCTCGGGGCGTGGTTGAAGTTCTGCCGAGAGTGGGAGTTGAAGCTACTTCTGACAGGGGACTCTGCCAGCCGGTCCCAGCAGACCCTCACAACACGCTTGGGCCTACCAGGTCTGACCGCATCTTCCCCACCATCGGCCAACTCACCACCAGGTGGTGATCAGTTGACAGCTCCGCCCCTCTCTTCACCCGAAAGTGTCCAAGACATATGGCCGCAAGTCCGACGACACACCACAAAGTCGATCATCGACCTGAGGCCTAGGGTGTCCTGGTGCCAAGTGCACATATGAACACCCTTATGCTTGAACATGGTGTTCGTTATGGACAATCCGTGACGAGCACAGAAGTCCAATAACAAAACACCGCTCGGGTGAGATCGGGGCCATTCCTCCCAATCACGCCCTTCCAGGTCTTTCAGAATCCCCAGAAGGTATGCCCTCTAGCACCCCCTCCATAGACTCCAAAAAGGGTGGATACTCCAAACTGCTGTTCGGCGCATATGCACAAACAACAGTCAGGACCCTTCCCCCCACCCGAAGGTGGAGGGAAGCCACCCTCTCGTCCACTGGGGTAAACCCCAACGCACAGGCTCCAAGTCGGGGCAATAAGTATGCCCACACCTGCTCGGCGCCTCTCACCGGGGGCAACTCCAGAGTGGTAGAGAGTCCAGCCCCTCTCAAGGAGATTGGTTCCAGAGTCCAAGCTGTGCGTCGAGGTGAGTCCGACTATATCTAGCCGGAACCTCTCAACCTCGCGCACTAGCTCAGGCTCCTTCCCCTTCAGAGAGGTGACATTCCACGTCCCAAGAGCCAGTTTCTGTAGCCGAGGATCAGACCGCCAAGGTCCCTGCCGCCGTCCACCACCCAACTCACACTGCACCCGACCTCCTTGGCCACTCCCATAGGTGGTGAGCCCATGGGAAGGAGGACCCACGTTACCTGTTTGGGCTGTGCCCGGCCGAGCCCCATGGGTGCAGACCCGGCCACCAGGCGCTCGCCATCGAGCCCCACCCCAGGCCTGGCTCCAGAGGGGGCCCGTGACCAGCGTCCGGCAAGGGAAAACGCCATCCACAGTTTTTATTCTTCATTGGAGGTTTGGAAGCGTTCTTTGTCTCATCCCTCACCTAGGACCGGTTTGCCTTGGTGGTTCTACCAGGCATAAAGCCCCGGACAACATAGCTCCTAGGATCATTGGGACACGCAAACCCCTCCACCATGATAAGGTGACGGCTCAAGGAGGGGGGATACATTGCAGATACCACAAATAGGTACTGTCAGTGCAGAGGGATTGGATAAACCTTTGGCACTACCAGAATTACTAGATGGTATAAAGTCACTTCAGAGTGGGAAAGCAGCAGGCCCTGATGGCTACCTATTTTATAAGAAATTCTCCACTCAGCTAGCTCCTCTATTATTAGCAACATTTACAGAAGCTAGAGACAATAAAATTCTACATCAAAGTTTTCGGCAAGCATTAATCACCGTCTTCCCTAAACAAAATAAGGACTTATTACAATGTGCATCATGCAGACCAATTTCACTTCTAAATAATGATGTTAAGATACTCTCCAAAGTTCTAGCTAGAAGGATGGAGAAAGTGCTGCCTTTGGTAATATCACAAGATCAAACTGGATTTATTAAACGTCGGCACTTAGCTTCCAGTCTTCGACGCCTGTTTAATGTAATATATTCACAAGTACAGTCATATACCCCAGAGATGATATTATCATTAAATGCAGAAAAAGCATTTGATATGATTGAATGGAACTACCTTTTCACTACATTGGAGAAATTTGGGTTTGGCCTGAGCATTTATGCATGAATCAAACTACTGTATACCAATACAGATGCTCCAGTTTGTATTAACAACATTAATTCAGACTACTTTGAGGGTTTTACATGCTCATTTGTGTGTATGTAATTGTTGTAAACCGACACTCATGTTGATTAAATAGCATCTCCTGTGGTGCTTCCATTCTAGACAGATGGCCAAAGGGAATGTAAATTATGTTAAAATTAGGTAATTTTTCATCAAGCGACTATTAATATACAATATTCTTTCCATAGTCAGCACCATTCTAGGGCTCTTTACATGTGCATGTCTTTGTTACAGTTTTTATTTGTTTTTTTTCTTTTGAAATACACTTTCTTTGCCTTTTGTTACACAGACCAAGTGACTCCTGAGAGATCTGATAGTGGTTCAGTGTGACAGTTAAAAGAATGGAATTACATATTGTGACGGACAGCCGGGTCCCATGCTTGGCTGGGACACCCCTTTGACATACTGTATGTTCCGGGGTAGCAACCATGGGCTGCTCAATACCTCCCCTGGGATGCTTGGTGGCAGCCTCCCTGGCTGATGGTGGTGAATCAGCTTCCCGCAGGGCTCCATAGGAGATGGAGTTCTCCACGGCCCTTTTGGGATCTGGGATGTTCTTTATGGGTCCCTGTGCCCGGCTGGACGAGTCTTCAGCCCCACCCGGAAGTGCAACCGGAAACAGGTGATCAAGCACCTGAAGCACTTCCGGGTGGGCTATAAAAGGGGCCAGCATCTAACACTCAGTGGCCAGAGTCAGGTGGAGGAGGATGAGGTTGCCTAGGAGGACGAGTGGTGGTGCAGGAGAAGAAAGTATGTGGTGTGTTGGTGCTTTGGGACTGTGTTGTGTCTTTGGGGATTACGAGGAAGACGTGCCCCACAGGTGAAGAAAAATAAAAGTTTATTTATTTTAACGTGCCTCTGGTGTGAATCTGTGTCGGGTCAGGTGCCCATTTAGGGCCTTTTGCTACAATATATTTGATGTTTTATGTGTGATGTATGCCTGTTTATCTATATTTCTGTAATGTGAGTACTAGCTGGTATTTGTCAAATCAATTTTTGTAGACTGCATAATCTGGAAGTTGATTTCAATTGATATAAAATACACTCTAATTGTTATACAGTATAAAGTATAGCTCTGATCCCCCCAAGATCATGCGAAAGGACAATTTCCTTTCAGGGATTAATAAAGTATATCAACTCAAAAAATCAAAAATAATAGGCAAAGCTGTGGACGTACTGAGAAGTCAAGCTAAGAGGCTCAAATGCTTTCCTTAGTCTGAAATGAGAAGCCACAACAACTGTTTTAATCAGGAGAGTTCTTTATGAGACAGTTAAAAACGTTCCTAATGCAACAACAGCCATGGGGTGTGCTAAAATACACCATTTTTAAATAACATTGATTTTTATTTCAATAATTGATATTGTAATGTTTATTTCTAACAACCTTCCCATTGTTAAGGCCATGTGACATTCCTTCACTTTAGTCCTCATTCTTGTTTGAAGCAATTTGCACATCAAGCTTCCAGCTTTAAAGTCACAGCAGTCTGCAGAAGTCTCGCGTGTCCGTATTTCACGGCCTTTGTTCATCTCTGACACAGCAGATAAATTTACCATCCTACACACAGCTGAGCTTGTGGCAGTAAAACAACTTAAACTGAAAATATCAGTTTTACTTGGCACCCCATTTTTTATCCCCAGTTCTTACACCTCTGTATCAACCGTTGTTGCTTTGCTAGGAATTGCTCTGCGAGTGCAAGTCAGTATTTTGTCTCAAATGAAATTAATAGCTTTGAGTCTGGGTTAGCTGAAGCTGCACTTGTCAGTTAAAGTAACTTTTAAACTGCTTTAAGCCAACCAGCAGAGATAATCTCACTTCTTTTCACAATATTTTTGTCACGTTTAATACACAGAAAGTGTAGCCCGACAAATGAAAAAAATGTCAACTGTGCACTTTCCAGGTAGAATAATATTAGGAGTGAGTTTTGCATATTAATTTTACTGGTTCTTGCTGAATCTTGCAGTTTCTCAGTTTCCCAATAGTTTGTGTCCTTACAATTTCTGAGACAATGTGTTTTCATTAGATCACTGCAAATATGTTTAAACTGCACCAAGCTTTGATTAAGAAAGGAGCTGCTTTATCTAAGGGCTTTTTACAAATGCCTGACAGTTTTTTTTTTTAATTGATTAATGCTGAGGTTTTTAACATAAACAAAATATAACTAGACTTGTAACACCTGCTACTATTAAGGTGACACACATTTGCGTTCTTGGGCAGCAGGCTGGCGCAGTGGTGGCGCTGCTGCCTTGCAGTAAGGAGGTGTTTGCATGTTCTCCCCGTGTCTGCGTGGGTTTCCTCCGGGTGCTCTGGTTTCCTCCTACAGTCCAAAGACATGCAGGTTAGGGGCATTGGCGATCCTAAATTGTCCCTAGTGTGTGTGTGTGTGTGTGTGTGTGTGTGTGCGTGTGTGTGTGTGTGCGCCCGTGCTCTATGGTGGGCTGGTGCCCTGCCCGGGGTTTGTTCCTACCTTGCGCCCTGTGCTGGCTAGGGTTGGCTCCAGCAGGTCCCTGTGACCCTGTGTTAGGGTTGGAAAATGACTGACTGACTGACATTTGTGGTCTTGTTTGTGCTTTTGCATTGACCCGCAATATAAAGGACTAATAGCATAAAGGGGTCACTGGGATTGTTGATGTTTTCACAGACCTTCACAGACTCCTTCATTTAACAAGCATCTAGGACACAATTACAAAAGGCTTCCATAAATGCGGAAGTGCAATGAGATGATTAAATACAAATAGTAATTGGCTTTAAATTACTATAAAATGATTAGAAGAATGCTTTGTATGATTCTTTGGTTTTTGTAGTAAATGTAATTCTGAGAATTGGGATGATTTATTTTATGCATTGTTTAATTGTTATTAATTGTTATTTTGAAGATTATTATCTATTTAACTTGTGAATTTTGTAATTGTCATTATGTGTTATTTTGAGTATTAGGGATTAATATTCAAGTTTTACAAGGAAAAATAATCTTTACCACAAAAACTTCAACTTTGGAAGTTCAACACTACATAAATGCTATCATGAATTTGGTAATTCACAAAAATTTACAACAATTGTTATTTTCCCAGATCCTCCTATCAGCAAATGCACTTGAAAATTATGTGTCTATCATATCTATCTACATGTTTAACTATCTATACTTCATTGCATTCTTGTTTATCATGGTACTGGATAAGAGTAACACATTGCCAGTTTCTAGGCATGCAAGTAAAACTTTCACTGTATTCTGTACATATGAAAATACTATAACTATTAGTACTTCTAATCTGCTAAAACATACTTTACTTTAAATGCCTAGCATCCAGAAGAGAGTCGTCTTTGTCAGACGTTGTTCATTAAATACAAAATATATTAAACCATGATCAAGTAAAACAACCATGCTATAACAGACAAACTACAAAATTACCTATTGCCAATGATTATATAGATAGATAGTGTGGTCCCCGGCCGGGACCAGAGGAGGGCTTGTGCCTCCTCCAGACCGCGAGGGGGCGTCTGTCCTGGTTAGGTTGGGGGCCTTGGGTACAGGGCTTGGAAGCCCAGCCCTGTAGGGACCCGTGGCCACCGCCAGGCGGCGCCCCGATGCCGGAATATCCCGTGTGGTCCCCAGCCGGGGATGCCCAGGAGGACCAGAGGAGGGCTTGTGCCTCCTCCAGACCGCGAGAGGGCGTCCATCCTGGTTATGTTGGGGGCCACGGGTATAGGGCTTGGAAGCCCAACCCTATAGGGGCCCGTGGCCACCACCAGGCGGCGCCCAGGTGCCTGAGGAACCCTGGAGCCCAGCACTTCCACCACACCAGGAAGTGCTGGGGGTAAGACGACAGGGGACACCCGGACGGCTTCCGGGTGCGCAGCCGGCACTTCCGCCACACTGGGATGTGGCTAGGACTGATTGCCGGGAAGCAGCTTGAGCCCATCCGGGTTCCTATAAAAGGGGCCACCTCCCTCCAGTCAGCGGTGGATGTTGGGCGGTAGTGGACAGAGCTGGAGTGAGGACTGGAGGCGGCCAGGAAGGAAAGGCACAAAGGACTGTGAGCCTGGATAATTGGGGAATCAGTGCAAGAGGGTAATTATTGTACATAATAGTTGTAAATAAACAGTGTGTGGTGACAATATGATGTCCGTTTGTCTGTGTCCGGGTCAAAGTTCACAATAGATATTGAACTTTATTTGTCCCCATTGGAAATTTTGCTATTTATAGAAGCTCTTTAAATTAATACATTTGGAAATAGATAATGTTTGTGGATATACTTTATCTGTGATCTGAACACACACCAGAATGATTAGAAGGGAAGAAAATTTAAGAAGAAAAAAATAAAAGGGTCCCAGTAGCATTTGTTGACAAACTTCTGCCGAATAATTCATTGTCTGTAAGCCCTCAGTGTTAGTGTGTCACAGAGAGGATGTCCAATGTTGTTCATATTGGCACTCAGTTTTGTTTTAATTCTCTCATCCTTTAATACCTGCAGGGGGTCCATAGTGTGTCCCTTAACTGAGTCTGCCCTTTTAATTAGCTTGTTGATTTGGTGGGCCTCTTTTGAAGTGATGTTACCAGCCCAGCACACCCCACTGGCCATCACAGAGTTGTAGAACATGTGAAGGATGTCACATCCCACATTAAAGGAACACAGTCTCCCAATGAAAAAGAGTCTGCTCATCCTTTTCATATACATAGTTCCTTTGTGTTCTGAGACCAGTCCAACCTGTTGTTGATGCTGACCCCCAAGTATTTGTAAGAAAGCACCACCCCTACATCTATTCCCAGAATAGTGACCGGATATAGAAGCTCTTTGGTGCGATGAAAGTCAATAGCCAGTTCCTTGGTTTTCTGATGTTAAGTTGCAGACAATTCTTTCTCTACCAAGAAACAATGCTCTTCACCTGACTGCTTTGCTCTGCCTCGTCCCCTTTATCAATGCACCCAATCAGTGCAGAATTAATGCAGAGATGAGAATTCCTTAATATTCTCTAGAAAAAGAGTTAATGGTCATGATTTGCCACGTGCCTGTCATTGTGGATGAAGAGGATCATTAATGGTGGCTGTTGGTAGTCTGACAAATGAACCGTTGAGCAAAATAGTTTTGTATTTTGTTTTGATAGATAGGTATATATAGCGTCAATGAGTAGACACTAGGGGTCGCTGTTGCCCCGTGAAACCCAACGGACAGATGCAGACACTGGTTTAAAAGCACCAAGAAGTATTTAAATTTTCTTCAATATAGTGCCTCTAAAGCACCACATCCACCACAATATAATCAATAATACAATTCAATCCACTACAATAAACCAATCCTCCACTCCCAGAAGCTCCATCACACATCCTCCCATCTCCGGCTCAGCTTGCTGGGTCTCTCATAGTCCTTTATATAGTCCTTGACCCAGAAGCATTCCTGTCCTTCTGTCCATGTGATTCCATAGCACTTCCAGGTCAGATAAAGACATATTTTTCTTCAGCCCGGAAGTACTTCTGTTTCTCCATCCTCGAGACTTGGGAGTACTTCCGGGCTACCGGGAAAATAAAAATCCCCAGGTCTCCCTGCAGCGTCCCACGATGGCACCCACGGCACCCAGCAGGGCTGTGAAGCCAAGCTCCATCTCCCATGCTGCCCTGTGGGAATCCGGGGTACCTCCATGCTGCAGGGAAGACGCCATCTAGCATCTTGGATGTGTCGGCCGGGATTGTCCATCACAATAGTAACTATAGGGTGCTTGGTAATTAGAACTTTGGTCAAGATGAATTTTCTCCCGGAATTCATACTTTGTGAAACTTTTTGTAAAATTTTTTCAAATGATAATGTATGATATATACAGCATCCCCTCCACATTTGTGAATTCGACATTTGCGGTTTCATTTATTTGCGAGCTGGCTGTGAACAATTTTTAGACCTTTCTGAAAGATTGAAAAAACTCACAGACGACAGATAGGCCAAAAATATATAAAGATTACTGAAAATTATTTGCTATGCATAAAACCTTATAATACCCAAGTACAGTATTATGTGTTTTTAATATCTTTTAGTGTAAGTGCAATATATATATTTAATATTAAAAGTTATCTTTGTTTAAAAAAGAAATAGAATTGTGAAGAGATGCAGCATAGGTGTTAAATGCTGTAGGTCTGTCCAGTAATCTGTCAATTGTAAGCGAGCATATAAACCTTTTTATCTGGAGCTGCAGATGTTCTGGTCACTCGTCTGTTTTCCTTCTTTGAATGGACATTGCAAACATTGATCTAGGTCTGGATCTCTGTTTTGAGACTCTCCTAACACAGCTACCGCATAATGCCACTGTTATCTGCTTCATTCTTTGCCTGTGCAGTTTGGCAACTTGATCTGCCCCACTTTTTCTTAGCTTCATAAGCTCAAAGCACCGCCAACTACAGAGGAAGCAGTCTCTCAGTTGTCTCACACACCATCCACTCTTGCCCCTGATGAATGCTGTAAATGACAGTAAATATATTGCAATTCGGGCTCAACACTCTCTGGCATCTCCTGTGGCAAGCCAAATAGGACTTCACTGCACTTGGGTCTTTGCTACATTTGACAGTAGCTCTTATTTTTGTTCCACACCTGACAGCGATTTAGTGCAGATTCTGAGTGCCAGAATGGATCCTTTGCTCTTTATGTGGCTCGTTTTGGTGTCTCACTATTCTTTAAAAGACTGCTCGCTGTTATAGTTTTGTTTTTTTCATAGGCATCTCTGTCTTTTGTGATGTTATACTAACTTTTACAATTAGTAACCTATTGTATGCATTGTTTGTTCCATTGTAGTATTAACAATTGTGAATTTTATTTTCAGTGAGATAATTCAAAACAGCCTTAAAGCTCAATTATTTTTAACACAGGCATTCTTACCGAAACATATAATATTTGTAAGGGTGGTACAAGACATATACGAGAAAACTGTTACTTGGATGTGAGCATAAATTGTGTATTTCTTTAATGACTGTGTTATCTGATTATACCTGTGAATGCTTGCTGTAGTTGGGTGGTTAAAACTTAAATTGCAAAACCTCCGATATGTAGTGTTTAGTTTTTAGTTGGCATTGCCATATTTGGAGTTGCTTTTATTTATTACCTAGTTCAGTTTTATTAATTTATTTATCTAACATTACATTCATTTTGTCCTTTAATATAGATATTTCCATTTAACACTTACAGGTATTTTTGTGTGTGTGCATATTAACAAGAGTTTTAAAATCAAAGCCACTGCTCATTCTGCCACACCATTTATCACTAGAATTCCTGAAACCTACGAAAAAAGTCTTAATGCTGGGCCACCTTATATTCCTTCGCACCTCCTCATCAGCGTCTTTGTTTTCCAAATGTGTCAATCAGCACTGGCAGCAAGCAGTCTGCTATCCCATCCCCCCACCAACACAGCCAAAGTTCTCCCAGCTCATTTCTTTATATGGCTGTGAGGTGCCTGGAATTGTATAGGGTAAGTAAAATATTGTTATTTGGAATACATACATTTCAAGTGTGTTCCGTGTCTACAGTGATCTGGATAAATGTTGGATGACAGGGAATGAGAGGCAAGAAATGTTGAACACATAACTAAAACAGAATTTTTTTTCATGTTATAATAATAATAAAATGTTGATGTGAAGTGTATAATGTGTGAAGACTGAAGTAAGAGGTAAGAGTTCCTGAGCCAATAGCTTTGATTTAGATGCTAAATGATCAAATCTGTAAAATATTAATCTTTCAATCTCTTACCTTTCTAACCTCCATGTATGTTTGCCTAATTATAATGCTTTTTCTGTGCAGTGCATCCTTCCCTTGTGCTTTTGTTTCTATCTTGATGATTTGGGTAACTGAATGTTATTATAACTTTCAAATTGTATAGTGTCATTAAGAACAGTGCATTTTACTGAAACTCTGAGTTTGTGTCACTGACCATCAGAATTCCAGTGTCAATAAAACCATCCAGCGTAATGTGGTCTTCTTATACTTATGTTTGAAATTTGACACATGGCTCAGGATCAAACTGCTCAAGTGATGAGTCTTCTGTGCTGATCTTGACTCAGTCCTCCAAGGTTGAGATATTGAACAAGTTTAGCACTTTTGATTTTATTCTGCTCTGTGCTGAAAAGCCATGTTCATACTGAGCTCCTAAAATAAGCACAATATGCATGATCTCAACAAGATGTAGAATATTGTGGAAAATTGATGATATTGCACAAAAAGACTTCCCACAAACTGTTACAAGACTTGTCTGAGAATTTACCTTTAATCAGATTTTTTGCAATCTCCTTTCCATTTGTACAGCCCTGACATCCAATGCGTTCTTCAAGATGGCTTCTTGATACCAGTTAATTCATTTTCTCCAAAAGTGGTTAAATCATCTGGCCATGAATCATGATAGAAGATTGAGAAACAACAAATGATTGCAGACCCATGTGAGCTTTCTTGCTGTGTATTACCCTTTATATTTTTAAACTTTCTTTCCAATTCCTTGACTGTACCCTCCACTGTTTTCTCAACATGCAATTGAAGGTCATCTATGAAGTTGGTGAAACTTATTCCTTTAAGCTGTATATTCTAAAAGATGATGTCTGTATCGGTATTACTCTCTGACTTTCTCCTCTTTTTAGTTTTCAGTCTCTCTGCAATCTCTTTGTTTTCCTGTGACATTACATTTTTATGCTGAGTGTGCTACCTGCAACTTTCCATTCTTTAATGGTCTGTCTATCTCCTTGATTGTGACAACATAACTGTCAAGAGCTGCTATAGCTTAAGGCAAAATTGAAGAATTCACTTTGAGATTTCCCCAAACAAGCCATGGACATAATGACAAAATGCCTGAAAAATTAGTCACTTCTTTTTCTGTGCAGTGTGCTTTGCTCTCCCTTTAAAGTCAGTGTTTTTGCGCTTGTAGCCAGGTGTTCCATATGGTGATGCACAGCTTGGGGCACTCATTTCTACGGCAAAGGCCTAGTGATCAGCTGTACATGTGCAGCTCTTGCCTCTCTGACTTTGTCTCCCAACTGTCCAACCTGAGCTGACCCTCTAATGTACTAATTTCTAATCCTGTCCATCCTAGTCACA
Organism: Polypterus senegalus; assembly: GCF_016835505.1. Classification (NCBI taxonomy): domain Eukaryota; kingdom Metazoa; phylum Chordata; class Cladistia; order Polypteriformes; family Polypteridae; genus Polypterus; species Polypterus senegalus. Next base: position 66,349,641 of record NC_053171.1, on the reverse strand, counting down.
CTCAATGCAAATCTTAGCATCTTTAACTCTGCCACCTCCAACTCTGTCTCCTACTTTCTGTTCAGTGCCACTGTCTCCAACCCATATAACAAATCTGGTCTCACTATTGTCCTGTAGATCTTCCCTTTCACTCTTGCTTATAACCGTCTGTCATAAATTATTCCCGACACTCCACCTATTCTACCATCACTGCACTTTCTTTTTCACCTCTCTTCCACAATCCCCATTACTCTGTACTGTTTATCCCAGATATTTAAACTCATCCACCTTCACCAACTCTACTCCCTGCATCCTCACCATTCCACCCATCTTCCTCTCATTCACACACATGTATTCTGTCTAGTTCTTACTGACCTTCATTCTTCTTCTCTCTACAGCATATCTCCATCTCTCCAAGGTCTCCTGAACCTGCTCCCTACTCCCGCTATAGATTACAGTGTCATCAGCAAATATCATAATACCAGGGGACTGCTGTCTAGTGTCATCTGTCAACCTGTCCATCACCATTGCAAAATACAAAGGGCTCAGAGCCGATCCCTGATGTAATCCCACCTCCACGTTAAATGCATCCATCACGCCTTCCGCAGACCTCACCACTGTCACACTTCCCTCGTACATATCCTGTACAGCTCTTACACACTTCTCTGCCACTCCTGACTTCCACATACAATACCACAGCTCCTCTCGAGGCACCCTGTCATATGCTTTCTCCAGGTCCACAAAGACACAATGCAACTCCTTCTGGCCTTCTCTAAACTTCTCCATCAACACCCTCAGAGCAAACATTGCATCTGTTGTGCTCTTTCTTAGCATGAAATCATACTGCTGCTCACTAATCATCACCTCACTTCTTAACCTAACTTCCACTACTCTTTCCCATAACTTCATGCTGTGGCTCATTAATTTTATCCCCCATAGTTACTACAGTCATGCAAAGCCCCCTTATTCTTAAAAATCATTACCAGTACACTTCTTCTTCACTTCTCAGGCATCCTCTCACTTTCCAAGATTCCATTAAACAATCTGGTTAAAAACTCCACTGCCATCTCTCCTAAACACCTCCATGCTCCATCTGGACCAATGGCTTTTCCATTCTTCATCCTCTTAATAGCTGTCCTTACTTCCTCCTTGCTAATCTATTTCACTTCCAGATTCATTATCTCCATATCATCCAACCTTCTCTCTCTCATTCTCTTCCATTCTCATTTATCAGCCTCTACTCTCTTTCCATCTTCTCAACACACACACACCCTCCTTGCTTTTGAGTATGTTTCAATCTTTATCGTTTATGACCCTAACCTGCTGCACATCTTTTCCAGCTTGGTCCCTCTGTCTAGCCAATCGGTATAGGTCCTTTTCTCCCTCCTTATTGTCCAACCTCTCATACAACTCATCAAATGCCTTTGCTTTAGCCTTTGCCACCTCTCTCTCCACCTTGTGCCTTATCTCATTGTACTCTTGTCTACTTTATTCATCTCTCTGACTATCCCATTTCTTCTTCACCATCCTCTTCCTCTGCATACTCTCCTGTACCAACCCCATTCCACCACCAGATTTCCTTTTTCTCCTTCTTCTGTCCAGATGTCACGCCAAGCACCTTTCTTGCTGTCACTCTTACTACTTCTGCTGTGGTTGCCCAACTGTCTGGTAACTCTTCACTACCACCCAGTGCCTGTCTCACCTCCTCCATAAACTCATCCTTGCAGTCTTCCTTTTTCAACTTACACCATTTGATTCTTGGGTGTGCCTTCACTCTCCTCCTTTTCTTGATCGCCAGTGTCATCCTACAGACCACCATCCTATGCTGTCTAACTACACTTTCCCCTGCCACCACTTTGCAGTCTTTAATCTCTTTCAGATTGACTCCTCTGCATAGGATATAATCTACCTGTGTGGATCTTTTCTACGTCACCCTATGTTATCCCTCTTCTAAAAATGCGTATTCACCACAGCCATGCCCATCCTTTTTGCAAAATCCACTATCCTCTGACCTTCTTCATTCCTCTCCTTGACACCATACCTACCATACCTACCCATCACCTCCTCATCTCCTCCGTTCCCTTCACCAACATGTCTATTGAAATCCACTCCAATCACCATTTTCTGTGCCTTGGATACACTGTTCATCACTTCATCCAACTCGCTTCAGAAATCTTCTTTCTCAACCATTGCACACCCAACTTGTGGGGCATATGCACTAACAAATTTAGCATCACACCCCCAATTTTCAGTGTCATAATCATTACTCTGTCTGACACACTTTTCACTTCCAAAACACTCTTGACATACTGTTCCTTCAAAATAGCCCCTACCCCATTTCTCCCCCCATCCACACCATAATAGAACAATTTGAATCCACCTCCAATCCACCTGGCCTTATTCCCCTTTCATTTAGTCTCTTGCACACACAATATATCAACCTTCCTTCTCTCCATCATATCAGCTAACTCTCTCCCCTTACCAGTCATACTGCCAACATTCAAAGTTTCTACCATTAGTTCCACTCTCTTTACCTTCCTCCTCTCCTCTTTCCTCAGGACACGTCTCCTCACTCTTCTTCTCCTTTTTTGGCCAACAGTACCCCAATTTCTGCCAGCACACTGTTGGCTAACAGTACTGGTGGTGGTTGTTGTTAACCCGGTGCTCGACTGATCCGGTATGGAAATCTGTATTGTTGTCTGCATGTTGATCTGGCAAAATTTTACCCCGGATGCTCTTCCTGACGTAATCCTCAGGTTAAGCTAAAACATCAGATTTCTCTCTCATGTTTTCTCACCAAAATAGTGAAGTAAAACACATTAATTTAAATTATGGTTATAGCAAATAATAATCTTTCAGAAACATACATATTTAATTTAAGCTTCTAAAATGAACTGACTTGCACAATCTATTTTCAAAAATTTAATGCAATATAATAATCACTCATCTTTTAATAATGACTCACGATTTTCTTTTCACATTGTCCAACCCCCAATATAAAGAGGATACATTATGGCTATTCATGTAAAGCACAATCACAGTTTTTTTTAAGTGAGAAGCTGACTACAGACAACTTTTTTGTGAGCTAGGAACAAATGTAAAGGGTATAGTAAGTTAACTTATAGATGGTAATAAATTGTGGAAAATGTTTCTTGCCAAGTTTTAAATGCAAGTTTAAGTTAAATGCAAGTAAACCTAAAAAGGAGGAAGATGGTTGCTCTGGAGAAGTGGCCAGAACCAGGAAACTGGGGAAACTAGCCCAGAAACCAATGGAAACTTGAACAAATTCAAATGTGAGACATGCTACCGCATATGGGGCAGCCGATACGCCAACACCGGGGACCCAGGGTGTTGGTGTGAAGTTGGCTATTGGCCAAAGAACCAAAGCACTCTCACCAAAATCGTGAATTCATGCTGGCAAAAAGAAATTATCGCCAAGGAACTGTCAAGCTGTAAAATCTTCATCGCAACAACATCAGAATTACAATCACTGGTTCTGGAACAATGACCCTCCAACCACCACAATCGGACACCAAACTGACTCTCTACTACTCTGGTGGTGAAAAACATGAAGCTGGTGTTGGTTTCATGGTTGCCGTTTGAACAATGAAGTGTGTGATCGCCTTTCAGCTGATCTCAGAACTTCTGGCAGCTTTCACTGTAAATGGCATTATCAAAACGCATCTCTTCTCAATTTATGTACAGACAGAAACCAGTCCTGATTCGGTCAAAGATGAATTCTACGACCAACTGCAAAAAACACTGGACACTATTTTGTACACCGAACTTATCATACTCACTGGTGATGTCAGTGCCCAAATAGGCATGGATCGAACCGGGTGGGAAAGCACAATGGGCTGCTGTGGATATGGGGTAATCAATAAAAATGGGCTGCGCCTACTTTCCTTCGCCACATCCAACAACCTCATCGTTGGAAACAGCCACTTCCAGCACCCTCCCAAACATCAACTCACATGGCAAAAGCCTACTTCCAAAGACTCGGCAGTACTAGACTACATACTGATCAACTCAAGATTCCGATTATCGCTCAGGGGTGTACCTGAATATGGGTCAGAAAATTACCTAGTCCGCTCCAAGATCCAACTTTGCCTGCATCGTGCCAATCGGAAAGCTCAACCATCAACCCTCCTTGATTGGAAGTGCCTACTAGACCCCATTCAAAAAGAAGAATTTCAAATCACATTAGGCAATCGATTCTCATCACTAGCAACATCAGATGACATCAATATAGAAGAACAACAAATATTCAAAGTCATCATGGATTGCACTAAATTACTATGCCCTCGTATCCAGCATAAAACGCAGACATGGATATCTGATGAGTGTCAGAATATGATGAAGGAGCGGAAAGGAGTCAAGTTAGTCGATCATAATTAATATTGGACCCGTGGAGTTCAATTCGATGTAAATGAGTTTACCACTGACAAAATGTTCGTTGATGATAGCGCCTTTTTCGCCAACAACGATGCAGAAGCGACAGATACTCTTTGCCAAATTGCCCTAATAGCCTAATCGTATGTTCTGAAAATCAGTGCAAATGAGACAATGGTACTGCATTGCCAGCCACTGGATAGAGCCCAACTTGAACAGGTTAATGAATTCAAGTACCTAGGATCGCTAGTTCAAGAAAATAAGGTGGCCTCCACTGCAGAAATCCACTGCCAGATTGGACAAGCAATGCAGCGTTTGCCTCTCTGAAATGATACCTGTGGAAACGAACATCTCAATGAAAACCAAAGTTCGCCTCTTCCAGACTGTTATCCTGCCGATCCTGTTATATGCATCAGAAATGTAGACTCTGCTCAAATCTAACCTGGTCAAACTGGTCTTCCAGATGCGATGCCTACATTAAATCCTGTGAGTCTCAATTTGTAATCACATCCGAAGTTAAGTAATTCAGCAGAATTGCGGATGGCAGCTAACCATTGAAGAGCAAATCCAACAACATCGCTTACAATGGTTTGGTCACATTTATTGAATTACTGGCATCTGTCTACCACACAAATTCCTCAGGTGGCCATATCCCAGTCATTCGAAAATCCAACATACGGCTCCCTGAAGACCTGAAGAACTTAAGACTCAACATTGATGACACCAGAGACATTGCCAAGGACCCCCTGGCCTGGCAGTGACATGTGTCGGAAATCTCAGATCCATTGACACCAATAGCAGCGTACTGGCTCCAAGGAAACCCTTGGCTGGACCCTGGTTAGAGATCAAAAAGAAAAAAAGATAAAAGCAAATTTCTGTCACTTTTATATTTTCATATTGAATTAAAACAGTCTTTAATAATACATCAAAATCCGTACTAACCCCTACTTTTTCCGGTTTTCTGGGATGGCGACCTGCAACACCACCACCTGATCAAAGCACCTTCATGTCCTTACATTGATGGATTAAAGGCCAGAAGTCCACATGATCATCATCATCAAGTTTTTCCATGAGAACCCTGAATACAATGAGGACTGATGAGGTCATTTATGTTAGGTAGAATGCCTAGAGGGGACTGGGTGGTCTCGTGGCCTGGAATCCCTGCAGATTTTATTTTTTTCGTTTTTTTTTTTGTTCTTCCTGGCCATCGGACCTTACTTTTATTCTATGTTAATTAGTGTTCCCTTATTTTAAATCTTATTTATTTTGTCTTTTTTCTCTTTCTTCATCATGTAAAGCACTTTGAGCTGCATTCTTTTTATGAAAATGTGCTATATAAATAAATGTTGTGTTCCACTCATACTGTTGTATTGATCATTTACTTTTATTTTGCTGGACCGTACCTGGTATGCCATTTCAGTTAGAGGATAATTATTATTATTACTATTATTGTTGTTGGTTTATGAAAAATGTTGTTTTTATTACACACGGGGGGCGACCACCCTGGTGGCTTTGGGAACCATGGGAACAGAGCTTAGAAGCTCAACCCTATAGGGGCCCATGGTCACCGCCAGGGGGTGCCCCAATGCCTGAGGAGCCCTAGGACACCTGGAGTGCTTCTGGGTGCGCAGCCAGTACTTCCACCACACTTGGGAGTGCCAGCGGAAGCTAATCGGGAGGCACCTGGAGCTCATCCGGGTATGTATAAAAGGGGCTGCCTCCCTCCATTCAATGGCTTGAGTCGGGAGCGGAGAAAGACGGAGCTCGGGAGGAGAGGAAAGGAGGCGGCCTGAAGAAGGAAAAGGCATTGTTGAGGCCTTGGCTTTGGGATAGTTTTGGGATTGTGTGCACTGTAAATAATAGTTAAATATGAATAAACGTGTGTTGGGTTTTGTACCTATGGTGTCCGCCTGACTGTGTCCGGGCCAGCTTCCACACATCCAATATGCTTTATATATTTTGGGTTTGTTTCCTGCCTTGCTCCCTGTGTTGGCTGGGATTGGCTCCAGCAGACCCCCGTGACCCTGTAGTTAGGATATAGCGGGTTGGATAATGGATGGATAGATGACTATACTATATATATTGTCACAAAAATGACCATAAGACACTGAGAAGGTTTGGGGCAGCCACCCATATAATTTTTCCCGGATGCAAAACTGATTCCAAAGAACAGACATGTTCACATAACAGAGTCCAAAACAGAACTGCCTTATTATACACAAGATGGCAGCTTTAAAGGCCAGTAGAGGAAGTGATGTCATCATGACCGGAACCGGAAGTGACGTCATTGGCTACCCCAGAGCCGGGCAGAATTTCCATAGAATGGTCTGTAAAAGATTGAAAGGGAGAATTAGTGCACTTCGCCACACCCTGGTCCGGCATGGAATTACATGTACTCATGCCATTTACTTGCCTCTGTAGCAGTAGGGGGTACTAGCGCTCCCTTGAACCCTCAGGTACCACGCAAAACACCTGGTAAAATTGCCACAATAATTATATTTATTATAATAATGTGCACCAAGCACCCTCCACTCCACTATATTCATAAATCACAATAATCAATAATAAACCAATAATAATCACAGAGTCCTTTTATTCCTCCTGACCTGGTAGTGTTTCTGCCCAACAGTTCCACAAGTCCTTATTCCTTCCGGGTCAGGGTACACAGTACTTTTCTTCACCCCGGAAGCCTGTCGCTCTTCCTGTGACGAACTTCCGGGTCATGGTGCACAAATGAGTCCATTGGCTTCCCGACAGCGACTCCCAATGGCCCCCAAGGTATCCAGCAGGGCTGTGTATAAAAACTACATAGTCAATGAGGGCCTGCTGGAATTTGGGGCCCGTATATGCTCTCGGGAGAGCTCCTCCTGGCGGCCTGGGGGTGAGGGCCAGAGTAAAATTCCGGCAACCCACCACACCTCCCACCTCCTAAACACGTGTGTGTGACAATATATATATGTATATATAACTGCTCAAAAAAATTAAAGAAACACTTTGAAAACACATCAGATCTCAATGGGAAAAAAATCCTGCTTTATACCTATACTGATATGGACTGGGTAATGTGTTAGTGACGAAAGGATGCCACATTGTTTGATAGAATTGAAAATTATCAACCTACAAAGGGCTGAATTCAAAGACACAGTGAAAATCAAAGTTAAAAAATGGTGAGGCAGGCTAGTCCATTTTGACGAAATTTCATTGCAGCAACTCAAAATCGTATTCAGTAGTTTGTATGGCCCCCACCTGCTTGTATGCATGCCTGACAACGTCAGGGGGTGGCATGCTCCTAATGAGATGAAGGATGGTGTCCTGGGGGATCTCCTCCCAGATCTGGACTAGGGCACCACTGAGCTCCATGGACAGTTTGAGGTGCAACCTGGTGGCATCAGATGGACTGAAACATAGTGTCCCAGAGTTGTTCTATTGGATTTAGGTCAGGTGAGCGTGGGGGCCAGTCAATGGTATCATTTCCTTCATCCTCTAGGAACTGCCTGCATACTCTCTCCAAATGAGGCCGGACATTGTTGTGCACCAGGAGGAACCCAGGACCCACTGCACCAGCATAAGGTCTGACAATGGGTCCAAGGATTTCATCCCGCTATCTAATGGCAGACGTGCTGTTGTCTAGCAGGTAGAGGTCTGTGTGTCCCTCCATGGATTTGCCTCCCCAGACCATCACTGACCCACCACCAAACCAGTCATGCTGAACGATGTTACAGGCAGCATAACATTCTGCACAGCTACTCCAGACCCTTTTACGTCTGTCACATGTGCTCAGGGCCAACCTGCTCTTAACTGTGAAAACCACAGGGCGCCAGTGTTGGACCTGCCAATTTTGGTATTCTATGGCAAATGCCAGTTGATCTACATGGTGCCGGGCAGTGAACACAGTGCTCACTAGAAGATGTAGGACCCTCTGGCCACCTTCATGAAGTTTATTTCTGATTGTTTGGTCAGAGACTTTCATACCAGTGGCCTGCTAGAAGTTATTCTGTTCAGTGCTCATCCTGTTACTCCTTGCCCAAAGGAGCAGATACCCATCCTGCTTATGGGTTAAGGACCTTCTACTGCCCTGTCCAGCTCTCCTAGAGTAACTGCCCATCTCCTGGAATCTCCTCCATGCCCATGAGACTGGGAGACACAGCAAACCTTCTGGCAATGGCACGTATTGATATGCCATCCTGGAGAAGCTGGACTACCTGTGCAACCTCTTAAGGGTCCAGGTATTGCCTCATGCTACCAGTAGTGACACTGACCATAGCCAAATGTGTCTGTGTGTGTGTGTGTATATATATATTGTAAGCTGGAGGGGTGATCGCAAAAATGGGTGACCTCCGTCTCACTGGAGAGATCAGGTTCAATATCTAAATTGGGCTCTAGATTTTCCCCGGCCGCTACCAGTTCTTCATCTTGGTTTTCTTCTTCTCCCCCCCACTAAGTTCAATAGTGGACTGGACTACTGGTCCCTGATATTTATTAAGTAGTCTAGGAAAAAGGGCATTTTCCCGTCCTATGAGTAATGGTCAGGGGCAGGAGTCTGAAACGGCAGACCAAACTTTAAAGTGGTGACCCTTATAAGTTAAAGGAAGAAGTAATGTTTGATAATCTTTAACATCACCATGTACACAGCGTATTTTTACAGTCTCACAGTCTCTAAGGCATCGTTCATCAAGACAGTCTCGTCTCACAATACAAAGGTTACTTCCTGAGTCTAACAATGCTGAAACCTCTCGGCCCCCCAATTTCACCGGGATTAACAAGCCATCTTTTCCGTCTGAAGAATATGTAATATTTGAGCAACAAACTTCGGCCAGTCCAATTTCCATTGATTGAGCTGGAGACAAGCAACATTCTCTTGCCAAGTGGCCGGGTTGATCACCCCGGAAACATCTACGTTCGGCTCCACTGCCGAAATATCCTCTGCGACATCCACGTCTTCACCAGCCTGCTGCTGCTGTCTCCCCAGAAATAGACATCTCATCTATGACCTGATTTCCCGGGGGCCTACCTGACCCCATTCGATTTTCAGGTCCTGCAGCTTGTCGGTGTTGTTGCTGTCGATCGAAGTGTCGAGAATGTCCTGGACATTCGTTCACAGGTTGTGAAGCACCACATCCACCGCTCTTTCTCCAAACGGACTGTGAACCCTCCAATTGTCTGGACATAATAGTTAATGATTTAATATCATGACGCAGAAATTCATCTCGAAGAACTGCAGGTATCCTGGCCAGTAATATATTCATGACAACTTTTTCCATCACGTCTCCTTCAAACCAGTAGTGCACTTTATGTATCAAAACTTGAATTTTTGCACGGATTAGGCCATCCATGTTTAGTTTCCAGTCGTTAAGTGCAAAACCTTTAGTCATTCGAAATAAGTCTTCGGTGGCATCCATCTGTGCAACCACTTCTGGTACCACTTGTCACGCTTGGGTCACAGATTTTGCACAGAAACACAGGAGGTTGTAGAAAACAGGAATTTTATTCAAACACTGCAAACAAACATTTGTTTCTTTTTCAAAAGCTTAAACGTGCTCCATGACAAATCAGAGATGACAGTTCCTCTAGGAACAGAGAATGTCAGAGAGAGAGAGAGAGATAAAAGCAAAACAATCAATTCCAAAACTGACAGGCACTGCACAAGGCTTTTAAGTAAGCGGAGTACCGCGCGAGGGCTTTATTATGTGTTATAGCGCAAGTGAGAAGGATAAGGAGCAATGTGAAGGTAGACTGTGTTTCAGGGGTATTCACAGGGGCATCTGTGTCCTCTTGGGGTGCGATCACCCCTCGAGCTTACAATATATATAAATACAGGGAACAATATAACATGGCCACTGACCTGACCCTGACTATGCCCATTTGCTTTGTCTGTGTATTTGAGAGGGTAGCTCCCGCTGCAATAAATAACCCATCTGCTCCTGTTTCAAGTTGAATAAAGCTGGTTTTGCAAAAGTACTGAGACTCATCCTTGTGTTTCGGGGTGCAAGATAGTGATTCACGTGTCACATGGTACCAGAAATGGGGTCTTGCACCAATGGAATCCCAAAAGGAATATGATATCCCGATACCAGTATAGCAAAATGAGGCTCCTGCGGGTGCTCTGGTCTACCCCCTTCCCAGGGATGTGCTGGTGAAGATGGCTTCCTTGGACGACCCGGAGTGTTTCCTGTTTTGCTTAAAGCGTGCATATGCATTGATGCAATAGGACAGGTGAACCTGGCTGGCTGTCATGGCCCTATTTTTAACTGGAGAGGCCCTACAGGTCGTGTGAAACTTCCCTCCCGAAAGACCCGAAGATTATGACTTCTTGAAGCAACAGATCCTCCTCCGCATGGCTGTGAGTCCGGTGGTCAAGGAGGGCCAGTTTTGTCTGCGGCATATTGATCAGGACCGCCCCATACGAGGACAGATCCTGGGCTTATTGGACCTGATTCAAAGCTGGATCCGCAGAGACACTTTTGAGCACATTGTGGAGAAGCTCGCTATTGATGCAGTCCTGTCAGGGATAGACATAAGCCTTTGTGATAAAATGCTACGGAACAATGTCCACTTGCTGCTGGATCTGACCCACAGATTAGAGGGTGCTCAAACCACCTGGGAACAGCAGGGCTACCTAGGCTTTACCCTGATTTCTGTCCAGCCAGCACAGACTTTTGGGATTGCTAGCGCCACGGGTGGAATACAGCATATTGGGTACAACATAGTATGGACTGAATACAGCTGCTTTTGCTGTGATCATTCTTGGTGGGGCCACCTCCCATCTGCGCAATCAATGGCTATCGGTCTGGCACAGGTATGCAGCGCACAAGTTTCACTTGAGATGTTAAAAGAGGACAATTTTAAGGTCTCTATTACATTTGCCGGATGGGAATTCTCTGTACTGTTGGATTCTGGTAGTGACTTTGTGTAGTCCGCCGTGATTTGCTCTGTCAGACCCTTTATAAGACTACAGACAAAGTGAACATCTGCTTCGTCCATGGGAATATTAAAACATACAAGATTATATTACTCCCTCTGAAATTTAAAGAGAGAACTTTAAGGTTTGGACTGCCTTTTCAGACACCTCATCCTGGCCACTCCTAATAGGAAAAAAGAATGCCCTCTATCCACGGGTCTTGGCCACCTGCAGAGCACCTTCCCCCATAGTGGATAGAGAGGGGCTTGCAGCAGACAATGTCAGTCAAGGAACCAGGTTTGAAATTGAAGCAGAGTTGCCCAGGGGGGGACTAATCCTAAAGTGAAGACCTAGGACAGCTGGCAGACTTTTCCACTCCATCGTGCACACTAACAGCCTCCCCAGATGAAGTAGCAGTGAGAGGTGAGTGTGATGCTGCATCGAACCGAGAGGAAGCAGAGACTGCCATACAGAAGGAGTTTGCTCGCATGCAATGAGCCGATAACAACTTAGGGTTTGCATTCAGACAAGCCCATGTCTCAAATACTCAAAAACAATTACTGTCTGGATAGAGAAGTCCCGAATTTTTAAACACCACATTTTTTACTTAAGGATGGTTTTCTGTATTGGGTGATTTATGATTTCATGGGCGTATTGAGTAGTTGGTAGTGTCTCTTTTTGAGGGGTCACCTTGGCGCGGTAAAGATGAGGGAATGCATTTCAAAATGCTTTGATTGGGTGAATATGGGCCAGGATGTGAAACAGTTTTGTAAGGCCTGTCCTGACTGTCAAATAGTTTCTGCTCACATACCCGCCAGGTCACCCCTTGTACCGATGTCAATTTTAGACATCCCCTTTGAGAGGGTGGGATTATATGCTGTTGGCCTGCTTCCTAAGAATAAAAGTGGCTTTCAGTATATGCTTGTGTTAGTTGATTTCACCACAAGATACCCAGAAGTGGCCATGCTGCAGAGAGCAGACACCCATTCTCTTGCAAAAGCACTCTCAGAAATGTTCATGCATATTGGTATCCTTTGCAAGATTTTGTCTGATCAAGGTATGTCTTGCATCATGAAGCACCTATGTGAAAGCTTTGCAATTAAGCAGTTACAGTACCACGATTTATCATCTGCAGACAAATGGCCTGACTGAGTGATTTAATAAAACCCTAAAACAGATGAATCGACAAGTCTCCAATGATGACCCAACCTTGTGGCATACAATAGTGCCCTTCCTCCTGTTTGCTGTTAGGGAGTCTCCGCAGGCGTCTATAGGGCTGATCCTTTTTGAGCTGCTCTTTGGCCGCCGACCACATGGTGTGTAAGACATTTTTCGAGAAGAGTGGACAGGGTCTCATCCAACACCTCGAGAGGGCAGGTTTGTTGACCGAGTTGTGTCACTCCAGGAACAGATTTCCAGACTGTCTGCTATTGCAGTAGAAAATCTTCAGAGTGAGCAAGAGGCGCAGAAACATGATTACGACAATACAAGTAAACTTCGCAAATTTAAGAAGGGAAATCGAGTGCTGGTGTTGATTGCATTGTGTCTGCATAAATTCTGGGCTGAGTGGTTGGGTCCGGCAGTCATTGAAGAGTGCATATCCCTAGTGAATTATAAAGTTAGGATTTTAGGGCGGTGGACGGCTGTACAGGTTTTACATATTAATCTGCTGAAGGAGTAGCATGAACCGTGCAAGGTCATGGTCACGTCTGCAGCGGTCCTTCAAACAGAAGTTGCTATAGGCATGGATTTAACTGACACTTGGAAAGTGGAATTGCTATCATTGATCGTCTTTTTTGCCATGCCTAGCTGGACAACAATTTTGGAACACAAGATCGGTGTTACTGTACAGGTGCCCATGCCAGAGGCAACAAGGAAGGTGATACACGACGAAGTTCAGCAGATGCTTCATTTAGGCATTATTCATCATACTTGTCTCTAAGCCTGATGAGTCTGTTCAGTTCTGTATGGATTTTAGATGTTTAAATAAGATTTCCAAGTTTGATGCATACCTGATGCCATGTGTGGATGAGCTGTTGGAGAAGCTCGGGGGGGGGCCTCGTATATTTCTACCCTAAACCTCACGAATGGTTAATGGCAGGTGCCCTTGGAGGAATCCAGTTGCGAGAAGACTGTGTTTACCACTCCGGATAGGATATTTAAATTTACGGTTGCTCCTTTTTGGACCAGATCCTTCTAGGATACTAACACCCTGCTCACTCGGTGGTCTGCTTGCAGGCTTTCACTTTTGATGTTCGCCACTGTGCCGGGGCCGCACACACCTATGCTGATGTTCTCTCTCGCCTGTCCGAGCCTGGCTTGGATGGTTGCTTTGCCCACACCAGTGTGGACAAAGCTAAGGGGGCTGGGTGTGAACTTTCTGATCTCTTTTAGGACCATTCCAATGGGATGGCATGCCAAAGCACACCTGCTGTATTTGTGGAGGACTGCTTGTCTGTTGCCAGGGCAACCACAGGTTTGCAGTGCAGCAGCAGAACCCCATGGAAACAACTACAAGGCAATCAAGATCGCACTATATGCACCTGTCGCCGATGGGTGATGCAAGGGACATGGAAAATGCAGGGAACAGTAAAAGTTGAGCACTGACATGGCCAAGACTATGTCACTTTGCTGTGTCTATGTAAACCTGCTGTTGCTGTTTCAAGTTGAATAAAGCTGGTTTTGCTAAAGTACTGAGATTCAGCCTTGTGTTTTGGGGTGCAAGACAGTGACTTATATGTCTATTGTTATAGATGGCCAGGAGCTTTGCCCGGCAGGGACGCCCTTTTGAGGAGAGGACTGGGGGAGTGGACATATCACCAGCAGTACCTCCCCCGGGATACAAGAGGGCAGCCCCCCTGGGTCACATTGGGGTCACTCGACTGGAGCTTAGAAGTTCCACCCTGCGCGGGGCCTTGGCCACCACCAGGGGACGCCTGGACAGTTCTGGAGCCATGGTCTGCAGCACTTACGCCACACCTGGAAGTGCTACCAGTAGAGGAGCCGGATTCTCTTGCAGCATTTCCACCACACCCGGAAGTGATCAGGGAGCACCTGGAACGCTTCCAGGTGCAGTATAAAAGAGGCCTCACTACAGCAAGGAAGCCAGAGTCGGGTGGAGGAGGACGAGGTTGCGAGTGAGGAGTGGAGGTGGCAGAAGAAAGGACTGAATTGGGTATATTGGAGCACGGTGTTGTGTGCAGGATATTTACAAAAATAAAACATGTATGTTCTGGACATTCTTGGTCTGTGTGTCTGTCTGTAGCTGGGCTGATCTTTTATACTATATATATGTGTATGTGTGTGTGTTTGGGTAGTATCACTCACCCTAATTTGAAAATTGCTAGTCTAGAGAGCAACAGAAGTTCAACTTGTAACTGCAAAATGTTTTCATATTGCAACACTTAGCACTGACTATACAAACCTGCCAGATTCACTGATAATGGAAAGCTGGAGGCCGATGAAATTTGTCATGTTGGTTCTACTTCATTGAATCTAATCACAAAAATGCTGCAGAAGCTTCAGCGCCAAATTTTCATCGAAGGGTGCATCAGAATGGGCTTTCCTTTGGGGAAATATGACTCAGAGAAAATCAGGCAGCGTGTTACAGAGATAGACACATGGTGCGTCACTCATGAATAGTGGGGTGGGAGATCTGAGGAATGTATGATGCACTTCTTTGTTCTGGAAAGTTTTACTCACCTAAAAGTGTTGTCTTCCACCTGTCCTCAGGCATGACAAATATTTTGTTAGACTTAAAATCCCGCAAATCAGTTAGACTGTCTCGTGGCTGTGAAACATACCTGTTATTTTTCATAGTTTTCTGGAAATGGAAATGTGGTGTTCATGTGAGAATATGGGGAAGATGGGTTTTAGAGTTCATTTGTGTGCTTATTCACCCTGAATCATATTGCACTTATGATTTATGACTTTAATTATGTGGTGTGAGGCACTATGTTGAAACATGTTCACTAGCTAGATGTTCAAGCCCAAAAAGGTGAAAGTGAAAGAAACTGAAAGTGGGCTATTCATCTGTGAGGACAGATCACAAACCTCCAATTTAAGGCAAGCTGTAAGTTTCCTTATATTAACTGGACATGCATTGACACAGGGTGCATTTGTATTTTGAAGGCATTCTAACAGTATGTAATGTTGCTGCCTCACAGCTCCATACATTCCTGAGTTTGACTAACAACAAATCTGGCATTTCCGAGTTTGCACACTTTTTCTCTATGTCTGCATTGTACCAAAAGCTAAAGGAATAAACTCCAGGCTTCCTTAGGTTGAACTGAGCTAGGTAGTTTAGAAAAAAGGATGCCCAGTTAGATAATTGAGGGTGGTGTAGTATGTTGATGATTCTGATTCGGGATTATATACCTAGCCACTCTATGTTTGTAGTTTGCATGTTCTCCTTTTTCTCCGTGGGTTTTAATCTGGTTAACTCACTTTTTCTTCAACATCCCTAAATGTGTATTAGATTAACTTTCTTTCTGTGTTTATGTGTGAGGGTCTTCCCTGGTGTCTCATCTAAAGTTGTTTGCTAACATGATACCCAAGCTTTCAGGACAGTTTCTGGTACTCCACAACCTTGTAACTGAATAACTGTGGATAGATAATGTTCAACTGTATTTCCAATGAATATGTGTCAATATTGAGGATTGGAGGTATCTTGTTATTTAAATGAAGATTTAATTTGCTGTTGCAGGTGGCCAAGTCCAGATAATGCATAAGAGTAGTATGCAACAGCCAGGATGCGAGAAGGTAAGGGGTCTAGATTCACACCATAAAAAAGGACACCTCATGGACTGATTATAAAGCCCCTCCAATTATAGGTAGTGCCAGGAGTGTGAGGCCCCTATTGATTTTTCTTTCAGTTGTTCCTGTTAGGGGCTGCCACAGTGGATCATTTTTTCCATATATTCCTGTCCTCTGCATCTTGCTCTGTTACACCCATCACCTGCATGTCCTCTCTCACCACATCTTCATTTCTCTCCTTGACACCATACCTACCTATCACCTCCTCGTCTCTTCTGTTCCCTTCACCAACATGTCCATTGAAATCCGCTCCAATCACCACTTTTGGTCCCTTGGGTACACTGTCCATCACTTCATCCAACTCACTCCAGAAATCTTCTTTCTTATTAATCGCACACCCACCTTGCGGGGCATATGCATTAACAACATTCAACACCACATATTCAGTTTCAAACTTCATAATCATCACTGTGCCTTTTCTTTTCATCTCCAAAACACTCTTAAAATACTGTTCCTTCAGAATAATCCCTACCCCATTTCTCCTCCCATCCACACCATGATAGAACAATTTGAATCCACCTCCGATCCACTTGGCCTTACTCCCCTTCCATTTAGTCCCTTGCACGCACAATATATCAACCTTCCTTCTCTCCATCATATCAGCTAACTCTCCCCCTTTACCAGTCATACTGCCAACATTTGAAGTTCCTACCCTCAAAGTGCCTCCTCTGCTTTCTTTACCTTCCTCCTCTCCTCCTGTCTCTGGACATGTCTCGCCCGTCGTCTTCTCCTTCTTCGGCCAACAGTAGCCCTACTCAACCAGCACCCTGCTGGTAACTGATGCCCTCAAAAAAATTACTTTGAAGCTACTGAAGAAATATGCATGTTACTGAGGACCAGCAGAATGCCAGGACAACTTCCTTAAGCCAAAAAGTGGGGATGAGGGGACCCTGTCTGTCATTTATGGAGGGCAAACAGCAGATTATGGGTTCAGATGCATTTGTAGATGTTTTAGATAGGGTATGGGCTTATTTTAAACAGAACAGAAGGACTGCTTTGCCACTTTAACAATGATTACTATCACTGTACCTAGATCTGGATGCGTTTGGCTTAAAACAACAGCATTTATTTATATTTATATAGAGATTAGTAAAGATAGCGTATCTCTGAAAAATATTTAATTCTATACCCATTTAGTCTGTTAGGAATACATCTAAAATGTAGCTATGATAAAGGCAAATTAAAATAATGGGTTATGAGCGGAGCTTGAAAGTGAACCTGGCTGTCTTCTATTTATTGTCTTGCAGATTATGAACAGCAAAGCTAGTTTTTTTACACTTAAGCAGCATTATAATTTTAGGGGCTCTGGAGTACTGTTATTATTTTGAATTATTTTGTGCTTTAGGCATGATACTAACCTACTTTTACTGTATATTCTTGTGTTATTGTTCTTCTGTGCCCTTTTTTGGTTTGTTTATTGTTTACATTTTGTGCATCAAGGTTTCTGGATTAATTCCAATTTTTTTACTTGTAGCAAGGCTTTGGGAATTTTGCATATGAATTCCTTGCTAAGATTATTGGGTTCTGTTTTGCGCTTTAGGAAGTTTATTTCTTTTTGTCATTTTGGCCTTTGATCCCAACTTGTTTTCAATCATTTTGGCCTTTGATCCCAACTTGTTTTCAATCATTTTTCAATATCTGCCACTCTCAACCATAGCAGAACAAGCAGACCATTAAAGATTGTCACACATGGGCCGATTAGGAGGCAGTCAAAGAGCCTAAAGGTGAGTAAAACATTGCGAGATAAGGGATTGTCACGTGGTACTTACCTGAAATCTTTTCTCTCATCAACAGAAAACAAGAAGGAAAATAATACTGCAACTTCCGGGTTCCAAAACGGCCGCGATGACGTCACTTCCAGGCACCATTGATGACGTCACTTCCAGCCCCCACAAAACACCTCACTTCCGGATCCTGTTGTCACATCACCACATTGCCAACCGTTTCCTGTCACATGTGTTTTGCTTCCTATATAACCGCCATTTTGAAAACAGTTCATTGTTCATTGTACTTTTTTACAAGGCTTTGAATCATTTCATTTTCTTATTGTCTGATGACAATATACGGGGACGGTCCTCAAATCTTTATTTTGTACTTTGTGACATTTATTCGACCACAAGATGTATGAATGAAGTGGGAAGCCAACTTTATCTCAAAAAAGCTTAACTTGTGTCTTTTTGAATGTATACATTTTTAACACTTCATAGCATACACTAGTTTTTTGCCTTCAGCTCTTTACATTCTTCAGAATACAGCGTCTTGTGATCTAATGTTTAGAGCTCTGGATGGGTGACACTTCTCATTGTTTCACTGTTAAAATGGTAATGGTTTTCTCTGTGGCTCTCCTTACACAAGTGATCACTTACAACTCTATCCTTGGGGTAGGGGGGAGTTTCTCTAAACAGATTACTGTTGTATCTCTGCACCCATAACAAGGTGTCACCCTTTGGACAAAAGTGTAAATCAACAAATACATTAAGTGGCTGCAGATTTCTACACTCTCTGCCAATCAGTAGCCACCTAAGCAACCATGCAGATCATACATGATGGCTTTAACATTTCACCATAATATTTAAAGGGAATGTATCTGTTCCAGTTAAGTAATGCTTACACAGAGTGGAGTAATATGTTATTACATAGCACCTTTTGACCCTAAGCTATATAACGGGTGGGGACACGGAAACAATGTTAAGATCTAGTATTCATTAAAAACCCAAAGTTTATTAATAGTTTAATGCAGTTCAATTAGCATTATATCTTTATAAATAAAAATAAATACACCGCTGCATTTCCTTAATTTCAGTTTTTAAAGTGATACATTTAAGTTGAATAGCCTGCAAGCATCAAGGAAAAATGTGTTTATCCAATTAAAGTGAGTTTATTACTCTGGTATGTGACTAGTCATGTGCGTGTCGACAATATTAGATCTGAGAAAGTAATTGAAGGCAAAGTTTTTACTGATAAAACCTAAGTTAAAAGGATTGAAATCTCAGGGGCTTCTGGAAATACCAGACTCTACAAGTCATGGAGAAAACGAGCCAGGCAAGCGCCTGCTATTCACGATGCCATCAACTACGGCAGACTTACAGAATTGTGCATTAACTACAATAACATTCTGCTGCCAAGAACATTACAGGACAAGTTGTTAAATTTAACCTTGACTTCCGCTTATTAAGCTACTGGATTGCCTGTAATTTTTAGGGAATGGAATCCCACATAATAATGTGGAAAAAGACCTCTGGCCAATTTAATGGTTGTTTTTAAAAGGGAGAAACAAGACCTATCAATGTGCAATAAATGGAACAAGGGGATTTCTGTTACCAGTGCCTACACAAAAAACGTGCAAGCCAAACAGTAGGCAGTGAAGATAATTTCAAAAGCAAAATGTAATTACAAGGAGTTGCAAGTTTGTACTATGCTAAATTGTAATAAAGTGATTGGTGCTGGATTGGAATGCTTTTCTGTCTTCTCATAGAGAGCGGGGGAACATGATGTTCAGGACGATGCACGCTAATGATTCTGTAAAGCCCTTGCCTATATGAGGAAGTAGTATTGCCAAAAAAGTGACTATCAACCCTCATGGGGGTCTTGTACTTGTATTCAGAAATGCTTGCCATTCACACACTTGCGATAATCACATTTTACGCCTGTCTGACAGCTGAAAGCCTAAGTGTTTCAGATTTGTAAATGAAGCCTACAGATGAAGGAATTAATTTTTTTAACACATGTAAAATCTGACCATACTGCAGTTATGATAGACTTTACTGTATGATTATATTTAAATGGGTATGTGTTTTTTTTTCTTCTTTATCAAAAACTTGAACCAGTTTTAATTTCACAAGTTTTTGTGAAGCACTACAAAGTACAAGGTACTACCAGCAAAAGTTAAAGGGGAGCTAGACCCTAAAGCAACATCAATAGATATAACACTAAAGAAACAGTCTCTGTGTCGATTCATTGGATGGCAAAAATACAGAATAGTAATTCGGAGGTGCTAGTCAACTTGACTTAAGATTCTAGCTAACGATGAAAGCCTAATGGGATGTCCCACTTCAAAACAGGGTTGAAATGCAAACCTCAGAGAAGGTGAGATGGTGCATGTCTGCTCACTACGTCTAAAAATGAACCACAAAATGACAGCTAAATTCAGAAATCTTCCAGCAAGTCATCTATCACTGCTTTCCTCCTTACATGCATCTATCCATCCATTTTCTGAAACAAATTTTTCTGTAAAATAGTTTTAGAAAACTTGATTTAAAATATTTAGTATGTTATATACAGTCATATGAAAAAGTTTGGGAACCCCTCTTAACTCTTTGGATTTTTGTTTATCATTGGCTGATCTTTCAAAGTAGCAACTTCCTTTTAATATATGACATGCCTTATGGAAACAGTAGGATTTCAGCAGTGACATTATGTTTATTGGATTAACAGAAAATATGCAATATGCATCATAACAAAATTAGACAGGTGCATACATTTTGGCGCCCAAACAGATACAGTATATAACATCAATACCTAGTTGAGCCTTCATTTGCAAATATAACAGCCTCTAGACGCCTCCTATAGCCTTTGATGAGTGTCTGGATTCTGGATGGAGGTACTTTTGACCATTCTTCCATACAAAATGTCTCCACTTCAGATAAATTTGATGGCTGCTGAAAATGGACAGCCTGCTTCAAATCATTCCATAGATATTCAATGATATTCAAGTCAGGGGACTGTGACGGCCATTCCAGAACATTGTACTTCTCCTTCTGCATGAATGCTTTTGTAGATTTCGAACTGTGTTTTGGTTCATTGTCTTGTTGGAATATTCAACCCCCGCGTAACTTCAATTTTGTGACTGATGCTTGAACATTATCCTGAAGAATTTGTTGATATTGGGTTGAATTCATCCAACCCTCGACTTTAACAAGGGCCCCAGTCCCTGAACTAGCCACACAGCCCCACAGAATGATGGAACCTCCATCAAATTTGACAGAAGGTAGCAGATGTTTTCCTTGGAATGCGATATTCTTCTTCCACCATGCAAAGCACTTTTTGTTATGACCAAATAACTCAATTTTTGTCTCATCAGTCCAAAGCACTTTGTTCCAAAATGAATCTGGCTTGTCTAAATGAGCATTTGCATACAACAAGCGACTCTGTTTGTGGCGTGAGTGCAGAAAGGGCTTCTTTCTCATCACCCTGCCATACAGATGTTCTTTGTGCAAACTGCGCTGAACAATGTACAAATACACCATCTGCAACAAGATGTTCTTGCAGGTCTTTGGAGGTGATCTGTGGGTTGTCTGTAACCATTCTCACAATCCTGCGCCTATGCCGCTCCTGTATTTTTCTTGGTCTGCCAGGCCTGCAGGGTTTAACAGCAGCTGTGCCTGTGGCCTTCCATTTTGTGATTACATTCCTAACAGTTGAAACTGACAGTTTTAACCTCTGAGATAGCTTTTTGCAGCCTTCCTCTAAACCATGATATTGAACAATCTTTGTTTTCAGATCCTTTGAGCGTTGCTTTGAGGATCCCATGCTGACACTCTTCAAAGGAGAGTCAAAGGGAAGCACAACTTGCAATTGACCACCTTAAATACCTTTTCTCATGATTGGACACGCATGTCTATGAAGTTCAATGCTTAATGAGCTAATCCAACCAATTTGGTGTTGCAAGTAATCAGTATTGAGCAGTTACATGCATTCAAATCAGCAAAATTACAAGGGGACCCAAATTTTTGCACAGCCAGTTTTTCACATTTGATTTAATTTCATACAACTAAATACTACTTCACTAAAAATATTTGTTCAGAAAACACCCCAGTACTCAGGTGTTCCTAGGAAATGAAAGACATACCACTGTTATCTTTTTTGCTGAAAGTAGAGTAAATTATTATGCAGGCTGAGAGGGGTTACCAAACTTTTTCCATTTTTTATTAATATTTAGGTTATATGTGTATACAGTAATCCCTCGTTATATCGCGCTTCGACTTTAAATGTAAGCATATCTAAATATATATCACAGATTTTTCGCTGGTTCGCGGATTTCTGCGGACAATGGGTCTTTTAATTTATGGTACACGCTTCCTCAGTTTGTTTGCCCAGTTGATTTCATACAAGGGACATTTCATTGGCGGATGGCTGAGAAGCTACCCAATCAGAGCATGTATTACATATTAACTAAAACTCCTCAATGATATAAGATATGCTTCCCGGGCGGTGCTTCATTGTTTGCTTTTCTCGGTCTTCCACCCTCCCTGACATTCTCTGCGCCTGACGGAGGGGGTGTGAGTAGAGGGGCTGTTTGTACAGAGGCTGTTTGCCTAGAGGATACGGACGCTCCTCTACAAAATGCCGCTTTATCATGCTGCTTCTGCACATTTAAAAGCACGTATTGATTTTTTGATTGCTTGCTTTTATCTCGCTCTCTCTCTCAGACATTCTCTGCTCTTTTAAAGAGAAGATATGTTTGCATTCTTTTAATTGTGAGAAAGAACTGCCATCTCTGTCTTGTCATGGAGCACAGTTTAAACTTTTGATTAAAGGGTGTTATTTCATGTCTAGAGGGCTCTAATAATGTTAACAGTGTGGGAGAGTTTATAAGGGCTTAAAATATATAAAAATAACCATACAAACATATGGTTTCTACTTTGCGGATTTTCATCTATCGCGGGGGGTTCTGGAACGCAACCCCCACGATCAAGGAGGGATTACTGTACATGTATATTTCTCTACACATTACTTTATGATTCTGTGTAATTTTGCCTTTTGCTTTTTGTAGGATATATATATATATATATATGTATGTATGTATGTTTATGTATATGTATGCATATGCTTTATGTTGTATAGATATTTATTAATAAACTAACAGTGAACATACTATATATCTTTTACTGTATTATTGTGCATTTGTAAATATGCACCACCTTCTGAGCTTGCTGTTGTTGTTTTTATCATGGTTTAAAATGATTCTTTACGTTTTTAGGCTAAGTTTGAGTCAAGCCAATGTTTTTGGTTTTCTCTATTCCCAAAAAACTGCTAGGATCTTATGTGACATTCACTTCTCTGGACCCCAAGAAGACCTCACCTTTACCCTGTAAACACATGCATAGTCACACTTCTTGGACTCCTTACCCAGAATGACTATATGTACATAATGAGTATATCTCTATACCAAGATGGAGTTAAATTTGATCTGATATCAGCCCATATATGCTCTTAATCAATTCTGATCTTCTTAAGCTTTCTCACAAACTCCAGAAAGGCTTTACATTTCTGAAAAAGAACAGGATAATATTTAAGGATACTTCCTAAAAGGGAACACAACAAAGTCAAGAGAGGCACGGATACCCTGATAAATAGCAAGCCTTGGCCTCTTTTACTCACCTCTGTGTTAGGTGTTGGCTTGTGGCTTTCTTGGAGGTACATAGCTATTTTCTTGTTAATGCTGCTTCTCTCTGCCTTGCTATAATAGTGTCACCATGAATATTTGTTTTTTAAGCCCCTTATATTTAAGCTTAATTTAATGTTGTACATTTATTTGTTTTCATAAAATAAATGGATGTCAAAGTAGATCACTATATTAGCCAATAGCCTGATTGGTTAGACCATATGCAGATGTCCAACAGTTCTTACAAAGTGCATCATTTTAATGGTGATGTGTTCTAATGACCCATCATGCCTTGCTGAGGCTGCTCAAGGTGAAGATTGTTCAGTTTGGATGGTCTCAAATCTGTCCGAATACATTGTTTTTTCTTTAGGTCACCTATCTGGCCTTCTCATGTAACAGGTCACCAGCTATCTGTCATCTTCAAATATCTCCATCCTTGAGAATAATGGAGAGTTATGTCAACTAACTGGGTCAATCAGCTATGCCTTTGCATTCCATGATAACCACAGTAATACTGTGAATATTTTATTCTCATCAGTATGTGTGTATTCATTATGGTTTAACTTAGATATACATGAAGTGCAAGTTGGAAGTTTCATGTTTCTCTAATTATAATGAGATGTGTTTTTTGGGTTCATTGACATGTAAAAATTCTAAGTGTCAAATATCATGAAGTCAGAAAGCACATGATAGACCCAAACACTTCACAATGAACGATTTTGGATAATTGGAAGCTGAGAAGGAGTGATGTCTTAATGCTGTATGTGTCATTTTGAAAGGTAATTTTATTGTAGCAACACAGACAGGCAAGTCATAAATGACTGGTAAATGCCTGCATTATTCGTATAAGATTCTATGCTACAGGGATGGCTCACATGAAGTGAAATGTAAAGGGCTGCAGCTGGCATTTGGAGTTCACTTGTCAGCTTGGGGCTAAGCAACCTGATGAGAAATGGAGAAGAAAGGAGATTCTACAATTATAATACTAACTCAGTTAATAGCAGAATTAGGAGGCTTGAAGACCATCCAGACTGAAGATGTTGCATGGTCAGACTTCCAGTGTGTGGCTGGGGTGTTGAAATATGGATGAATTCCTTTTTTATGACCATAGTAAATTAAATATTTCTGTACCAATTTTGGGATAAATATCCTTTTTTGAACATTTTTCAATTTGGAATATAAAACAACAGCAAGCAGCTTTACAAAAACAGTAATCTTACCAGCTGCAGCTCATTTCTCAGGGGTCAGGATGTAAGAAAAAACATCTCTACTTTGTTGAATAAAATTAACCTAATTTGCCTTACAGTGAGTCAGACCACAGTCAGTCATTGGAACATCTCAGCAGGTGAAGTGTCAATTTTTTTTTCTTTCTTCAGAATGCCTGGAAAATGTGCTTTATACAGTCGGAATGTGAATGAGTATGGATGAGATCCGTTTTCAATTTCCACACTCTGAAAAGTGAAAGGGTCAACTTGGCTGCTCTTAGGATTCATTTCTGATAAGTAATGAGACACTTGGCATATACAGAAGAGTAGGGAACATGTGCTTGTTTATTTTTCCTACAGAAGGTTTCCTTCTCAGACACATAAAGCCACCTTGAACTCTCAATTTAAGTAGCTTAAGTAAGCAACTATTTTGCTCCATGAAGTAATCTTATTGTTAAACACAGCAAATGCTTAAGATATTGGGTTTTAATTGCAAGCAAACCAAAGACAAACAAACAAATATCTTTTGAACCTGGACTCCTGTTTTCAGGTCTCAAGCCTGTCACTGTCTTTTCTGAACCTCTCTTCTAGTACATGTGCATTTCTTCTGTGTAGTCTTGTTCCTCTGCCTATGTTCTAAGGTTGTCCGTTTTAGACAAATTGGTGTCTCCGAATTGATTTGAAGAAAGTTAGTGTGGATGTATTGTACAGTTCCCTGGGATGAACTTGCATTCTGTCCAAGGCTGGCACCTCCATTTCAAGTGATGCTTTGTGAAGGGGTTTCAGCGGTCCATAGCCCTATAATGGAATAAACAGGTGCAAAATATAGATGGATGTTTGGAGCAGACAATGGAATCCCTCCAAAGATATTAAACATCCAATTGAACTTTCAATTTTGACAATTTTGTTTTTATCAGGTCATTACATTTACATTATAGTTTTTATTGGCACATTAACAGCAGCTTCCTTCCATCTTTATTAAAAACATTTCTAGAATGACATCTTTCTTTAGTAGATCCTAGTTTTAATTTTTAAACCTATAGAACAGGAGATTCTCAAGTTCAGTCCTACTTTATCTACAGGTGACCAACCCAACCAACTCCAACTTTTAAGTGGACTCCTGCCTCAATTTAGCAAGCTGTTATTTCACAGAATCTGCCTTTTGTGTCAATCTAGAAATTGTGTTGGAATATCTGAGACATTTATGTGTTACATTGGGGTGAGTTTGTTTTTCTTGGTTTTTATGATTTGGCTCTTTTTTATTGTTCTGGTTTTAAAAACCCTTTCCTACTAATTAGCACATGAGCGAGTAACACTGAAGTAGTTGTTTCTCTTTAGCATTCTGTTTGACTTACACCTGTGTCCGCATTGCTTGTCAATAACCTAGATAAAATGAAGAGAGAAAATTCCACTTTAAAAGATGAATTTCAAAAACAGTGGAAAAAAGTTAGGAATTTAAAGCTATGGTAAAACATAGCATTTATTAATTTCTTTTAATTATAGATATCATACAGGCACATTTTCTCTGAATAACAAATAAGAAAAGAAGAAAGTCCAGACAATTAAACAATTACATAAATTAATGCTATGGTTCATATATCAGAACTATAACCCATTGATTTGTGAAACCTATTAGAGTGAAACCCAGCAGCAACAAGGGTACCTACCCCAGGACTGAACTTGAGAACTCTGCTCTAAAATGTCAAGGTTCTCAGTTAGAAAATGTTGTGGCTGAGTATTGCAAGCATTCCGACACTTAAAATAACAGCTTGAATCAGGAATGTTCCATGATATTTTTAATGTGATTGGCAGGATACTTAAAAGACTGGCTTAAAATGCAAGACTGCTGGAAGGTCATAAATATTTAGACTAAATTATCATTTCTAATCATCATGCTTTCAACAGCAGGTTAACATCAGGCAGTTGGTGAATTAGTCTTTACCTGAACTTATGGAGCATTTTTGCATCTCTTCCTTTAACAGTTGCAGATCACTTTTTGTGTCCTCGGACCTTAACTTCACTTTATCTAATAAAGCAAATTCAATGCAAGTGATATATATGGCACAATGCAGAATTCGTAAGCACTTTACATCTTAGATGGTTATTTTAGCTCTTTTGATCTAGTGTGTTAATAGAAAAGCAAAGCAATACAATAAAACATTTGAATGTCCTTAAAAAAAGGAACTAACACAGTAACAGAGCACTTTCTAGTTCAAAAATGCTCAGTATTTGATTAAGGAGATAATGATTAATGACATCAAGTGTAAGTTGAATCAAATCAATGAACTGAAAGAGAAACAGCCATGTAGAGGGAAGTAAACTGGGCATGGACAGCTAGACAAAAAAGATGAGGCAGAGGTAGATATGGCGATTAAACTTGCATATCTTAAACTGTAGCAAAAGTAAGCATACTGACAACATACAAAATTGTCCTCCTGCATCATGAAGGTCTCTGCCAAGCAGAACAGTGTTTGCAAGTGTACTGTCCAAACTCTTCTGCAGAAA
The DNA here is from genome assembly GCF_016835505.1 of Polypterus senegalus. Classification (NCBI taxonomy): domain Eukaryota; kingdom Metazoa; phylum Chordata; class Cladistia; order Polypteriformes; family Polypteridae; genus Polypterus; species Polypterus senegalus. The sequence continues at coordinate 66,322,463 of NC_053171.1, read as the reverse complement.
CACAACCAAGGCCAGGTACCAGCAATGCTGCAGTGAAGCAAAGAAACTGAGTGCAGCAAAAAAGAAACACATTCGACCCGCCTTATCTCTAGGATTAGCACCCACGGTATTGACCCACCGTGGTTCCACAATGTTAAAAATAAAAATAAAAATTTCCAGAATATTCTTGAAAAATAACATTTGCAATTGCCTGCACCGTCTGCTTAATACACACACAAAATTAGGGCAGAGTGGTGGCTCTGAGGCTAAGGATCTGTGCTGGTTTCCCGAAGGTTGCTGGTTCAAATCCCCGTCACTGCCGAAAGAGTTCCTACTCCGCTGGGCCCTTTATCAAGGCCCTTAACCTTCAATTGCTCCAGGGGTGCTGTACAATCTCTGACCCCAAGGGGTATGTAAAAACTAACAAATTCCTAATATGAGAAGTCGTATAAGGTGAAACAAAGAACCACAAAACAACATATGCAGGCAGATGCTGCTGAAGAATGATGTAACCCAAACAACCCTCAGTCCTGCTCTTTGGCACATATGTGGAGGATGTCCTATGCATGAAAACACAAGGACTGTACTGCACAGAACCACAAAGATTTGTTTCCCTTAATCTTTAAAGTGTTGAAGTGACATGTTGGCATTGTGATGAGTACTGCTACATCACAGATCAAGTGACCTGGGGTCACCTTACATGATTACATGTTCTCCTTGTGTATATTTGTTATTAGCAGAAGTAGCTTGAGTTCAATTCCAGCCTCAGTCTCTGTATTTATTGAGTTCTTTTGCTTAAACCTTTGCTTGCTAAGGTTTCCTCTCATTCAGTGGAAGTGTCATTGGCTAGCATCCCATCTTGGTTCTGCTTTTTGTCTAAAATTTTCAGGATAGACATTGTAAGTTTGTAATGAAGTAGGCAGGCAGAGTACATTAAATTGACTTCAAGTTGTCTTTTTTGAAGAGTGCTGTGACACTCCGTCCCACCTCCAGTAACCTCGTGGCCCAGTCATTGTCTTGTGAAATGTATCTGTTGTACATATTTCCTTTGGTTTTCTGCAGCCTTACCTGGATAAGGACATGAGTGAGCCCCTCCATTAAATAGCCACCAGTTCAAGGTCAATTCCTGACTTGATAATTGTACCATAGCTTTGGAAGACGAAATGACTGGCATTCTATTTTTAATTTTTTGGTGAAAAGTTTTCTGATTGAATTGGTTGTGTCATATAAAGGTGCTGTACAAAATAGTGTATGCTAACTTGGCTATAATTGTTGCTTTTTTCCTGATAATTTAAATTATTGAAAGAGATACTACTGTGATTAACTTGGTAGTGTCGTAACTGACACTCCCACGCAATGCAGGTAATGTGTCTCATTCGGGACTCCACAAGCAACCGCTCATTTGACACAAACTCAAACCAGAGGTACCCAAGGATTCTTTGAAGAGACACAGTACCGACGGAGTCCTTTCTTCACCTAATGTCACTGGATAGCGTCCATGTCTTTCAACCATATAGCAAAACAGGAAGCACCAGAACTTTAAAGACTTGGACCTTCATCCTTTTCACAGATACTGGGAGCACCACACACCCCTTCCCAGTGACCTCATGACCCCCCATGCTCACCCAGTCTGTCTACTGACATCATAGGAAGAGTCACCACAGATATGAATTTCGTTGCCAAGGTAAGTAAACCGCTTGACAAGGTTGACACTCTCTTTGCAGACAGACACACTGATGTTGACTGTGCCCAAGATGTCATTAAAGGCCTGGATCTTGGTTTTTATCCAGGACACTTGTAAGCCCAGACTCTCAGACTCTGCGCTCAGTCTCTCGTGAGCCCCTATCAGAGCCTCCATTGGCTCTGCAAAGATCACAGCATCGTCTGCAAATTCAAGATCAGTGAACCTCTCTTATACAGTACATGTCCCACAGTTGCAAATAAAGGTTTCCTCTAGTACCCCAGGGGATGTGTAGAACAGAGCACTTTGAGTAGGTATGGGTGGTGCACCATCACACTGGTTGGGAATAGTGGGAATACAAAAAAAAAAAAACAAAGAAAACAATGGATTAATGTTGGGTACTTATTTATACATCAAAGAGCTAAACTTCGACTGTCAGATCGCTATGTATTTTTAGAAGTTTTTTGACATGTTTTACAGATTTAACTTGATGTATTTCTATTGGTAAATTATTCTAAAAGAAGGTGGCCTCACCTGTTCTTTTATGCTTAGTTCTTGCAATAATGAACAAACCAGTATTTGCAAAGCTAAAATTGCGATTCTGTACTTAAGGAATTAGGCATTCTGAAATGTAGGGAGGGGCAAGATTGTTAAGAGCCTTATATAAAAGTAGACGTCTTTTAAAATCAGTTCTAAAGGACACTGAAAGCCAATTTAAAGATATTAATATTGGGGATACATGTTCTTATTTTTTCTTTTTGGTTAGAATTCTCGCTGCTGCATTCTGGGTAAGCTGTTGCCGATTTACGTCCTTCTTGGGTAGTCCTGATAGGAGAACATTGCAGTAAATACAAACATGTATTAATTTTTCAGCATCTTTAAAAGTTATAAGAGGTTGCACCCTTGCAGTGTTCCTTAGATGGAAGAAAGCAGTTTTGGTAATATTATTGATATGCAATCTGAAATTAAGGTCAGAGTCAAAACAGATAGAAATTATTGTACTTTGATGAGAAGTACCTTTCAGACCTACTGTTGTGTCATTTGAATGCTGTTTATCTTTTTTGTGATAGAATGGTGTAGAGCCAGAATGGATGTTTCTTTTTCTGAGTCCAGTATTACCACCATCAGGCCCGGTTCTGCCGGTCGTGCAAAGGGTACATGCATGAAGGTGGGCCGCCCTCAACAAAACGCAGGCTCGGCACTTGGCTCATCTTTTCCTGTTGAATGTTGGTAACTTGCTTCAACGAAAAACGGGCAAGTCACAACATGTGAACTGTGGCAGCTCAAGTACGCATCACATCAATCAAAAGTTTTTTAGTGCTAATTAGAATTTTACTGATGAATTAATTAATGAACTTGTCGCTGATTCGTTAAATGCGTAAGTCAAGTTTTCTTCTACCTATGTAGAAATTTTCTTCAATTTTTTTTTGACATTAAGGAAATTGCGAAAATTTTTAATTTTAAATAGACTGGTTTAGAAAACGAGTGAAGGTATTATAGGGTGAGGGGGCAGCTGAAATTAAATGGCACGATGGCGGCTTCACCTCTAGAACCGGGCCTGACCACCATAGTGTTTCTAAGTGCCCTACTCTCTTTGATTTACTATTCAGTATCCCCCATTATTCTTTAATTTTTTGTTAATTGCACCAGTTTATATAATTAGTAACCTCTCTGTTAGAGTCCAGTCTTATAGGCCACCTGCAGTCCTGTTTCTTACCGGATTCTCTTTCTCAATGCAAAAGCGCCTCATCATAGAATGGTACATATTTTACTGTACAGAACTGATGAGACGGATTTGAGTGTCCCACAACCGTACACAATAGGTTAAGTCAGTAAAAGCATAGATGGTTGCTTTTGTTGTGGCTATGCAATGCAGCAGTCAATTTTTTTCCCAACCTCAAATTCAAATATACAAAAGCCTATGCATGGGCGAACGATCCACTGCAGAAACCATTCCTCTACAAAAAAAAAATAAAGTGTAAGCGTGTATTAAGGTGTTGTTCCATATGTATCAGCTGTGATATCACATTTGAATAGCTGCATTGCTGTTCCTTTAGCCTGCTGCTCACAGTATCATTGATGGTTTCCTTTTGGTGAATACTTAATTTCATAGCTGAGGTTCATCATGGTACTCGCAGCTGACCTAGAACTTGATTTTAATGCTTGGGGAAATCCATGGGCACTGTAGGCAACAAGGAATCCACCTTGGACAGGTCTGCACGTTTTTGTTTTTTTTTTTTGGCTATGCAACAGACTCACTAATTGATTTGCTATACCTTCATGAAGACAAACAATGTAGGAGTATTTCCACAAGAAAACTTTTAGTAGGGCATGTCGCTAGTTGTTGAGAGCTGTCATTGATAAATAATTAAATATTAATAGCAATAAAATTAGAATATTAAATAAAATCTAAAATATGTAATATCAATATCATTTTACAACAGCAAAGTCATACATGCTAATTTTTAATTGAATCGATAAAAGCATACCCAAAAGAAAGGAATACATATAAATTTTAAATCAACTTCACTAAAGGCATTAACCTCAAAAAGACATACACATTTTCAATTGAATACAGTTCCTAACTTGTTATAATTAGTGTTGGATCAGAATATTTTTCTCTTTGCTTATGAAGTTAAATTATTGAAATTGGGTGAAAATTGTATGACTGCATTTACTTTTGGTGGGAGGGGGTTTTATGTTGTTCCCTAAAGGCATAGTCACATTTACATCTTGAAGAAACTCACCACTCCTCTGTCACTGGAGCCGGCAACTTAAGTGAGTTGCATTGTGTGATTAATTATAAGATTATTTCAGACTTTTTACACTGATACGAGTTATGTATTGCACATAGTTTTAGGTGAAGGTCATTTTGGAATTCAGTCAATGTGAAGAATGGCAAATTAAGAACAGTTGCACTGTGTTAGTAAACAAAAAAGAAAAAGTTGCAGTGTGTCCTCTATGAAAATTCACAGAAATTTAATAAATTCTTTTATTTCACTTCAAAATTGAATAATACAATGGTTTTACTTAGCAAATTTCAATAGTAGGGAAGAGTTTGGCTCTTTCTCTTCATGGTGGTTATAGCCACCAGCTTTCCAAATCCGACACAGACAGACATGAAGATCAAGTTCAGAAACACACAGCTTTTTATTCAATGTTTTCCAACCGTTTCCCACCAATGCACAATACAACAATCACCACTGCATACCTTCTGCAGCAAACAGCACTTCTTTCTTTTCCTCTTTCTCCTCCACTCCTCCTCCATCATGCTCGTCTTCCTCCCAACTAAGGTTACCTGAGTGAATTCAGACAGTCCATTTTGTGCTGTTCCTAGGAGCACTTCAGGTGGCCCATCAGCATTATCCAAAAGTACTCCCATGTGGGGTGAAAGCCCATTGTAGTATGGATCCAACGCTTCTGCAGCACCCTATGGTGGCACCCATGGAACCCAATAGAGCTATGCTGAACTTCAGCTCTGCTGTAGCCTTGTGGGAATCTGAGGTACCCAGGAGGGCTGCCATCTAGCAAATGTCCACTCCCCAATTCACTCCATTAAGGAGGCTTCAAGGCCGGGAATGGGCCCTGGCTGTCCATCAAATGGTACAGAACGAAAGTCACCATAACCCTAGGAATTGTTAAGAATCTAACATTGATATCCAAGGGAATATGTTTTCTTGCATAATTTATTATTTTTAACAAATAAGATTTATTTTTTTATAATTTGTTTTGACATTAGAATCCATGTAGCTTATGAAAAAAGTCATAATGCGGGCCACCTTAAATGCCTTTGCAACTCTTCATCAGCGTCTTTGTTTTGTAAATGTGTCAATCAGCACAAGCAGCAAGCAGTCTGCAATCCTATCCCCCACACTGATGCAACTGAAGTTCTCCCAGCTCAAGTCTATTTATCTGGGTATGAGGTGCCTGGAATTGTATCAGGTCAAGTTGGGGAGCATGCACTGGTACAGGGTAAATAATACATCATTATTTGGAATGCATACATTTCATGTGTTTTCTGTGTATACAACAATCTGGGTAAATGTAGGATGACAGGAAATGCGAGGCAAGAAATGTTTAACGCATGTGTATACCAGTTGTGAACAACTGTGGTGGCTCTCTTGCCCCTTAAACCCAACAGACAAACATGCAGGACACAGGGTAAAAGCACCAAGAAGACATTTTTTAATTATTTTCCTCCTGCACAGTGCCTCCAAAGCATCACACCCACAGTAAACACAATACTCAATAATAAGTACAATATTTTCTCTCCTTCACACCTTCCAGCAAGCGTTGTTCACCTCCTCTTGACTCAGGCTCACTTGCTGGGTCTCCAGTGGTCCTTTATATAGTCCTTGACCCGGAAGGGCTTCCATTCTTCTGTCCCCAGGTCAAATGGGGGACTTGAGGTATTCTTTAGCCCGGAAGTACTTTGGGGCTTCCAACCCAATGACTTGGGAATACTTCCGTGTTTTATGGGAAATACAAATCCCCAGATCTTCCTGCAGCACCTTCTGGTGGCACTCACGGTACCCAGCAGGGCTATGATGCCGAACTACAAATTCCATGATGCCCTGCGGGAGTCTGGGGCACCACTATGCTGCAGTTAACTCGCCATCTGGTGTCTTGGGGGTGACAACATCTCACAGTAGCTGCCTGCTGGGTTGCAGCTGGCCGTTCGCCACAAAGTGTATAATGTGTCAAGACTGAAGTCCAAATACACTGCCTGGCCAAAAAAAAAGTCGCCACCAAAAAAAGGTCACACATTCTAATATTTTGTTGGACCGCCTTTAGCTTTGATTACAGCACACATTTGCTGTGGCATTGTTTCGATAAGCTTCTGCAATGTCACAAGATTTAGTTCCATCCAGTGTTGCATTAATTTTTCACCAAGATCTTGCATTGATGATGGTAGAGTTTCACCGCTGCGCAAAGCCTTCTCCAGCACATCCATAAGATTCTCAATGGGTTTAAGGTCTGGACTCTGTGGTGGCCAATCTATGTATGAAAATGATGTCTCATGCTCCCTGAACCACTCTTTCACAATTTGAGCCAATGAATCCTGGCATTGTCATCTTGGAATATGCCTGTGCAATCAGGGAAGAAAAAATCCATTGATGGAATAACCTGGTCATTCAGTATATTCAGGTAGTCAGCCAACCTCATTCTTGCAGCACATACTCCAACCCCAGATCATAGCACTGCCCCCACAGGCTTGTACAGTAGGCACTAGGCATGATGGGTGCATCACTTCATCTGCCTCTCTTCTTACCCTGATGCGCCCATCACTCTGGAACAGGGTAAATCTGGACTCAGCAGACCACATGAACTTCTTCCATTGCTCCAAAATCCAATCTTTATGCTCCATAGCAAATTGAAGCCTTTTTTTCTGGTTTGCCTCACTGACTAGTGGTTTTCTTACGGCTACACAGCTGTTCAGCCCCAATCCCTTGAGTTCCCTTCGCATTGTGCGTGTGGAAATGCTCTTACTTTCACTATTAAACATAGACCTGAGTTCTACTGTTGTTTTTATTCGATTTGATTTCACCAAACGTTTAAGTGATCGCCGATCACGATCATTCAGGATTTTTTTCCGGCCACATTTCATCCTCAAAGATTATGGGTCCCCACTATCCTTCCAGTTTTTAATAATTCGTTGGACAGTTCTTAACCCAATTTTAGTAGTTTCTGCAATCTCCTTAGATGTTTTCTCTGCTTGATGCATGCCAATGATTTGACCCTTCTCAAACAGACTAACATCTTTTCCACGACCTTGAGATGTGTCTTTCGACATGGTTGTTTAAGAAATGAGAAGCAACTCATTGCACCCATTGGGATTAAATAACGTGTTGCCAGCTGAAAGATAAGCGCCCATGCACTAATTATCCGATAGGAGGCTCATACCTATTTGCTTAGTTAAATCCAGGTGGCATCTTGTTTTTGGACAGGCCAAAATTTATTAAAAAAACACTTTCACAAAAGTTTTAGTAAAAAAGTACACTTTTATCCAAGAGTATAACCGAAGAAGAAACACTGCACAACAACTTTTTTAAAAAGTCTTGCTTCCTGAACAGTTTTTGCTGATTGTGACAGGTACCTGCAGGGTATGCATAAATATAGTTTTACTGCATAACGTAGGAACTCTGAGAAATAGACATTTATATGTTTACTGACAATAATGTATTTAGTCAAGTTTATGTTTTGCATAAGCTATTAAATTCAACATAATTAAAAGTGTTTTGCTCCTAATTTTCTTTTGTATGCAATGTCTGGTGCATCATGTAGCAGTGTCCAACAGTAGTCAACAAGCATTGACGGATTCCAGTTGCCCTGGTAGCGTTTCTCCATCGTAGCAATGTTCTGGTGAAACCTTTAACTGTGTTCGTCACTGACAGCACCGAGATTTGCGGGGAAGAAGTCCAAGTGTGAGTGGAGGAAATGAATCTTGAGTGACATGTTGCACTTCATTGTCTTGTATGCTTTGAGAAATTTGTTTACTAGCTGAATGTAGTTTGGGGCTCTGTAATTGCCCAGAAAATTGTCAACAACGTTTTTGAAGGCTTTACAGGCAATTTTTTCTGGCCCAACTAACAGATCTTCAAACTGCTTGTCACTCATAACATGTCTGATCTGGAGGCCAACAAAAGTGCCCTCTTTGATCTTGGCGTCAGTTATTCTTGGGAACATCTGTCTTAAATAATGAAAACCTTCGCCTTCCTTGTTTAGTGCTTTCACAAAATTCTTCATGAGTGCCAGTTTTATGTGAAGAAGAGGCAAAAATATCTTTGCCTGGTTGACAAGCGATTCATGTGCCACATTTTTCTGACCTGGAACTAACTTTTTACGGAGTGGCCAGTTCTGTTGAGAATAGTACGACTCTTTGGCACAGCTGTCCCATTCACAGATGAAACAACAGTACTTTGTATAGCCAAGCTGCAGTCCTAGAAACAGAGCAATGACTTTAAGATCTCCACAGATATTCTAGTTGTAACTGCTTTCCTGGATGTGCTTCAGCAACAGTTTCATATTCTCATATGTTTCTTTCATGTGTGCTGCATAACCAACAGGTACTGAAGGATAAACATTGCCATTGTGTAGCAAAATAGCTTTCAGGCTTAACATTGACAAATCAATGAAGAGACGGCACTCTTCCAGGTTGTGATCAAAACCCAAGGCCGAGAACATTCCTTCAATGTCACAACAGAAACAGAGACTGTCAACTTGTGTAAAAACTTTGGTTATATCATGATGTCGACTTCGGAACACAGAGATTTTCGTACCTGGTGACAGCAAACACTATTCCTGCAGTCTCGAACCCAGCAGCTCGGCTTTTGCTTTTGACAGACGCAAATCCAAATCAGATCGGGATCACCTGATGAGCATGGTTCAAAATCCAGGTCAATGTAACTGTCAGTACCCTGCATTGCAGTTTCTTCATCTGGTTTGTCTAAGGTCCAATCCTGTGGTGGTTTCGGAATTGGAAGACTGTCGTCATGTTGCACAGGTCTCATTGCTGAAGGCAGATTAGGATTTTCAATTGACTTTTTGTTTTTGACAGAGAAACCAGACACATTAGCCAAACACACATGGTCTTTCTGTTCTCGCCATATCATCGGAAAAGCAAACGGCATCGACTTTCAAGTGCTTCTGAGCCAGGCTCTCAGACTGACAGCATATGTCGCACAGCAAATGTGAGGTGCCCATTCTTGATTACCAATTTTGCAGCCGAAATACAGATGATAAGCTTTCTTCACAAGAGCAGTCATCCAACATCTCTGAGGTGCAAGTGTATATTCGCCACAGATATAGCAGAATGTATCGCAGCTGTTATGATATTGACGAGACACCAAAACATATATAGCATCAAGCTTGCTTACTTACTGTTATATTGCTACAGATACTATACTTTACTATACTGATACAATACATACACACTGACTATCTATATTAACCAAATGAGCAGGCCACCTTTATAGTATGCTGAGACAGCGTCAAGCTCATTCAGACCTGCCCAGGATGTCAACTTCCACAGAACAGCTTCCAACCTGGCCTGATTCCATGCCTGGACATGCCCAGGCAGCACAAACCGTTGTTGATAAGTCACTTACGGGAGCGAAAATGTTTGGATGCAGACATAAGAAAAAATCATGACAAAAAACAAACAGTACGTGATGGGTAAATTTTGATGTGATATTCGTGATCAGCACCCAAAAATCTATAAGAAACACCCAACTGTGTTCAAGAAGCAAAAACTTTGTTGTGCAGTGAAATCATTCAATTTACATATTACTGGCAATGTGTAAAAACTGAAGCCCAGCTATCAATCGACAGAAAGCCAACACGCCTGCTTGGCTAGTGCAGAGGTTAGCAGTTTGAATATGGTTTCTTCCCATTTTGAGTAGTGAGCTGCTATTATTATTAGTAGTATTATATAATAAAAACATAAATTTGATTTGGGTCTGTTACACTCGGTGTACATTTTTGCTAACTGTAAAAGTTAGCTTTTTTTAATTCAGCTTTATTCTGTCAGTGACATTCACATGGTACAATGAACTTGCCTCTCCCTCTCTGAGTTGATGGTGCTTATCTCCATTCTTTTCACAAGCGATGGACCACAGTTGATGTTGTGGTTGATGCCTGGTCAGAAGTATTTGTTGTACTGGCAATCAAAGACATGATGCCCTGTGACCTCTATCAGAGTATCATGCGCCATTTTCACTTTTACAACAATGACACTCAGGCATAACGTGTGAAAACCGACAGATTGGCTGTGATCTAGGACATCTGGCAATGTATTGTTGAGAACTGTATTTTGAGTTACAACCCAAGACAACATATTACTATCGATGCGCATCTATTTACAACCAAGGTCCCTTGTCCTTTCTTGTAATGCATCTCAACCAACCTTGACAAATTTGGCATAAAGTTTTGGATTCTGGCAGATTTGGAGGCAAAGTACATGTGCAATGCCACTCCTTATTTAGGAAAAAATCCCAGGGAGAAAGACTTTTCGAGAGTTTGGTCATAAAGTTTATGGACCCGTTTCTGAACAATGGCAGAATTGTAACAGCTTTTGCTGGCTAATAGACTGCTGCACCGCAACACAACTCTGCTTGGCACCATAAATAAAGTGGGACTTCCACCTGCAGCTAAAGTCACGTTAGTATGTGATCAATTCTCCACACTAGTGTTTAGATCAGGCAGTGCCATGCTGATGGTGTATGTGCCCATAAAGAAGTATGTCTGAATTCTCAGTACCATGCACCATAGCATGTAGACAGGGGCAAGATCAATAAAAAAATCAATGTTCAAATGACAAGTCATATTCAAATGACATAGTGTTTTCAAATAATGGTGTTTTCATGGATGTGTGTGTGTGCATTTGCAAGAGAGGCATACACAGATTTGATGTCATTCAAGTGGTTACTGGAATGTGAAATGAAAATAAACACTTTCGCAAAGGTATAACGAAACAAGTGTGCTTTTATTCAAGAATAAAATTGAATAGCAAAAACTTCAAGTGACAACAAGATACCAAGAAGACATGATTCACCAGCATTTGTGTCTGCTTATATCGCTTCAGTGATATCTTTTAGTTAGCAAAAATGTACACAGGTTGTTACAGGCTGAAATCAAATGTATGTTTTTATGATATAATAATAATAATAGCATCTCACTACTCAAAAAATGAAGAAACCAGGTTTGAACAGCTAACCTCTTGATTATGAGGTGGTAGTTCTTACCTCTACACCAACCAAGCAGATGCATTGGCACTCTGTTGATTGATAGTTGGACTTAAATTTTTAAACATTGCCAGTAATATGTAAATTGAATGATTTCTTTTTCTTCGATTATGTTCTTGAATAAAAGCACACTTGTTTTCTTTAACCTTCTGTGAAAGTGTTTATTTGATATTTGGACTTCAGCCTTCACACATTATACACTTCACATCAGCTTTTTGTCAAATATTACTATAACATGAAAAAAGTTTCTGTTTTAGTTATGTGTTCAACATTTCTTGCCTTGCATTTCCTGTCATTGTACATTTACAAAGATTGTTGTAGACACGGAACACACATGAAATGTATGTATTCCAAATAATGACATATTATTTACCGTATGTAATTCCAGGCACCTCACTCCGAGATAAACAGATTTGAGTTGGCAGAATTTCATCTGCGTCAGTGGGAGATGGGATAGCAGGCTGCTTGATGCTTGTGCTGACCGACACATTTGTAAAACAAAGATGCTGATGAGAAGATGCGAGGTAATTCAAGGTATTATGACTTCTTTCATAGGTTTCAGGGATTCTAGTGTTAATATCTCTTTCGTGACATTTTTCTGGTGCCATTTTGTGCCCACGGTATTCTCATGAGATTTAGTCCTGCAAATAATTAAGATACAATACCACTTAAAAGTATAGATTATACCAATTACTAAATACAAAATTGGCACACATAAGGACGCAGATTAGTTAAAACACACTTAATTAATTTTTAAAGAGAAAAAAAGAGAATAAAAGAGAATATCAAAAGCAAAGACACAGTTACAGTCCTGGACACCTCGGCCAACTTGCCACCTACCCTCTCGTCTGGACATTTTGTAGTTGAGTCTGTGCTGAGCCATCCAGTCTGTTGAAAGAATATTTCCATCTAATGATTTCTGAGATTACTTTTTTTTTTGGGCAGGATTGCAGTTGGGCAGTAGAGCAGTGGCACCAGGTGCCTCATCCAGATGGTGAGAAGAGAAACAGAATAGAGGAGGATTAGTAATGGTTTATAAATATTGCATCCCTTATGTGTATGTACAAATGACTAACAAATAAAAATGTAGAATGCACTGCTAATCAGTAGCTCTAATGCAGTGAGTCTTCAGTGGGTGAAAGAAGGTGCATCTCTTATATTAGAATGCAAATCGTTATACAGCATTTTGCCCTTGTACGTAAAAGCTCAACCTACAACTATTATTTTATTAATTCTTAGGATCTTTAGTAGGCCGGCATCTTGAAACCTTACTGTGAGCTGTGGTTTGTAAGTAATGGGAAGTTCAGACAAGTAATCAATCATGGTGTTAGCTATTTAAGGTTTTATATATTAAAAGGGAGATTTTGCTTATATGGGAGCCAGTGCAAGGACTTCAGAACTGAAGTAGAGTTTTTTTTTCATTTCTGGTTTGTGTAATAATTCTTGCAGCAGCCTTTTGAATGAACTGAAGCTACATAAACAACAATTTGAGCAGCCAGTGAATAATGCATTACAGTAGTCAGTCCTACAGAAAAAAAATGTGTGAATTAATTTGTCAGTATATAGAAAATTTAGGTGTCTTATTTTTCCAACATTTTTAAGTTGGAAAAAACATGTTTTGGGTAGTTTTGCAATGTTTTAAATGACATGCAAGCATCAAAGATAACAACTAAATTGAATGGTGAATAAGTAAAACTAATGGTAATATTTCTGACTTAAAAAGTGTAGTTGCAGTTGACATAATTCCCTCCAATAAAAATAGCATTTCTGTTTTTTCTGTATTCAGAGATAATTCATTCTCATCTATCCACTCTTTTAACTCACAGACACAATCAACTAAGGATACCATTGGAGAAACATCACTTGGTCTTAGCGAAAAGTATAATTAAGTATCAACTGCATGCAAATATAAATTAATGTTAGGTTTTGTAATGATACATCCTAATGGAAGCAAGAAAAGTGAAAATAGTAAAGGTTCCAGTACTGAACCCTGTGGCACAGAAACATTAGTGTCCTAGATTACAGCTAAAACTTAAAACACCATGCAAATCTAATTGCCTTTATCAGGAATTATATGGGAATTGTGGGTAGTCAGAGTTTCAAAAGCTTCTTTTTGATTTTGGTTTGTGGGCTATGCTTTGAGGTCCAGTCTTTCTGCCTTGACTTCTTCCTGTTTCTGTGACTACTCTTCTGTTTTTGCCCCTTGTGCTGCATTTCCCAGTATGACTTTTTTTTAATCCTGTGTTAAGATTACCATTCTTTTTATCACATTCATGGCAGAATTGGTTTTTTTTCTCCAAGTGTTTTGGTTTTCTTATACTTTTTAAAATGTCCTTTCATGTAAATTATTCCCATCTTAATTGGTAAGTTTTTAAATGTGCTATATAAATGACTTGACTTGACTTAAAGCAGCCCCCTTGTGACGGCACTGCTTTTAAATGAGTTCATTTAATGCTCATGATTTTGCTTTGGAAACACTCAGTTAGATTAATAATAATAATAACACATTTTATTTATATAGTGCCTTTCCCATGCTCAAGGCACTTCACAGAGTTTAAGATATAACGGCAGGGTATACAGTATATAGCATTGTACAAACCAAATAAATAAATAAAGAAGATTAAGACAGTAAATTCAGAGAAAAGCCTAAAAGACAACATAATTGATGGTCTAGCACACACACACAGGTTACATGAGCATCTTGACAGAGAGGTAAACTGAGAGAAGGGTAATAAAGTCAGGTAGAGCTAAAAGCCTTCATGAACAGATGAGTTTTGAGTTGTTTTTTAAAAGAATTCATGGAGTCAGCTGATCTGATTAATTTCAGTAGGTCATTCCAGAGTCTGGGCGTTATACAGCTGAAGGCCCTGTCACCCATGGAGTGTAGGTTAGTGTGAGGCACAACAAGATTACCAGAATCAGAGGACCTTAGTGGGCAAACAGGCACATAGTGATGGAGGTCACTGATGTAGTTTGGTGCAATGTCGTTTAAGGCTTTGTAGGTTATTAGTTGGATTTTATATTCAATTCTGCAAGACACAGGGAGCCAGTGAAGGCGGAGCAGGATGGGTGTTATGTGCTCACTGCTGCTGGTCTGTGTAAGGACTCTTGCAGCCGAGTTTTGAATAAGCTGAAACAGTGATAGAAGATTAGAAGGAGCACCTGCCAGTAGGGAATTACAATAATTGATGTAGGATGTGATAAAAGCATGGGCAAGTTTCTCAGAGATAGAAAAAGAGAGGAAGGAGTGAACACAGGATATGTTATGGAGGTGAAAGTAAGACAGTTTCTTAATGTGATTTATGTGGGTGGAATAAGAAAGGGAGGAATCAAAAATGACACCAAGATTCTTTGCAGTAGAGACAGGTCTGATGAGATCACCGCCAAGATGGACTGGGAAGAAGCTCATTTTATTAAGTTGCACTTTAGTCCCAATTTGCAGGAGTTCAGTTTTGTTGCAATTTAAGATTAACAACTGAGTGCAGACAATGTTGCGCCCTTATAATGCAGGAATATCTATGACAAAAGTAAATAAGCAAAATAAATCAAAGAACTATGAAATATGATAATAATACATAATAATATTAAATATAGGAGTTTTCCTGTTCTCCCCGTGTGGGTGATCAGGAAGCTGGGGTTTCCTCCCTCAGTCCAGAGAGATGCAGGTTTGGTGACTTGACGGTACTAAATTGGTCCTTGTGTGTGTGTGTGTGCGTGTGCGTGTGTGTGTGTTCACCCTGTGGTGGACTAGTAAGAGGGTTTGAAAATGACTGACTGACATAAAGGAATAAGGAACAAATGGCATATTTCGTCATCCATTTAATTATTTATACTTGCATTTCATGTTATTATTTTTAGTATTTAGTGTCAAATGTCACAATTTTATTTATTTGTGTATTTATTGATGCATCCATCCAGTTTCTAAACCCATTTCATCCTGAGCATAGGCAGAGTCACAGTTGAAGCTGATTCTGTCCCCAGAAGCATAGAGCATTTTTCTTTTTCTTTTCTTTTGTCCATGCCAATTAAATATCACATAA
Source organism: Polypterus senegalus (assembly GCF_016835505.1). Classification (NCBI taxonomy): domain Eukaryota; kingdom Metazoa; phylum Chordata; class Cladistia; order Polypteriformes; family Polypteridae; genus Polypterus; species Polypterus senegalus. Next base: position 66,307,020 of record NC_053171.1, on the reverse strand, counting down.
ATCCCATTCATTGGATGACCGTGTGCCAACTTTGCCAGTCAATATAAAACATATAATCATGTTGGGCCCATAACAACTCACCTGACATTTTAAAATGCCAGTCAGTATGACCCATGTAATCATGTTGGGCTCTATTCATCATGTCACAAAGTTACTAAAAACGGGGTGGTTCGGTGCCATTTAACCCTTCACAATGGCAATTGAGCATTACAGTGAAACCTATCCATTGGATATGCCAAGTTTGCCTGGCAATTTGAACTCATACAGGCAACATATGTCACAAAACAATGAAAATAAAGATGGCAAAATAATGCATAACCCTGTACAGCGACAACATCAAACATCAAACTTAATCCTAGTTATTAGAAATGGGAATGTGACAGCTTTGCCAGTCAATTTGAACCAGGTATTCACAATGATCTGTGCAAAACTCAATTGCAACTTAATAAAGGCATCTGCATTTTCTCAAAACTGTGACAGCTAGGGTGGTCAAACACCACTTAACCTTTTAAAATGAATTTCCTTCATTGCCAATTTTGCCAGTCAGTCTGACCCATGTAACTGCACTGGGACAGCAAAACTCAACTGTAGTTTAACAAAGGTATTCACATTTCTCTGAAAATTAAGGTGGGTCAGCAGCATCTAACCAGGTATAATGCCAGTCAAACAACAAATTTGAAATCTGTTTATTAGATATATGGGAATATGACAAATTTGCCCGTCCTTTTCACACATGGACCCACATTGGTTTGGGCAAAGTACAACTGCAGTTTAAAAAAAGCATCTGTCTTTTTTCAAAATTAGTGTCTTCCAGTGTCATCTAACCATCTGCTGTGCCCATTAAACATCTAATTCCATTCACTGTATATGGGAATGTGACAAATTTAAGTAGGCAGTGTGGTGCAGCGGATAAGGCTTTGGACTTCAAGACCTGAAGTTCTGGTTCAAATCCTGCTACTGACACTTAACATGCCTGTGCTCCAACTGGATAACCAAAAGAAATATAACCGATTGAATCATAAATGTTGTAAGACGCCTTGGATAAAGGCGTCAACCAAATAACTAAATGTTACTTTGCCTGTCAATTTGACCCATGTACCCAATTCACATACTGTAACAAAAGCATCTTGCCACAAAGCTGTGAAAATGAGGGCTGTCTGACAACACTTTACTGTGCCCATTACACGTTAGAGTACATCTTACCATTGAGATGGGCAAAACTGAGCTACCTTTTAACAAATGCACCTTTTTTGTTTTTTGTTTCGAAACTTTGAAAATAAAATTGGTCCAACCTGATGTAAATCCATTGTATCTGATCAGGTACAAAATGTAGAAAACTAATTTTTTTTCACAAATAAATGGCCAATTTTAGTGACACACGTTAATATCTTTTTATGCTGCAGAATATTGTCTGTCTCTTAACACTGAATAAGTAACTGCTTTGTACAAGTTGTGTGAATAAGGAATAGTCTTGAAGCGAATAACTTCAGGTTTGTGTGAAACGGTCACTTTCTCCCCTTATCTCCGTAGACGTTTTGGTCTCTAGCCATCTTGAGGTCTCTCCACAGCCTCTATGATATTGCTGATGAGGTTGTTTCGCTGTGGTGTTCTGTGATGCCAAGAACCTTAAGCACCTTGTAGTGTAATTGCAGTGCAAAGCCGCTACCTGACACCTCTGTTGGCAAACATTGTGCATAATACCACACCTGCTTCTGGAATTCACCTACCAGTTCTTCCTATGTGGCCATATTTATCTCATGTACCTTTTACATTTGGTCTTCCCAAGGAATTGTCAGCACCTTCATAACCAATTTTATCTAGCCTAAGTGTAGTGGAATCTAGGATCTTCAGCTGCCAGTCTTGTGCATTGATAAAAATCCAATTTGACGCCCTTAGCCATGGCTATAGCGTCTCCCCTGCTTTGACAAAGGCAAATGCTAATTTTGCTGGCTAATGCAGGTCACACCTGCAGATTCCATTGCAGATATCCTCTGCTATCACTTTCAGCACCTGATTCATGCTGCCATTAAAGGTGGCTGTGCCCCCAGGGTCTTTGGGCAACAACTTAGGATGTGCTGTATAGATTCTCTTCTTAGGCAGAGAGGGCTTGCATTTAACAGAAGCAAAACCAGTTGAATGGACTGGAGTGGACTTTGTAGACTGATTATATCTGGAACCTGATATGAAATGGCTCATAATTTTAAAGTTCTGACCAAGAAACCTTTTGGACCTCTGCTTGTCCATGCACCCAGCTGTTTCATCCCCAAAATCTTACTGTCTTTTATGCATCTCCTTCTAGATCAGCTGGTGTCTTTCCTTGCCTTGTGCCTTTCAGTATCTTAGTGAGTTGTCAGCATGCTACAAAGACCTGATTGAAATGTGCATCTTAAAAACACTTGATATACATATTTCCCACATGAGAACAAAGTATTACTGTAACTGATTTTTTTAGTGTCAAAGTGTTAATGCTTTGTAACCTTTAAGTAGAATTAAACAGGAATGATAAAAGTCAGCTTAAGCTTCTATAAAACCTTTGTGTATGTTGTATAACGTGTATTAACCAGCTAATAAATTCAGTGACATGTAGAATTTTCCTTCATTATCGCAGAATATAGCAGCACTGAATGTCTTGGAAACTAATTAAAATGGGTGTTAGGCAGAGCTTAAAATGAGCATTAGGCAAGCAGCCGTCCTTAGTTCACACCCATGTTTCAATGATACAGATGTATCTTTACTCTTGATTTTGCAGTCTGACTTCTTTGCATCTCTATGATCCATCTTAATTCTATAATGGTAATGCATTGTTTAACTTAATTCTTTGCCCTTTCTGGGATCATTCTTCATTCTCTTCTTTAATCTAGAAATAATTTAAAGGCTAACTTTAGTGGAGTTTTTCTCAAGGTTTTTTCCACAAAGTGTTATGAAATGAGAACTTAGAAACGGGAGTATGGAGTACATCTGGTTAGCTAATCTCTGTTTTCCATTAAATACAGTAGAATTACATTATACATTTTATTACCTTAATTATTTTCTCATGGTTTTGAAGAGTGGAGATGTGTTGCTGTTATAATATGCACTAAATACTTGTTTTTATTTATTTATTATTTTTTAATCTTGTTCTTTTGTTTATGCTACACGGAAGATGCATCACGTGACAGCAACTTGTCGCCATTGTGATGTTACCAGACTTGGAGTATATGTATGACAACTGTGCCAGTTGAATTCATCTCTTACTTGGATAATTTGGAAAAAACTTTACAGTTTGCTGTGTTTCAAATAGGCTTATCACTAGGTTTCATTTTGTTTCTGATCAATTTTTTAACTTTTGGCTTTCATTGTTGATTCTCACCTGTGTTTGTTTGCTCCATTTTCTTTTTGATTTTGTGGTTTTGACGTTGCCTGGCCTCGTTAATGATTTTTGTCTCCCATTTCGCATCTTCAGTTCTTTTCCACTCATTATAATTCCTGGAGACTCTGTCTCTTAAGAGTTATATGTTGATCAGACTTGTGACAGTATTACTATTGTTACTACTATTAATGGTGATGATTTGTTTCAGGACTCTCTCTCTCTGCCTCTGTGCTCTATAATGACTTTTTTGGTTCACTTTCTGTTCTCTGGTTCCTGGGTCAATCTTCACTCTTATATTTAGTTCCTTCTCTCTTTCTTTCTCTCTCTTGTATTCATTTTCATTCTTTAATAGCAGTCAGTTTGTTTCATTGTAAATTTCTCAATTTCAAAGATCTGTCTTTACTTTCTAATGGTAAATGTTGTGCTAGTCATTAGTATCCAATGAAGATCTACTGGGCTGCAGCATAAACAGGCCTGTTTTTTTAGTTGTAGTTGACCTCTCTGAATTGCTTACAGGCAAAAGGGAATGTGAGCATTCATGAAAACAGAGTTAACCGAACCAGGAGGTGTTCGTTTGTTTAGGAAACTGTGATTAGAGCCAGTGTGTAAGACTCGGGGAGGCCATTGCCTAAAGCCAAATAGCTGATCCGTAAGTGAAGTCAAAACAAGGATTGCCAGGAGTTGTTAAGTAGAAGACATGCTGTCACCACAACCAAGACACTAAAACTGTAAACAAAGTGAGGATATCATGATACCAGAATGTTTGTTGTTACTGCTAATTCATGTGAAATTTCATGATACTCCATGCCCAATTGATATTACAGCAAAAACAGAAATACCATTCAGCATACTCTCATTCATTTAAAAAACAAGTCTTAGCTAAACAAAGTAAGATTCAAGCAATGGCATGCCATCTTCAAGTAACAAAACAGTTGTTTTTTATTAAAAGTATCTCCATTATTAAAGTGAAAAATATTGAGTTTTCATTTCTTACCTCAATTTAAAATTTATACAGTCAATACCAACAGTAATAGCCCTAAAATAACACTAAAATGCAATGTTTGACACACCTTTACGATGGTGGTATAGCCTTCAAAACATTACCCAACTTTCATTTAAGTAATGTACTACTGACATTTATAAGATGCATGGTTCTACGTGTGTGTATGTGTTTATACTGTAGAGCAGCAGCAGTCAGTGTCCCCCCAAAATTTTGTACTATCTAATCTCAGCTCCACTAACACAAAGTCTGAGCATTATCTTAGATTTTGGCCCCTGCTAGCAGTAGTTGCGCATCATGATTTTGTACAAAGTATAATTTTTAGACTGATTATTCAATGCAATGCTTAACTACATCAGTCTTTTAACACATACCATACAGTATGTGATTAAATGTCACTTAGTATATCTAGGCCAGATGTTTTCTACCCTTTTTTCTTGGTGTACTGCCACCAGGAACTGAAACATTATGTAATATCCATATTTTCTTTCAGTCTTAAATGGTTAAGTACTAAACTCTTTCTTACCTGGCACAAATAAAAATGAGTTTTCTTAACCCCCACCCGTCCCATTAATATTGTAGGTGAGGATTTTAACGAATGATTACAGAGAGTTTTTTGTGTGTATGTGTATGTCTTTTTTTCTCTTATGTATATCAAATGTTTTTTAATGAAACATTTTTAATGTAATAACAGTAGCATTGGTTTATAAGCAAAACAATGTGAAAGCCTAAAATTTCTATATTTTTAATTTATAAGAATGGTAGAATTATAAATGAATTCAGATCAAAAGAAGTAGTAAAGTAACTTAAGTTACATACAACTAAAGGTCAACAAAGGGAAAATAACTCAAAGAAAGTTGTGAAGGTTAAGTGTCTTTATGTTTTACAGGGTCATTATTATCAATGTCAGATTACAGTTTTGAGAACTTTAAGCATAGTTCTGCTTCTGGATTTAGTCTATTCTTGTATTTATTTCTAAGGGAAGGATGAAGGTTACCAAACTTTATCAATTATGCTTCATATGGTAGCTTTCTACTCACTGAATTTTAATAACACTAAAATACAATGTTAGACACATGTATTATTAATAATTGTAAATTTTTTTCTTTGTTCTTAATTGCTTGTGGTTCTGACTTAGTCTGCCAATTTCTAAAACTGTTCTAAAAGTGCTGGTACAAAAACAAGTTTACTGAAACTAAAAATCTTTTAACTTTGAGGATCAGACTGGAAGGAGCGAGAGACACTAAGCAGTTTGTTCATGGGGTGGAAAGGGTGACAAAGAGAGACAGAGCACTCATCTGAGATGCTCTTTTCTGCAAAAATCCATTGGTTTTGGTGCATGGTTCCCAAGCAGTGTCCATCCTTTCATGGATCATCTCAAAAAGTTTTGAGGTAAAAGTGAGCTGTGTCTTGGGACCCACTGGAAGACTGATTTGGTGCTGGTGATGGACACGGAAGAGGGAAACAGGAATGTGACCAGGGACAGTGCCACCATTAAGTTGAATTAGGTGTTCACCTAGGGTGTAGATGATGGGGGAGGACCAAGCTGCACGTGTCAGCTACCAAACAGTTGGTTGGCACACTAATAACCTAGCACTGGCACTGAGTGTGACAGACAGGAATTTAGTCATACAGCAGGAGCACCAAGAAATGGCATGTTGGAATCAATTTACAGCTGAGCATGGAGACGTGGGTTGGTTCTCACTTTTTAATCTTAATTGTTTTATTTTAATTGTTTTAAATTACTCACATGCTACCTGACAGCTGATTATGTACCACACTAGTTGAGGACTGCTGCTCTCATGTATTGATAAATGACTACTTTTACATACCAATTGAAGAACATTTGTACATTACCTGTGTTTTGTTTAAACTTTGAAATTGAAATAAATTTTCTTTAAACAATGACAATCTAGCTGTACAGCTTCCGGTTTAAAAACCATAGGCTTAGTTAGCAAACATATTTATACACACATGTACAGTGTATATTGTGACCATTCAAGCCATATCTCATCCAATAGCACAGTTTCAGCCACAGGGAAAAACGTTTTAAACATTCTGAAGCAAAAGAAACACAGTCGTAGAATTCGAAATGTCAGTTCAGCTGATGTCACACTGCATAAAACACTCATTGCAATTGCTATGCATTTGTAAAGCCAACAAATAAAACAAAAGTTACTTTTACTCACTCAAAAAAAATGTTCTGTTCTCTTATCACATTTTGTAAAACAGCATCTCCATCAGCTATAGAAAAAAAAGGTCACACTTCTTTCTGTTTAATTGTGGGTTTGCTTCATTGGTCAGTTTGTGTGTGTTTTTTTTAATTCAAAAAGCACTTAAGGTTGATTGTTATTACATAATTAATGACAATATGCAGGAGGACAACAATGTTGGCTTTTTAAATAAAAAAACACAAGAATATGTGCTGATAAAGATTAAAAAAATGTTATTCGTTTATCTCAGATTCACTGTCACATGTGACACACCCCCGGTCCACCAAAGTGATGTTTATCCATGTTTCTAACTGCGCTAAGGGGACACCTACTCCCTCTTACTCTTCCAATTGCATTCAATTCACGAAGGGAGCAACCCTCCGTACTCTTAAAATTCTGTCTTTGGTTCAAAACTGTGTCCTAAGGCTATAAAGACAGAGAAACACTGCTCTAAGATAAATGCTGTAGTCCAGCAAGGCAATCAAATTGTCATCAACCCCCCCAAAAATGCAGCAGTTGCTACCTTTAATGACATGTCACTGTTATCAGTGCTGTTTTTCACACTTTTTGTGTGCTGATGAAATTGCCTGGAGTAGTGCACTGGCTTTTGGGTAAGCATGTCTTCTTTGAGCTTTGACAAACTTGCTCGTTCCCTTTTCTTCTGCAGCCGATCTTAATTTACATAAGCCAACATGCGCCATTGCTGTGTGCGATCACTGTCAGCACTGTGGCAAAATGGGAGGACACGGTGTGTTAGTTTTTTTTAAACTTCTAAATATCAGTATATCAACATGTCTTTTCCTAGCGGATACCTACTACTGTAAATCTACTATCCTGCCAAATTTTAGCTTTATAAAGCTAAATTCGAATCAATGAGTGATCTTTACATTTTATTTATATATACAGTATATATATATATATATATATATATATATATATATATATATATAGTGGCAGATGGCCGGGACCCATGCCCAGCCAGGTCGCCCCTTTGGCACTGGATCCGAGGGAGCACATTGCACATTATGTCCACCGGAACACTTGGTGGCATCCCCACTGGGTTGCATCGGGGCCACAATTATGTTACACTGTTGCTCATCCTGGCTGGGCTCCATGGCCACTGCCAGGGGGAACTGCAAGGCTTCCTGAGCCTGTGTGGGCTGTAACGCTGCCACACACGGAAGTGCAGCCTAATTAGGCCAATTATCACCTGGACCACTTCCGGGTGGGCTATAAAAGAAGCCTGCAGCCACTAATCAAGGAGCCAGAGTCGAGAGGAGGAGGACGAAGCTGCCTGGGAGGAGTGGAGGATATTTCTTTTGTATTGTGTTGGTGCTTTGGGACTGTGCTGTGGCTGAGTGAAGAAAAATAAATTTGTGTTTTATTTTACATGTGCCTCAATATCTATCTGTGTCAGGTCGGGTGCCAAGAGCTCGCTTTGTTACTATATATATATATTGTAATGGATGGCCGGTTTCATATTCCGGCCCTCACCCCCAGGCCGCCAGGAGGAACTCTCCCGAGAGCATGTACGGGCCCCAAATTCCAGCAGGGCCTCATGGACTATGTAATTTTTATGCACAGCCCTGTTGAATGCCTTGGGGACCACTGGGAGCCGCTGTCGGGAGGCCAGTGGACTCTTTTGCGCACTATGACCCAGAAGTTCGTCACATGGAGAGTGACGGGCTTCCGGGTTGAGGAAAAGCATTGTTTACCCTGACCCGGAAGGAATAAGGACTTGTGGACTGTTGGATTGGGAACACTTCTGGGTGGGGGAATATAAAAGGACTGAGGGAGCTCCCAGACGACGAGCTGAGCTGGGTGGTAGGAGGGCACCGCGTCTGGAAGTGGAGGACTGTGATTTATTATTGGATTGGTTATTGTTTATTGAGAATAGTGGAGTGGTGGTGCTTTGTGCACTTAATTATTATAATAAATAATAATTATTGGACTTTTACTTGGTGTTTGGCGTGGTACCTGAGGGTTCAAGGGAGCACTAGCGCTCCCTACTGTTACAATATATATATATACTAGCAAAATACCCGCGCTTCGCAGCGGAGAAGTAGTGTGTTAAAGAAGTAATGAAAAAGAAAAGGAAATATTTTGAAAATAACGTAACATGATTGTCAATGTAATTGTTTTGTCACTGTTGTGAGTGATGAGTGTTGCTGTCATCATATATATATATATATATATATATATATATATATATATATATATATATATATATATTTACACACACACATAAACATATATATATATACATATCTATACATATACACATATATATACACACACACATATATACATACATATATATATCTACATATATACACATACATATACATACACACATACATACATACACACACATATATACACACAAATACATATATATATACATACACACACACATATATAAACATATATATACATATACATACATATCTACATATATACACACACAGCTATTTCGTATCAGTGCAATACGCTGTTTGTTAAAACGGATAACTCCCGCTCTTACGTGCAAGTCTGCGTGGATATTATGAACTATCGATTTGTTCAAGTTCTATTTAAATTTTAAATAGAAGGAATTTTTATTTAGTCGACAGAAATATCTTTGGTAGGAATGGTAAAAACAGACAGGAATATTATTCCTGAATAAATCAACTCAAACCTTAAACAACTTATAATATTTTGCTCTCCATAAAAATATATCCTGTCTAAATTATACAAGTTAGAAATAAAGTAAACATTAAAAGAACAAACATTCAAATTTCTTTACTCTTATGTAATTTTATATAAAAATAAACTTAGATTTTAAATATCCCAAAAGATTTTGCTCTCCATAAAAATATATCCTGTCAAAATTATACAAATTCAAATATGAACATGCTGCATAACAAAACCTAGAAATATAAATAAAATGTGTTCCTTTCAGCAATAACAAATCAAATCATTCAGTTGTCTTTGCTCATATGTCATTTTAGAGCTGGACGCCTGGCATCTTTTTTTGGCAACAGGTTCGTTTCTGTTTGATGTGTGAGGTTCTGTGTTGTGGAGATTCTCAGGATGGATTGCAGGTGCTCATCAGTGAGGCGACTCCTGTGTGCTGTTTTGTTAGTCTTTATCACTGAGAAGAGCTTCTCACACAGATATGTGCTACCAAACATGCACAAGGTTCGAGCCGCATGTAGACGGACTTTTTGTTCTTCAAAGTCACCAAAGCGCCGTGCAAACTCAGTGCGCCAGTTTATCAGCAAAGTGCGATTTGGGAACACCGTAGTGACGACTTGGTTTAACATTACTTGGCAACAGGGAAAGTGGGGCAAATTGCACTGGTGCATTTGTGTCTCCCATAAAAGCAGCTTCACTTGAAATCACTTTGTGATTGTGCACGGTTAAAACGTCCGCTGAAGTGTCAGATTCTTATTTAATTATGCTGCTTTCTGTATCTTCTGCATTGCATTCAGGTCTTTCAGGTTACCCTGATGTTTTGTCTCATAGTGCCGCCTTAGATTAAATTCTGTAATTACAGCCACATTAGCTCCACAAATGAGACACACGGGTTCAGTAAACATATACTCAGCCTCCCATCGGTTTTTAAAGGCTCTATTTTCAGAATCAACTTTTCTCTTCAGCATGTGAGCTAGCTTCGCAATAACTTGCAGGATCATAAGGTAGACTTGATTAACACGGTAACTGTTCGGCAAGGCAGCTGAAGCGCTGCATTATGGGATCTGTAGTTTATTGTGTTACCAGCGCTTCATATACCCGGGCTTTAATAACAATAATACAGTATATAAAATGATCTCGCGGGCGGATATAATTACACGCCGGCCGGATGTGGCCCGCGCCCTTGAGTTTGACACATATGGACTAAATAGAACTTGAAAAGATATATTTTTTCAAATGTGATCGCAATTCAGATAGAGTTGACGCGCACTACAGCCTGCATGCCTCAATAAGTCATCCTCCCTGCTCTTACTTTTTACCGCTCATCTAATGAATACACTGAGTATGGCTTTACCAAAACAATCATTGATGGCGAATAAAGTATCCATTATTCGAGTATGTAGATCGGGATATATATATATACATATATATATACCCGCGTATCGCAGCGGAGAAGTAGTGTGTTAAAAAAGCTAGAAAAAGAAAAGGGAACATTTTAAAAATAACGTAACATGACTGTCAATATACAGTATTTGTTTTGTGAGTGTTACTGAGTGTTGCTGTCATCAAGGATTTGATTATCATTATTTCTTTCAATCAGGTTCGTATTTGTAGGATGTGTTGTGTTCAAGTTACATTCCGTGTTTGTCAATCGTTGTAATGATGACAGGTTTCATTCATCGATTCGTTTCTTACTGCATCAATAAACAGCTCGTCTTCTTCTTTATCTGAGACCTGACACACTGCATGCACGGGTTTTTTACACTGTCTTCCTTTAGCGGGACATTGACTTTTTCCACCGTGTGCTTTGTTTTGGATTTATGAATATGCTTGTATGTATCAGACACTTCATATTTTTTGCTGCCTTTTCAATTGTGTAATTCGGTTTTGTTCAGCTCTTTGGAACTGTTGCTTTTATCTGTGCACTGCCAGTTCACGTGAGCCGCTCGGTGTACATGCATCGAAGGTTCCCAGCTGTGCTGGTGCCATCTTGTGCTATGTCCATGGCTGTATTTAATGTTACCTTAGTCCTGGCACTTAAAACTTTCTCTCGCAGTTTTGCTGAGTTTGTGTCAAACACCACCCTGACCATCTCATCTTCCTCTCCATAAGCACAGTCCTTCACCCGTGAATATTTAGTGGCAGTTTGCTATTGGATTGCTGCTGACGGACGGCCTTATATGGGCAGGCACTAAATTCCAAACGCCAGCGGCAGCCTGTCTATGAACTTAATTTAAAGTGTAGGTTTACATCGTGCTTTGTTTCCGAAGTAGCAGAACTCATGAATATGGTTGTATATGTCACTCGCTCGCTTCTTATTGTTTCGCTGCCTTCTCAATTATATAATGCATGTTTTCTTCAGCGTTTTTTTGAGGTCTTCCTGGTTTTCTATGTACTGCGTGATTACGTGGGAGGCGTGATGATGTCACACGAAACTCCGCCCCCACGGCGTTGAAGCTCATCTCCATTACAGTAAATGGAGAAAAACTGCTTCCAGTTATGACCATTACGCGTAGAATTTTGATATAAAACCTGCCCAACTTTTGTAAGGAAGCTGTAAGGAATGAACCTGCCAAATTTCAGCCTTCCACCCACACGGGAAGTTGGAGAATTAGTGGTGAGTGAGTGAGTGAGTGAGTGAGTGAGTGAGTGAGGGCTTTGCCTTTTATTAGTATAGATATAGTGGAAGACCAGCCCTGCCACAGACAGGCAGACACCAATGTTCTAAATACACAAACGTTTATTTACAATTTACAAGTGAGTAAAGTCCTGCACACAACCCAGTGCCCCTGCATCAATTACCCTTAGTCAGGACCTCTTCAATTTTCAGCCTTCCTTCACCAATTCCAATCCTCTCCTCCAAGCTTCATCCTCTTCCACCTGACTACAGCTGATGACTGAAGGGAGGTGGCCCATTTTATGTCCACCCGGGTGTGGCGGAAGTGCTGACGTCTAGGGCTTCGTAGTCTACTGGGCGCCCCCTGGCGGTGACCACGGGCCCCTATAGGGTTGAGATTCCATGCTCAGTTCCCGTGGCGACCATACAAACCAAGGGCGGCTGTCCCTCTCATGGTCCAGGGGAGGCGTAGTCCCTCTTCTGATTCTACTAGGCATCCCAGCTGGGCACAGCTCCCAGCCACCCACCACAACGTATATATATTGTCGTCCCCTCGAACCCCCAGACCAGATGCCGGACACCAGATAAAAGTCCAATTGTTGACTTTATTTATTATAATAAAGTGCACAAGCACCTTCATCTCCACTATACTTAAATAAATTACAATAACAAACATAAATACAATCCACAATAATTAATCCTCCACACCTCCCAGCAGCTCCGTCACCCTTCCTCCAAACCCAGTCCCCAGCTGGGATCTCCCACAGTCTTTTTTAAGTCCTTGACCCGGAAGTGTTTCTCTCTCTCTGTCCATATGACTTTATAACACTTCTGGGTCGGGTAAAACTCCTTTTCTTCTGTCCGGAAGTACTTCATTTCCTCTGTCCCCTCGACTGGGAAGTACTTCCAGGCTATAAGGCAAATAGAAGTCCCTGGGCCTCTCTGTAGCGTCCCCTGGCGGTTCCCATTTTATCCAGCAGGGCTGTGAAGAAAGATTCCAATGTCCAAGATACCCTGCTGGAATTTGGGGCACTTCCATATTGCATGGAGGGCTCCATCTGGCGGCTTAGGGGTAGGGGGTATTGGCCGGGAGAAGCTGCCAGCCATATTCCACTATATATATATATATATATATACACACACACACACACACATACAGTATATATATATACTGCTCAAAAAAATTAAAGGAACACTTTTTAATCAAAGTATAGCATCAAGTCAGTGAAACTTCTGGTGTTATTGAAATTAACAACAGGTGCACTAGAGGGGCAATAATGAGACAACCCCCAAAACAGAAACGGTTTAACTGGTGGAGGCCACTGACATTTTTCCCACCTTATCTTTTCTGACTTATTTTTCGCTAGTTTTGCATTTAGCTACAGTCAGTGTCACTACTGGTAGCATGAGGCAATACCTGGACCCTACAGAGTCCAAATTCTCACAACAGAGTGAAGCTGCAGACTGCAATACCTCTGACGTTAGACACAGGACGCCCTCCAAATCATGGAACGCCCAGCGTCAGTCACAAAATGCCCTTGACAGCACACTCCATGTAATGACATGATTATCGTAACACCTTTTCCCAGCATCACTCGCATTATGCCCTCTGCTTGAAAGTATTGACACTCTCGTTGCACAGTATGCTGCAGTTCTACAATTTGGACAAACATAAGCGACTTCCAGTCTCACACTTAAGCCATCCAACCATTCTAAGCACTTTGCCGATATATAAAGTATTTTTTTTTTGTTTACTATTTTGAATGGTTGTTCATTACATTTTCTCCTGAACCGTTATATTATAATAAAATAACAAATCTTATTACCATTTAGTGTTTCAAACAGAATGTACCTTATGAAACTCATACCTAGAGATTTTCAATCTATAAATGTATTTCATATTTACACTAGCAAATTATAAACATGTGAAACAATATTAAGCTTAATTAATTTTTAAAAGGTTTGTAAAAACAGTGCTATATATAAAATTGCTTTTAAAATTGCCAAGGAAACATTTTAGGTAACAGTCATTTATTTATTGATTTGATCCATCAACGTTTTCATTACTAAAAGCTGTTTGTGTGAAATAATCAATGTCATGTTCATATCAAATGAACGGTATGTGACAGCCAAGAAATTTTACATTTTTGAATAACTTTTGAGTTTGAGACAATCGTGAGTGTTCTTAAACCTTTCTTGTGCAACATTGCAAAGACCCAACTTAGATCAACATAAAAACAAACTGTCTTTGAGTCGTTGTCTTTTTTATTTTTGATAAATATCAAATAATAATATGACTACTACTAATAATAATAAATAGTGGGTCGGTTGCAATGTGCATTCAGCAGGAAAACATCCCGAGGTGATCTCATCATTAAACATACAATATTTATTGTCTTTTGCATACAGTAGAATTATATTGGTATTTACATGTCTCTAAAGAACAGTGATAATTTAATAAAACGCAAAAAATATACATAGAATACAATATACAGTATACATATATATTCAGTTATATTTCAAATATTTATACATAGTCTTTTTCTTACAATGTTTGTTATTAGGATTGGCTCTTCAGTAACTCCACAACTAAAACACTTTCTCTGACGCCATTCTGAGGGCCACTGGTTCTTTACTACAGGATCAAGAAAACCAGCTGTGCAGAATGGCTGAGTGTGTAATAATCGTACCAGAATGTCTTTTAGATATCCTGCCTAGATAGAAGGCAGCTGGGTTCCAGTAATATTTTGTAGCTTTCACAAACCTCTGCAGTGACCCAAGCATGTGTGCCCTACCAGGATGTGATGCAGCCAGTGAAGATGGACTCCAGAAAGCACCTGTGAGACATCTCAGGAAGGCATTAGTGAATTTGGCAATAAACAAAATGAGCTGTTCCCTCATCAATTCATCAGTGATTGTTACTTCTTCAATATCTTCATCGTCTAATTGTGTGTGTTAATTCATCCTCGTCCCAACAAGTCGGTCACAAGCAGTTAGGATGTTTTTGATCAATGAAGACTTTTTTGTGAAAAAAAAAAACAATACAGAGTGTGAAGTATTTTATTAGGAATATCAACACATTAACTCCACTTTTACTCAAAGTACAGTGAAATTAGCTTATGAAATAAGCCCACCAATATGACCACAGCATGTCAAAGGAATGCTTAGCTCGATTGATTTCTCTGGCTTTTTGCCTCTGCTGTACTCCCTGTATTCATGAGGTAAAGTAAAAAAGAAAAAATAAACTCCAGTGTACAACCATAGCAGTTCATCGTCAGGGAAATGTCATGTCTAGTTAGAAACCATTCAGAAAGTGCATAAATAATTAAAAATGACTAAGTGCTCTGAAGTGAAAAAAACATTTACTAATACATTGCTATGTAAGACCCATTTCAATTCAATCTGTATGTCTACAGGAACTGTACTTAAGTGAGTACCTGAAAGACAAAAATAGTCCAATTACCACAATGTAGTCACTTGTGAAGGCCAAATTCATCATTTCAAATAACAGGTAATTTAATTGTTCCCAATTTAGTAGGTATACTTTAAAAACTACTAAAACATTCACCTAAACATATTGCAATAGAAATGCTACATGTAAAAAGTTATACATAATTTAAAGTGCTTACTTGAATCAAACAATCACTCCATTCTAGGCTGATTAATGACTGTATGGCATGCGACTGAGGGTGGAGCCCATCCGGGATGCCCGAGGAGACTGGAGGAGGGCTGGTGCCTCCTCCCGACCATGAGGGGGCGACCGCCCTGGTCTTGTTGGTGGCCTCAGGTAGGGGGCATGGAAGCTCAACCCTGTAGGAGCCCGTGGCCACCGCCAGGTGGCGCCCCGGTGCCTGAAGAACCCTGGAGCCCAGCACTTCCGCCACACCCGGAAGTGCTAGGAGGAAGAAGAATGGGGACACCTGGAGAGCTTCCGGGTGCGCAGCCGGCACTTCTGTCACATGGGGGTGTGTCCACAGAGGAATGCCAGGAAGCAGCTGGAGCTCATCCGGGGTGCTCTAAAAGGGGCCACCTCCCAACAGTCGAGAGTGGAGGTCGGGTGGAAGAGGACAGAGCTGGAGAGATGACTGGAGGCGGCCAGAAGAAATGCACTTGGGACAGTGTGAAAAGCCTGGACTTTGGGGGATCGGTGCTGGAGGCACTGGGTTTGTGCACTGGACACTGTAAATACTGTAAATAGTTTTGTGGAAATAAACGTTTGTTGGGTGAACGAACGATGTTCGTCTGTCTATGTCCGGGTCCAGTTCCACAGTGGTGTAGCCGGCAGGATGCTCTGCCTGATACAAGGCAGGGACCTGCATTAAAATTTCAGTCTGTGGATGGCTCGGTGCAGCAGCGGACCCCACACACTTGCCGCAGGCTGCAGAGGAATGGCGCAACTCTGGAGCCTTTGGCTGGAGGAGTATGGCTGGAAAGGTGAGTGTTGCCCTCCCCGTACAGCATAAGGGAGGAGTCGCCGAAATCGGCTGTGATACCAATGACCGGCAGCAAGTACGCGATTCTCCGACAGCGGACACGGCGTGCAGGCTGTGCACGGAGCTGGGAGAGCGAGACTGCAGGGGCTGGCAGGACAAGGGCTGATGTGTGCCCTGGGTCCTAGCACCCTGCGCCCCAAACCCGCAGCAGTCTCATTTCGCTCTGCATTAATGCAGACGGGGCTGGATTTGAGCTTTCACCATGCTCAGACCCAGACTGTCAGAGTGTCCAAGAGAGGAAGGAAGAACCGAGGGGTGTATGCCGGTTCCTCCGACAGGAAAGGACGTGTCGCTGGGTGCGCACATCCGGTGAAGGGCCGTCCTCTGCGGAGGCAGAGGGACAATCCTGAGCGGGTGGAGGAGCCGCCTGCCAGAGCGGTCCCGGTAACGAAGAACGGAAGGGCATGGAACCTGTGGCGGAGGCGCCGAACGGGCAAGTCGGGGGCTACTGGTAGGGGGGGAGAGCACTGCTGGTGCAGAGATTGGAGGGACGCCCGGTGCGGGTGTCTAGGCAGCGCTTCTGGCCCTCCCTTTTGTTTCTTCACCCCGACAAGCGCTTGGACCTTCCCCGTTGGGAACCTGCCCTCTTGGAACATGCTGCTCTGCGGGAAGACTCTCCACCGGTGACCGGATGGTGCCCCGGCTGGCGGGGACTATGGAGGCAAAAGCAGTGCAGACCAGAGAGGAGAGAAGGCCTCGGAAGGGGTGCCAAAGTGGTGCGTCCCAGGGTGCCGTGGTGGGCCCTGGGTACGTAGTAGGGATGTATCGCTCAGATCGACAGGTCTTCGCTGGCAGTGGAGCACTGTAGCTTGCGGCTGAGGGTGGAGCCCAGCCGAGACGCCCAAGGGGAACGGAGGAGGGCTGGTGCCTCCTCCCGACCACGATGGGGCGACCGCCCTGGTTTTGTTGGTGGCCTCGGGTAGGGGGCTTGGAAGCTCAACCTTGTAGAGGCCCGTGGCAACCACCAGGCGGCGCCCCAGTGCCTGAAGAACCCTGGAGCCCAGCACTTCCGCCACACCTGGAAGTGCTGGGAGGAAGAAGAATGGGAACACCCGGAGGGTTTCCGGGTGCGCAGCCAGCACTTCCGTCACACGGAGGAATGCCGGGAAGCAGCTGGAGCTCATCCGAGGTGCTATAAAACGGGCCGCCTCCCAACAGTCGAGAACGGAAGTCGGGTGGAAGAGGACAGAGCTGGAGAGAGGACTGGAGGCGGCCAGAAGAAAGGCACTTGGGACTGTGTGAAAGGCCCGGACTTTGGGGAATCGGTGCTGGAGGCACTGGATTTGTGCACTGGACACTGTAAATATTATAAATAGTTTTGTGGAAATAAACGTGTGTTGGGTGAACGAACAATGTTTGTCTGTCTGTGTCTGGGTCCAGTTCCACAACTGACTGATATTGATAAGGAAAAAGAGAATCCTTACCTTTAAAGGATTTGCTGTGTTTGAGCTGTTAAGAATCATTTCACTACACACAGTACTTGACAGGGCTGTGCCTTTGTGAGGACCACCTTTTCCATGCTACAAGGCACAGCAATACAGATTATTAAATGTTATGCATTTCTGCAAATCAATTATGTAGCATTTCAATAATTGCAATACATTACAATTTGCTAACAACTACACATAACCATAAATATACTGACCTTTAAATTCAGTTAATGCTACCTAATGCCACAGATGAAACTGATCGTTGAAGAACAAGGAAAACAGTCTAAAAGTTACAATCCACAAAAGCAAGCCTATGAAGCCATTCATTGCCTAAATTTTAAGAACAGTAAACTAAATTTGATACTATTCATTGTACTGGCATAAATAATTCAGTCAACATTTTCAAAAATACATGCATTTTATATAAACGTTTGGGTATTTATAGGTGAAAACATTTTACTTTCTACTGTATTCCAGTTCAATAGTCTCATACCACATTATACTTTTACAAAATATATTTTACATTATAACATATTGGTTAAGGATATACAGGGTGGTCCAGATCTAATTATGCAGATCCAGATCATCTGAAAGACTTTGATTTATGCAGGGACGATTCCAGTTCAGCGCGAAGACGATTCTTCACATCATCAGTTTGCACACTTCTCGATGGTCCGGGATTTTTCGGGTAATTTTCTATGTAATAAACTTAATAAGTTATAGTGTAATGAAAATTGCATAATTAGATCTGGATCACCCTATACAATATCAAGCCCTTGACAAATGTGTGAGTGAGTAAGAAAAGGAGGAGGCTGCATATGTTTCAGTAATGGAAAAGAAGAAACAGAGAGGGAAAGGTCCTAGCTGTTCCCTATCTTGTCTGGAATTACTGGAAGCAGAAATAATTGCCATTTAATAAATCAGTTAGAGCACACAAACCCCCATTTTTAAGACCACTATTCTCTGCCCCCATAATGCCATTGACAAAACACAGGGCTGAAGAAAGACAAGTCAGTGAAGGCCTAACTGGAGGCCTGATTTGTGACCTGTTGGTCAAAGACTTTTTGCGAAGTTCTAATACATACTGTAAAATGAGTGTCAGGGAACTTTTAAACTGAGAATTAGGAAGCGCTACCTGTGGTACACAGAATGTCCTTCTTCTCATGTGGAAACTGAAGATGGTTGTCTTGGCTGGAAGAAAAAAAAATCAGAAATACTATAAGCTGACAAATTCTGATAACTATTCTTCCCTTAAAAAAGCTTGAAAAGTTACACACCTTTAATGGTAATTTTCCAAAGTAAGATAAGACACCTAATAAATGTAAATCAGGAAATTGCAATAAATTCTATGAATAAAAAATAGCATGCTATTTCTTTTAATCAGAACAAACATTATATTAAAAGATACAGCCAATGATGCTTTAAACATTTATGAAAATATATTATATGTTGTCAGTCAATTGTAGGTAATATAACTCCATGCTTACATTCTTAATTAAAGTATTTGTATGATCTTTGTAATATTCTACTAAATATTTTAAAAGAGTTAATAAACAGTTATGAATTAATCTAAAATTAATCAAAGCAAGCTTTTCAAAAGGTGGAAAAGTACACAGTATACTATTTTATCAAATAAAATCTTGTTGTTAATGTGGAGATCTAGCTGCATTCAATTGTGTTAAAAGTGTCAATTGATCAAAGTCTACAAGTTCTGAGAGCTTCATATCCCTCCATGGACCACCAATGTCCTTCTGTGGCTTTGTAAGTGGCTGACGATGCCTGTAGAATCTGATCTTTCATAGCAAAATAAACAAGCAAACTCCTGAGCACCAAACACAACTGTAGGTTTCTCTGTGGACTTAAATATACCAAAGTGTCGCTGGTGAATATAAAATAGATGTAAAGTTCTAAAAACTGACAAAAATGCACAAGAACAAACGTTTCACTTCAAACGTTATTTCAATTGAAAAAAACTTCAAAAGCAGTATTTTTGAAGAATGCAGGAGAGGTATGCATGAAATGTTGAATATTGTTTTAAGAGTTTAAACAACCTATACTATCATTGAAAGAATTTTACAAAATAATAATAATAATAATAATAATAATAATAATAACTGCCTGTTCTTTTCCCCATTGTATATATAGGGTCTAATTTGAACTTTATTGAACAGGAGGTAATTGAATATTGGTTTAACACTTGATCTTTGTTTGTAGCTAGTTGTTAAAAATTTTCCATTATGTACTGTAAATACAGTATATATACAGAACTATGAAAAAATGTCATCTAAAGTGACCTAAGTGTATTAAAACTTTTTACTAGTAACATTACTATACGTGAAAAAATAGCATATCCACTATTAACTGTGTTTGCCTTAGAAACTTGTGCTCTTTTTCCACTTTTCAGTGGAAAATCACTTTATATTGGCTCAATCTCTTTTCACTGTCATTCTGAAATATATTTGGTATCTAAAATACCAGGTTACTGGTAGGTTTTGCTTCTGATTAACTAGCATACGTGATATACAAACTATGACACACTCTTAACTGTTGGCGACTTTAACTTTCATATTGATAATCAGTGTGACCTAAAAGTAACGGAATTCATGAACCTCTTGGACTCTTTTGATTTGAGGCAGCTCGGTAATCAGCCTACACATAAAGCAGGTCATACGTTAGACTTAATTATCACCAAAGGAACAACAGCTGATGTGAAGCAGATCATTGATATTGGTCTATCAGACCACTTTCTTCTAGTATTTAATATAGAAATAATGATAGAAAGCATTCAAGAGAAGCATATTGTTAAAAAACGCTTTTTTGACTCAACAGCAGCTTTAAAACTTACAAACATTCTAAGCAATCAGTCCGTTTATAGTGCCAACTATAATAGCGAGGATAATGTAAATAGTAAGGTGGAAAACTTTAATTGTAAAGTAAGAGCTGCTGTTGACATAGTTACACCAGAAAAGACAGTTAAAAAATCTCCTAGCATTGTTATTCCATGGAAGACCCAAAGAGTGTCTGATTTAAAAAGAACATGTCGTAGAGCTGAGCGTAAAGGGAGGAAAACTAAACTAACTATTCATTATGAGATATTGAAGGTTAAAATAACAGAATACAATAACACAGTCCGTCTTGAGGGGCACTGCTATTTCTCTAAGATTATAAATAACAATGCTAGTAATCCCAGAATCTTATTTTCTACAATTGATCGTCTGTTAAACCCAGGTAACACTAAGAAATGCCCCCAGAATACTTCCAGTGAAACCTGTGAGAACATTTCTGTATTTTTCAATCAAAAAATGAATGATATTAGAGATAACATAGTACATCTCCCCAACACTGCGGAACCTCCTAAGCCCCGTTACTCCGTTATAAACAAATTAAATTCTTTCACCAGGATAGATTTACCTGATTTACATAAATAATCTCTCAACTGAAACCCTCCACCTGCGTCCTTGACCCAATACCAACAAGGTTTTTCAAAGAAGTATCGGGCGTGCTAATTGATAATATTCTTGACATAGTTAATTCTTCATTAAATATGAGGGTCTTCCCAGACTGTCTTAAGACTGCTGTAATTAATACCCTCCTCAAGAAAAATAATCTTGACCCCTCTGTTTTTGAAAATTTTAGACCTATCTCTAACCTGCCCTTCTTAAGTAAAATTCTAGAGAAGGCAGTCATTTTGCAATTAAATGACCACCTCAATAAACATGCTATTCTTGATAAATTTCAGTCAGGTTTCAGAACAAATCACAGCACAGAAACTGCACTCGTTAAAGTAGTAAATGACTTGCGGGTAAATGCAGACAGAGGCCATTTATCTGTTCTCATCCTCCTAGATCTGTTTGCAGCATTTGACACCATTGATCACAATATTCTTAGAAATCGCCTTAGTCAATGGGTGGGCCTCTCTGGCAGTGTCTTAAATTGGTTTGAATCCTACCTGGCAGGGAGAAAATTCTTTGTTAGTTGTGGTAATCACATCTCAAAGACACATGATATCCGATATGGTGTTCCACAAGGCTCTATCCTGGGTGGCTGCTGTTCTCAATCTATATGCTTCTGTTAGGTCAGATTATCTCAGGTTACGACGTGAGTTACCACAGCTATGCTGATGACACACAGCTGTACTTATCAATAGCACCTGATGACTCCGACTCTCTCGATTCACTAACACAATGTCTTACTGGTATTTCTGAATGGATGAATAGTAATTTTCTGCGGTGGGTTGGCACCCTGCCCAGGATTGGTTCCTGCCTTGTGCCCTGTGTTGGCTGGGATTGGCTCCAGCAGACCCCCGTGACCCTGTATTCGGATTCAGCAGGTTAGAAAATGGATGGATGGATGGATGGATGAATAGTAATTTTCTCAAACTAAATAAAGAGAAAACTGAAATTTTAGTGATTGGCAATAATGGATTCAATGAGGTTATCAGAAATAAACTTGCATTAGGATTAAAAGTTAAGATGGAAGTAAAAAACTTAGGGGTAACTGTTGACTGTAATCTGAATTTTAAATCACATATTCATCAGACCACAAGGACAGCACTTTTTCACTTAAGAAATATAGCAAAAGTTAGACCTCTTATAATATCATTGAAAGATGATGAGAAATTAATTCACGCTTTTGTTTTCAGTAGACTAGATTACTGTAACGCACTCCTCTCAGGACCACCCAAAAAAGACATAAATCACTTGCAACGAGTGCAGAATGCAGCTGCTAGAATCCTAACTAGGAAAAAAAATCCGAACACATTTTTCCAGTTTTGATGTCACTACACTGGTTACCTTACTTTTTCAGAATTGACTTTAAAATTACGCTTATGGTTTATAAAGCCTTAAATAATCTTGCTCCATCTTATATATGTCTGACACCCTGTATTCCAAACTGTAACCTTAGATCCTCAAATGAGTGTCTCCTTTCAATTCCAAAAGCTAAACTTAAAAGAAGTGGTGAGGCGGCCTTCTGCTGTTATGCACTTAAAATCTGGAATAGCCAGCCAATAGGAATTCGCCAGGCTAATACAGTGGAGCACTTTAAAACACTGCTGAAAACACATTACTTTAACATGGCCTTTTTATAACATCACTTTAACTTAATACTGATACTCTGTATGTTCAATTCATCATAATAACTATTCATAGTGGCTCTAAAATCCGTACTGACCCCTACTCTCTCTTCTGGTTTTTTTTCCGGTTTCTTTGTGGTGGCGGCCTGCGCCACCACCACCTACTCAAAGCATCATGATGCTCCAACATTGATGGACTGAAAGCCAGAAGTCTACGTGACCATCATCATCAAATCCTTCCGTGAGAACCCTAGCTACAAACAAGACTGTTTCATTTATGTTAGGTAGATTGCCCAGAGGGGACTGGGTGGTCTCATAGTCTGGAATCCCTGCAGATTTTTTTTTTTTTTCCAGCCGTCTGGAGTTTTTTTTTTGTTTTTTCTGTCCACCCTGGCCATCGGACCTTACTTATTCTATTTTAATTAATGTTGACTTATTTTATTTTCTTACTGTGTCTTTTATTTTTCTATTCTTCATTTTGTAAAGCACTTTGAGCTACATTTTTTGTGTGAAAATGTGCTATATAAATAAATGTTGTTGTTGTTGTTATACAGGACAATTATAGGGCAGGGCAATTATAAGTACTTAATCGCGGTTACAGATATTTGATTACAATCCGTTACACTTAACTATGGTCAATTATACTCAACAATTGACAATTACATATAATATTAGTTATTATAAAAAAATAATTGACAGCTGAATCTGTCGATTTACTACTCTGAATTGAGTATTCTGAACAGCCCTGAAACAATACACTACACTAGCAGACCTGCTTGTTGTTTAATACTTTCTAAGAGCACTTAGTATTGCATGGCACCTGAAAGTTGATTCAACTAACATCTTTAATACACTCTAGTATAATTCGTACCCTACCAGTTAAGTATATTATCTAATATTAATAAAACTTGCAACAAACTCACTGCCATCTTGATTTCAAACTGTCTTATTCTTCTTTCTTCAAAAAGCTTTCATAAAGATTTATTCAAAGTCCACCATTCCTTCAAGCACAGACAAAAACCATGATTGGTGTATTGAAACTGACATCAAAGGGCGTTCCGTGATATGAAGGGCATTCTGTGTCTAACGTCATAGGTATTGCGGGCTGCAGCTAGACATTCTCAATTCTCAAGGATGGCACATCAATACATGCCATTGCCAGAAGGTTTGCTGTGTCTCCCAGCACAGTCTCAAGGGCATGGAGGAGATTCCAGGAGACAGGCAGTTACTTTAGGAGAGCTGGACAGGGCCATAGATGGTCCTTAACCCATCAGCAGGACAAGCATCTGTTTATTTAGGCAAGGGGGAACAGGATGAGCACTGCCAGAGCCCTACAAAATAACTTCCAGCAGGCCACTGGGGTGAATGTCTCTGATCATATAATCAGAAACAGACTTCATGTGGGTGGCCTGAAGGGCCCAGCCTCTTCTAGTGGGCCCTGTGCTCACTGCCCGGCATCGTGGAGCTCGATTGGCATTTGCCATAGAATACCAGAATTGGCAAGTCCAACACCGGCGCCCTGTGCTTTTCACAGATGAGAGCAGGTTCATTTTAAGCACATGTGACAGATGTGAAAGGGTCTGGAGAAGCTGTGGAGAACATTATGCTGCCTTTGAAATCGTTTAGCAGGACCAGTTTGGTGGTGCGTCAGTGATGGTCTGGGAAAGCATATTCATGGAGGGACGCACGGACCTCTACAGGCTAGACAACGGCACCTTGACTGCCATTAGGCATCGAGATAAAATCCTTGGACCCCTTATCAGACCCTATTCTGTTGCAGTGGGTCCTGGGTTCCTCTTGGTACACGACAATGCCCGGCCTCATGTGGTGAGAGTATGCAGGCAATTCCTGGAGGGTGAAGGAATTGATATCATTGACTGGCCCCCACGCTCATCTGACCTAAACCCAATAGAACACCTCTGGGACATTATGTTTCGGTCCACCCAAACACTGCCAGGTTGCACCTCAGACTGTCCAGGAGCTCAGTGATGCCCTGCTCCAGATCTGGGAGGAGATCCCCCAGGACACCATCCGTTGGCTCATTAGGAACATGCCCTGATGTTGTCAGGCATGCATACAAGCATGTGGGGGCCATACAAACTATTGAATACGATTTGGAATTGCTTCAATGAAAATTTGGCAAAATGGACTAGCCTGCTTCCTCATTTTTTCACTTTGATTTTTGGTGTGTATTTGAATTAAGCCCTCTGTAGGTTGATAATTTTCATTTCCTTCAAACGATGTGGAATCCTTTCGTTCCAAACACATCACCCAGTCCATATCAGTATAGATATCTAGCAGGATTTTTATTCCCATTGAGATCTGATGTGTTTTCAAAGTGCTCCTTTAATTTTTTGAGCAGTTTACATACATATATAAAGTTGTGAGTACACAAAACACAGTTTATTTATGTATTACTTTTTATTTATTATTGTATTATTTATTTGTATTATTTGTCTTCTTATTTGTCCTCTTCTTAAAGTTTTTGAATTAATAAAGTTTGGAATAAAGCTTGTGGAAGTTCAGCCTGGACACAGACAGGCAGATACCGATAAGTCCAACACACACAAGTTTATTTACATAAAAGTCCACAAAACAGTCCCACACAGCACACAATGCCCCTGCACCAATCACCCTTAAGTCCGGGCCTTCCAATGGATCTCCCTTCCTTCCACTGCCTCCGTTTCTCCTTCCTGAGCTTTGTCCTCTTCCTCCAGGCTCCGGCTCATGACGGGAGGAAGGCGGCCTCTTTTATACCCAACCGGATGTGCTCCAGGTGCCCTCTGATGATCTTCCCGTGGCACATCCTAGTGTGGCGGAATTGCTGCATGAGCACCTGGAAGCACTCCGGGTGTCCCTGGTAATCCTTTTGGCAGCACTTCCTGGTGTGGCGGAAGTGCTGACGTCCGGAGCTCCTCAATCCTCCGGGTGCCCCCTGGCGGTGGCCACAGGCCCTTACATGGTTGAGCTTCCATGCACAGTTCCCGTGGCCCCCATACAAACCAGGGCAGCTGCCCTCTCGTGGTCCAGGGTTGGCATAGTCCCTCTCCCGGTCCTTCCAGGCATCCCAGCTGGGCACAGTCCCCAGCCGACCGCCACAAACTATTGTAATAATCATGACCTGCATGTCTTTTTTCATCTGGTCTTTGCCAGACATAATAGTGCTTGGAGAATTTCGGGAACTTCTGTACTTAGGCTTTTCTTAACAATGTCCAGTCATTTCAGTTTGCAACAGGTAGACTTCTTTCAAGTTCTAGACACATCTCAAGGAGAATGTAAGGAAACAGGATGTACTAGACCACGATTTGGTGTACCACAACAAAGGTGCTAATTGGTTTTAAAAATTAGTTCTTTCATTTTGTGATTTTTAAAAAAAATGTCCACATTTTTCTTAAAACACATGTGTTATTAAGTCCAGATTGATAAGCAAAAATGACAAATTGTATCCATATAAAATAAAATCTACAGTACAACAAAGTGTTCAGAATACTGATTTTCTTAATCATTTATTTACTGATTAGACTGCCCCAGAAACACTCTTAGACGCACTTACTGATTTTGGAAAATTAAGTATGGTCCTAATTTATTGTTTCAATCTGACCTGAAATTCTGTTCTAAAGATTGAAAGGTATAAAATGTACTGAATCAAACAGACACGTTCTTGAAATTATCTGACACTGTCCTTACAAGCATGTCTGCAAACTGTTCTTTGCCATTAAGTATCTTCTTTGGCATAAGGCATGTTATAACAGTGATTAGCTGTGTGCACAGTTACAATAAAGAAACAAAAGATGCTAAATATGTGACTAAGTGTCTGTGTACTCCAGTCTCTTTTCCTGCTTGTTTTTATTGGAAGTTGTAAAAAAAAAATTGCCAGAGGCCAAGCGCTTGACACACAGTGATGTTAAATCATTACAAATTGACTTTCATGTTAAACACAAAGTTTGATTGTCTTGACACTGCATTACTCACTAGTTTTTGGGAAGATTTTCAGAGGAATAACTTGCTGTCATGCTGTATATACATTTGATTCATACCTAATACAATATGTGGCACAAGGCATGGCAGTTTCAATTCCATGCTACAATATAGCACAGCTTTTGCATAGTGGTGTGTAAGGCACACAGGTTTAAATAATGCATGAATGTCGTAAATATAAAGTCATTTATAATGCAGAGTGTGGGCTTCTGGTCACTTGGAAATGAATCATGGGCTACAAAGAGGGAAAGGCATAGTATACTTTAGTACAGGGCAATTCATATGGTGGCCCGCAGGCCACAAGCGGCCCAGAAGCAACCTCCAAGTGGCCCAGTACGTGGTTCTGCCATGGCTCCAGACTACAACTAAAATGCAACCAAAAATAAGCTTTGGTGGTTATCATTTCTACTTAGTTTGTCAGTTGTGAATAAAATCATTGAAACTTTAAACTAATTATATCGTTAAGCAGATGTGCTGTTAACAATGTGTCAGTACAGGCTCCACCTTGCATATATCTGAACAGTATAAAGGCTAGTTTAAATCCCGCACTGGGTGCGAGGAAGTCCTGGCGAAAATAACGTCAGACTTGGAGATGTGCACGGGAAAATATTTCTAAGTACATCTTGCTGCTGAGGGGATGGCTGTGAATTTCAGCGATGGGCTGGTTACGCTTGTGCCAGAATAATAAATAAACGGATGAATATGATGCAACCCGTCATCAGAACAAAAGGTAGCCATGCAGAACATTTGAAATTCATCTGCCCATCACATAGGTCCCCTGTTATGAATATATCTGTGCTCTGTGGAATTCAGTTGTCGTTCTGATTTGGTACAGCACAATAAGGTATGATTGTCCCAATCACCTTGTGTTTGCACATGTTTGCATGCTGTTTCTCTTTTGATTAAACCTTACTCCATGCAAAATGCTGACCTGTCTGTCAGTAAACATGTACGAGTAGTTGCCTGCCCGCTGTTTTGTCACGCACAGATGTGATGAAGTCTGCATTTTAAGGTTGAAGGTGTATTAAAGTCGTTTTATCAGGATGCTCTGTGATTGATGGCGGACAGTAGAGTTTGTTAAAATTCCACTTTTTTAGTTGTTACTTCAGTCATTTTGGCAATAAATTCTTCAACGGTAGCTCTTCAACAAAGAAACAGAGAAAATAAGATTTATTAAAAAAAACAATACTACCAATAATTATAATTAACCTGTACGCACGATAACATGCAGTGAATACACTTGACTTGACTTGCCCGCTGCCAAGAGTTGATTCTACAATAAAATAAAATAAAAATAAAAAGAGTAATAATTCCAAAACCCTTTGTTTTTACAATAAAGCTATAGTGCAGAGTTTCAGAGTAGTATATGTGTGCCAGATTTCAGGCTACAGGTTATTTAATTTTGACCTTGACCTTCCTGGGTTGATCTTTGACGTTGGAGGTCAATCATCACCCCGAAAGTGGACAGCAGACATCACGTAGTATATGTGTACCAAATTTCACGTCAATAGGTCAAACAGTTTGCGAGCTACATATGATTTAAATTCTGGACAGAAAAACGGACAGCCACTGAACCATATTATATAAGAAGATAATGCATTACTTTACACCCAAGAACTCTGCACAAAGACATTTTAAAGACAAATTATTAAAATAAATGGACTAATCTACTTTCATGTCATACGTGGTGCCTTGCATTTACTGAGGTAGTTTTCTTCTGGGGGGTGTTTAAACAAATTCAACAGGAAAGGCTTTGTCATGGAACTTAAATTTAACCTCTGTCATATGACTGATTAAAACTGCGTGAATGAAATAGTTTTATGAAAAAAAGAAAAAAACCCTTGCCTGTCATGACCATCCATTTAACACTAGAATTCCTGAAGACAACGAAAAAACTCGTAATCCTGGCCCACCTTAAATCCATTTGCAAATCTCCATCAACATCTTTTATTTTGTAAATGTGTCTATCAGCACAAGCAGCAAGCTATCCCATCCACCCACTGCCGGAGATCATCTCGGGCAAAAAGTTCTCCCAGCTCAAGTCAAGGATCCTTATATGCACGTGTGGTGCCTGGAGTTGTATAGGGTAAATAAGATGTCGTCTTTTGGAATGCATACATTTCATGTGTGTTCCATGTCTACAATGGTCTGTGTAAATTGTAGGATGAACTGCAAGGCAGGAATAATTGAACACATGGCTAAAAGAGAAACGTTTTTCATATTTTAGTAATAATTGACAAAATGTACACATGAAGTGTATAACGTGTGAAGACTGAAGTCCAAATATCAAATAAACAGTTTCACAACAGGTACAAAAATAGCAAAACAAGTGCACTTTTACTCAAGAATATTACCGTAGAAAAAAAAATGGTTTAGGGTACAACACTGACATAATAGCTTTGTTGACACAGTGGTAAGAACTGCTGACTGGCAATCAAAAGGTAGCTGGTTCGATTCAGAGTGCCCCCGTTTTGAGTACTGAGCTGCTCTTATTCTTACTGGTATACAATAAAAACATACATTTGATTTTTGACCAAATGAAAAAGGGAAACAATGAATAAACAATACTAATTTTGAAATACATTCATTTGTGTTGATTTAAAATTTTTCATTAACTGCTGCTGAAAATGTCTGGCCCAGCTATATTTCTTGGTTTGAAAATCTGGCCCAACTTAAATTATAATTGAATAGCCCTTCATTAGTATCTGGCATAAGTGGGAAATTCATTGATGTTTGTAACTGGGCCATAGACTTGGTACATGGTAGAGTGTCCCCCAGTGCTCAGAAGAAAACAGTCTAATAGTGTCATTTTAGTATATAATAATAAAATGTTAACCTTTCTTTCTGTACATTAAAATTATTCAGACAGAATTTACAAGTAGAAACATGAGGCGGTTAAGTAGTATTAGATACAGAAGCTAACTGATCAATCTGAAGTTTTACTGTATACAGTTTCTTTTACTTTGCTACTAATACTAGATTGAGTTATCTGCCTAGTTACCTCAGTTATTGTTTTAAATAACTGTCAAAGATTGTTAATACCTTTAGCTGTTAATTTATCTAGTTGTGTTTTATAGGATACTACTGTTATAATATGTGTAAAAGTAACTTTTTCCATCACTGTAGGAGAGTTTATGCCATCATTAAACTATAGTGAAAGCAGTTTCACTTTTCTTTGAGAAGAGCTGCTTTTCCAAAATCCTGTTCCACATCTTTTGCTGTTTGAAGTATGATATATGTTTGTCTCACCACTTTCAGGTTTTCAGAATATCATTTAATCCTAATATAGTTTTATTATTTTTGTGCTTGTATGAAAATTTCTCATCAATAGCTGAAGCAGATGAAAAGAATTACATAATTAGAAATGATTTAAATATCAAGACAAGAGAATTACATTTTAGGTGATAACTGCATAATTATAGAGTATGTAACATACAAGTGAAAATGAGCTGTTCATGTTGCCTTTGTGTCTTTACTATTACATCTGACAGATTTTGGTACTGTTGATCATAACATTCAAATATTACAATTTAGTTGGATTTACATGCACTATTCTAAATTCATAAAACTGAAATTTTTAAAATAATTTTCATAATTCTGATGATTTTACTTCCCTCATCATGTCTCCAGTTAAACAGCAAATCCTTAATGGTATTTTGCTGGGGCCAATTTATTTTTCTTTTTATGTGTTGCTATTAGGAAACAAAATATTAAAAATCAAATTAAAACAAAATCAGTGTTTAGTTTGGCCAAATCTACCCCTAAACCGAGGTGTTTTCTTTGTTGGAGTTTTATCGTGTAGTTGTCTTATTTGCACTTTGTGAAGCCAACTTTCTCTATCTTACAAATCTTAAGAAATTAAGACTCAAAGGAATACTCCACCCAAAAATTCTACTTTTTATATGTTCCTCACCCTGTGTGGTTTTCAATGATGGCTGAGAAAAATATTTAATCTCATGTTATCATGCAGAAATGAGACAAAGAGGTTTTATCACATAACAGAACTCAAATGTGGGCAGTGCTGTATAGTGGGAAATTGCGTGGAAAATGTTCATGGAAAAAAATAAAAAATCTTTTGTTTCTCCATTCTGCATGAAAACATGAGATTAAACATTTGTAGGCCATCACTACAATCTAAATGGGGAAAGCAACATATAAATAAAATATCATTTTTTGTGGTGTATTCCTTCAATATACAGGACCTAGAAAAGCTAGTTCATTAATTCATCTTTGGCAGAATCGATGCTTTATTGTTTCTTGTTCAGTGGTAATTGGCATAGTTGCTTTTGATATTATCCTTAACAGTGAGAATAACTTAGGACTGGAATCTGAGACTAAGATAAAGATCCTTTGACATTTTGGAAATCTCTTATTTGTACTAAAGGATAAAAAAATGCTATGTTTTGTATTTTAGTCACATGTCATTTTGTGTTATTTTTTAAAGCACTCTGTACTTTTCAGTAGAAGTTGACTTTAAACTAAAGTGAACACAGCATATATAAATATGGATGCTTCTATATAGACATTGGTAATTGTTATATGTAATATAATTGTTATATTAGCTTTACGTACCCTGTTTCTCTGTAACAATTTTTGTGTAGTAGCCTAAATTATAGTTTAAGAAACCACTACATAGGAATTATGAGTTTTAGATAAAGAAAAAGTGCCAAAGTACAAACAAAGTGAAATGCAGCAAAATTTAAGTTTGGCACAAGTAGTTATGAAATGAAATGCAGCAACATCCAACTTTAATGTAAGAGACTCAAACAGGTAAGGCTTTGGTTGATTTTTGAATAGTGCCTTTCTTTATCCATCACACTACATCTATATAGAAGAATGAAAGCACATTTTTCAAATGAAATGTCTCAAAAACTAAAAAGAAAACATATATGTGTGTGTGTAGTTTATGGTAGTGGCATAATTAGCAAAATATGTAATGAGAAAGATGACTAGGAAATGATGCTGTTTCACCTGTAAATCAGAAAAAAACATTATTTTGATTAAAGAACAAAAAGCGAATTTTGATAAAAATCTGAAATGAATTAGCATAAAATAAATTATGTAAAGGTGTATAATGTTATGTGAAGTATACAGTAGGACTAACCAAATATACTGGAAAATGTAAATTATATGTACAGAAATTGACTTAATTATTTACTGTATATGTGTCGTCAAAATATTATCAGTAGCTGTTGTTTATTTTATTATCTCTCACGCATTTTTTTACTTTGCTCAACAGGTACTTAATCTCAGGAAAAAATTTTTTTTGTAAAAACATAAAGCCCACAACTATTGCTTTTATTTATTTATTTATTTTATTTATTTTATTTTATTATACTTCATTAATCCGAAGGAAATTACATGGTTTTTCACATACCCCTTGGGGTCAGAGCGCAGGGTCAGCCATTGTACAGCACCCCTGGCGCAATTGAGGGAGAAGGATCTCTTTTGGCAGTGACAGGGATTCGAACCAGCAACCTTCGGGATACCAGCGCAGATCCTTAGCCTTCAGTTTTTTTATTGAAATTGCACATGTGGATTTTTAAAGTAGACACATTACATTTCATTATAGAGGATGAAGGTGTTCAGTTTGGAACTGTTATGCATTTTCTATGAATCCAGAGCAATGACACAAAATAGTCATATCCTGAATAAATACATGACTTTATTTAAAATACTGAGTATACAGGAATTTAATTGTAATTGTATATCTATATCTATATATATATATATATATATTTAAATATATATATATATATATATATATATATATATATATATATATATATATATATACACTAGCAAAATACCCGCACTTCACAGTGGCGAAGTACTGCCTTAAAATTTTTATTAAGAAGAAAATTAAACCTGAAAATATACCAATAATTATTTGTTAAGGATCTCTTTGTATACCACATTGTCATTTCGGCCTTCCGGTTGTAATATGACCAAGTTATGCGCTGAGCTTACTCTTGAGCATGCAATGTACAGTTGGCCATGTGAACAGTAATCTTGTCTCAAATCTCACAGCTTGGATTGCTGTTGTCACAATCAGTTTGAGTTTCATGGTTTGTTTCAATTACGACAGTATTTGCAGGACTTGTGTAGAAGTGACATTCGGCATCTGTCAAGCGTTGTAAGCATACAACCGGTTTCATTGATAACTTTACATTCAGCTTTTGAGAGTTTAAACATTCATAAACATCAAAGTGTCCACTACTGAAATCATCACCTGTGAATCTAAGATGTTTAAGAGGCATTGGCGGTTGTCGAAAGGTGTAAAATATTTGCCCATTTCGGTACACTTGAAAGCGACAACCAAGTAATTCAGCGGCAGCCATCAGGTCACATGCAGAACCATAGGTGAAGGGCTTAAGCATTTCACTCTTATACTGCTCCCGTGTAGTATAATTATCTCCTGTACTGTCATCAGTCCAAACCTTGAACCTGTCCCAGTCACTCAATACATAAGACACAATGTTCCTCCAGATATCAAGAGTGAGGCTGATATGGCCGTGCAATATGTAACAAAGAGAATGGAAAAGGCAGGTGTCATCTCCGGGCATGTAAACCACTCTGTAAGTGACAGTTCCTTGTTCGATGGTGATCACCTTGATAGACATGTTAATGGGGGTACGGTTGGAACGATAAAAGAAATGGGTACCTGAACAATGTAAAATAAGTCTAAAATACCTACACAATAACTATAATCGTAATAAACGAACAATAAAACAGCGGAGAAGCGGTGGATTAAATAAAAAGGCTGTAGTTATCAGCAGGGAGACGTGAATCCTGTGGCGAAGCAAGGAAGGGAATGTAGAGACCAGAGCGATGGACGGCCTTATATAGGCAGGCAGCTAACAACATGGGAGGCATTGGGATGGGGGACCCAACGCCACCTCACACGGTGACCGAGCTGCAGGCTATGGATGTATATAAGGAATAAGCCTGCCAAATTTCAGCCTTCTACCTACACGGGAAGTTGGAGAATTAGTGATGAGTAAGTGAGTCAGTCAGTCAGTAAGGGCTTTGCCTTTTATTAGTATATATATATATATATATATATATATATATATATATATATATATATATATATATATATATATATATATATATATATATATATATATACAGTATATATAGTGATGTATGGCCGGCTGTTCATATACCCCCATGCCTCTAAAGATTCTTTCTCGCCTTTTCTTTCTTTGTCAGGAGACCCCCGTTTTTTTAATTTTTGGATCTCCTGCTTGCTTTGGGGTTTTTCCACAGTCTGAGTCTCTCTATTTAATAAAGAGAGATCCTTTCCTGTCTGCACCCTTCTAGACTTATTTTTTAAACGGTTTGGGGTCTTCAGGACCGAATCGCTCCGAAAGACAGCACCATCCAGCTGCTCTGGATCGATCGGCCCTTCCCCCGACCACTCGGTCAACATTCTGGCCTCTCTTGTAGGGCACACAGTGACTTGGTACCCGCTACTTATTAAAAGCGGGCCCGGATCACACTGCATCCCTATTTCATTATTTACGATACCGGTATTACTCACCTGTACCGCCACATCATATAACACGGGAGGCTCCTGTCCGATTCGCTGCAGGTACTCATTTACCTTCCGGATGGGCACCTCAGCCGTTTCTCCCAGATCCCTGACAATCTTCTGAATCGCCGCCAGCATTTGAAATATACCTCACACGGGCTTGATTAATTTCTCAAGTTCCCGCACGTTAACAGAGTTAATTAATTCGGCCGGCGGTAGACTTACTTCCTCTTTCTATCTACTTACCGGCCGGGAGCCAATGAGCCCATCCGCTGTCGGCATGTGCTCTGATGGGTCTCACGGAGGCTTCTGGGAATTGGAGTTCTTTGGGACTGAGGACTGACTGCAGTCTGTCTTTATTAATTTGTCGACAGCCCGATCAGCCATTTCCCGGCCCTCCTTACCTTCTTGTGGGTTGAGCGGTGCTTCGCTCACCTCCCCCTTCGGAAAGTCCAAGTCCGTTTCTTCGGATACGAAGGCGCAAACAGCGGGATGCGGACCTCCTCTTTCCCAGAAAACACCGGAGTTGATCACATGTCCCTCGCCGGCCACCGACATCGTCTTCAGGAAAGTCTTCTTTCTCCCGCGGAGACTCCAGGTGATCATCTCCGAGGTACATGCATGGGGCAAAGTGTGTTATTTTAAACGGATTATCGATGGAATTCCTGGCACGTACCTCAGAGCGATTGTCCGTCCTTGTATGCTTCTCCGTACTTGTTAGGCCGCTCTTTAACTCCTCCCGAGCGTCGGTCATTCCGTCTTCTGCTGGCGTTGTCGTTTTGTTTGTTCTTCTTTTTCCCGATACTGGACTTGGTTAAGGTAGGTTTCTGTGTTGTTATTGCGTGTCCGTTACTTTAGGGGGTTCTCTGTGCACAGAAAATTTAGATACAGGTCCTCTGCAAATGATACTAGAGAATCCTGCCAGCTATGCCGCTGTGACAGATAGGGGGCACTATCATACCCTTGAACCCTTGGACAATACGTCAAACACCAGGTAAAAGTCCAATAATATGACTTTTTATTAATAAACAGTGCACAAAGCACCCTCCTCTCCACAATACTCATAAATAACAATACACTAATCAATAAGCACAATCCACCACTCCCAGATGCGTTGCCACCCTTCCACCCAGCTCAGATCGCCGTCTGGGAGCTCCCATAATCCTTTTATAATCCCTGACCCGGAAGTGTTCCAATCCCCAATCCATGTGATTTCCTATCACTTCCGGGTCAGATCAAAAGTCCTTTTCTTCACCCCGGAAGTGCGTCATTCCCCTTGTCCATGTGACTTGGACGTACTTCCGGGGCGTAAGGCAAATAAACATTGTTTCTCCCTGCAGCTTCTCCTAGTGGCCCCCATGGTATCCAGCAGGGCTCAAATGTCCATGATGCCCTGCTGGTCTTCGGTGCACCTCCATACTGCAGGGAGACCTCCACCTGGTGGCGTGGGGGTATTGGCCGGGATGAACAGCTGGCCCTACATCACAATAAATATATATATATATTGTGAAGGACAGCTGGCTCCCATGCCCAGCAGGAACGCCCCTGCTGCTTATGTTCCGGGGGAGTCACCATGGGCAGTCCAGTACCTCCCCCGGGATGCTTGGTGGCAGCCTCCATGGCTGACGGTGATTCCCCAACCACCCGCAGGGCTCCATGGGAGATGGAGTCCTCCACAGCCTGGCTGGGGGCTCGGATGGCCACTAGGGGGAGCTGCATGGATGAATATTCAGCCTCACCCGGAGGTGCAATTAGGACCAGGTGGTCAAGCACCTGGAACACTTCCGGGTGGGTTATAAAAAGGGCCAGCCACCACCACTCGAGGAGCCAAAATTGTGAGGAAGGAGACGAAGCTTGTGAAGGAGTAGTGGTGAAGGAAGAAAGGTGGTGTTGCTGTGTGTTGGACTGGTGTTTTGTGGGACTGTGTATTGCCTGTGGGTCACGGGGAAGACGTGCGCCCACGGGTGAAGAAAAATAAAGTCTTTGTGTTTTTATACGTGCCTCCTTGTCCGTCTGTGCCGGGTCGGGCGCCTATATAGCGCCTTTGTTACTATATATATATATATATATATATATATATATATATACTCAGCAAAAAGAAACATCCTCTGACTTTCAACTGTTTTACTTTCAGTAAACTTAATGTGTAAATATTTGTATGAACACTAAAAGAGTCAACACCATAAGACATAAACTAAAAATGTTTCACAATGTGTCCCTGAATGAAGGGAGGCTCAAAATCAAAAGTACCAGTCAGTATCTGGTGTGGCCACCAGCTGCTTGAAGTACTGCAGTGCATCTCCTCCTCATGGACTGGACCAGATTTGTCAGTTCTTGCTGTGAGATGTTACCCCACTCTTCCACCAAGGCACCTGCAAGTTCCTGGACATTTCTGGGGAATGGCCTAGCCCTCACCCTGCGATCCAACAGGTCCCAGGCGTGCTCAATTCCTTCGACGATAAACACAAATCCGTCCATCACCCCTGGTGAGACAAAACCGTGACTCATCAGTGAAAAGCACTTTTTGCCACTCCTGTCTGGTCCAGCGAATGTGGGTTTGTGCCCATAGGCGGCGTTGTTGCTGGTGATGTCTGGTAAGGACCTGCCTTACAACAGGCCTACAAGCCCTCAGTCCAGCCTCTCTCAGCCTATTGCGGACAGTCTGAGCACTGATGGAGGGATTGTGTGTTCCTGGTGTGACTCAGGCAGTTGTTGTGGCCATCCTGTACCTGTCACGCAGGTGTGATATTCGGATGTACCGATCCTGTGCAGGTGTTGTTACACGTGGTCTTCCACTGCGAGGATGATCAGCTGTCTTTTCTGTCTTCCTGTAGCGCTGTCTTAGGCGTCTCACAGTGCGGACATGGCAATTTATTGCCCTAGTCACATCAGCAGTCCTCATGCCTCCCTGCAGCATACCTAATGCACGTTCACGCAGATGAGCAGAGACCCTGGGTATCTTTCTTTGGGTATTTTTCACAGTCGGTAGACAAGTCTCTTTAGTGTCCTGCGTTTTTAGAACTGTGACCATAAATGCCTACTTTCTGTAAGCTGTTAAGGTCTTAACGACCATTCCACAGGTGCATGTTAATTAATTGATTATGGTTAATTGAACATGCATGGAAAACATTGTTTAAACCCTTTACAATGAAGATCTGTAAAGTTATTTGGATTTTTAAAACATTATTGTTGAAATACACAGTCCTGAAAAAGAGATGTTTCTTTTTTTGCTGAGTATATATTTATATTTATATATATATATATATATATATATATATACACACACACACACTAGGGGGTTCGGCTACTGCTTGCTTCGCTCACCAACTTGCGCTACATACCAGCCACTTCGTGTCTCTGCCGCTTATGTTGTGAAGATGGGGGTTGAACGCACCCCAAGGAGACGCGGTCACTCCTCTGAAACCCCCTCTTAAATGGTGATACAATGGGAAACAAATACAGTTTTTTTTACTTTCTCTTTTCTCGATTAGCTGCTGGTTTGCTGCCGCTCCTGCCATGCCACCTGATCTACATCTCGCACGGCCCATCGAACATTTAAAAGCATGTACAGCAGCCGTCCTACTCTTTGTCTTTTATTTCTGGCCCTTGGTGTGGTTAAATCTCTTGGCACAAAGTCTCATCTCATGCAACATGAGTTCTTTTTAGTTTAGAATTTAAAAATGTAATAAGAATCTGAAAATCTAACAACATCACATTAAAGTTCACTAAATTCCGAAAAGAATGATACCAAACATATATATGTAGGTTTTAAAATAAGCCCAATTTAAAGCATGGCAAAAAATGTGACATAAAAATGTCACATAAAATCGTTGCACAAAATTGTTGCACTTTTAGGCTTAGGATTTTATACATATATAGAGTAGATATACTGTATAAGAGCTGGGAAAATTAACTAATTAATTGCATAATTGTATGGAATTAATGTATAAATAGCTACATTAATGTAGAATTAACACAAAATAATTTTTTAAAATTTAATGGCATAGTTTAAACTTAAACAATGTCCTGAAACCCGAACGTCTAACAAAATACTACCTGAATTTGAATGCCTTCCTAAAAGGCAAGTTGAAATGAAGATGATAAAAAAACGGGGCCAATGTATTAATTCTCAAATTGGCATAGCATATGAAACATACATGTATCAAAGTAAACTTAAACATTCGAAACAACAGTAGACTTTGAATGCACTGCTAAAGACTAACTTAATTGTAATAAGAATCTCTTAAATGGGCAAACATTAATACTTGTGTTAAAAATCTGCAAATGCCATCCTCAATTGTATATCACCATCACAGATTTAATGCTTTGTAGTTGGTATAATTGTGGTGTGCCTTGGGTTTTTTTTCGGTTACAAAAAGTGCGACACAAGAGAAAAAGGGTTGGAAAACACTGCTATATACCTGCACCTTAGCTCCTGGCATGCTAAAAAATTCGCTATACCAGCTATCTTGCTTAGTAACTGTCATCCGTGCATTACTTGGATAGATAGATATGTTGCATCTAAATTTCTAAAAGAACTGCAAACTGTAATAATGGTAGGGATAATCATTACACTTCTGTTTAGTGGAATTTTGTTATTATATTAGGGCAGTAAGCACTGTAAGATGGCAGGCAAAAATGGAAAGTTAAATACAGAGGTACTAGAGACTTATTTTGGTTTTAGTGCTATTCAAAGAAAATATATTTTACATGTAGGTGATTTGATCTTCTTACAGAAACATGATATGAAAAAAAGAGAGAACCGAACTTTTACCTTCTCTTCTTTTCTTTAGTGTTGCTCCAGGACTACTATACATGCCCCCCTTCCTCCCACATCCCTGCACCCCCATGTCGGTATGTATAAATCAAGGAAGTGAATACCAGTACCAGAAACTAACATATAGCAAGGCATTGTGAAATGTGTAATTTAAAACTTTTACATAAAATTTTATTTCTCAAAATTTTTAAAGGTAGTATGTAAATATGGTACTGGAGGAGTGTGCAGTTCTTTAGGTTCACACTTAACTTTTTTGTATTATTATTTTGTAATGTTAATAAAAAAAAAAGCATGAAAATGCCACCCTGACTAAAGCACTACCTGATGTCATTGCCTCTTTGAAGGTGCTGGATGCGTCAGTATTTTTTAATGCTCTAAATGGACCACATTAATTGCAGAAATTAACGTGTATATATGTGTGTGTGTGTGTATATATATATATATATATATATATATATATATATATATATATATATATATATATATATATATATATATATATACTATATATATATATATATACTATATATATATGAATGGCCAAACTATTCCATATTCTACTGCATTGTAGACGGGAATCTAAAAAGAATAGTAGACCACAGAAACAGTAGCATTGTTTTGATGCTGGGTGCCTCCAGTTTGCAAAACCGAGTAGAAAAGTGCATACGTAAGGGGAGACCCTGCCATAAAAATGTGTATGGCTTTACGCCAAGTTTAGTTTTTATATATCTCGATGTGAGCATGGAAACAGACGTATGCACTGTTTATACATGAGGCCACAGGTCACAATTTAAATAACCAAATAACATAACAAGCTCTTTCAACATAACTGGTGGTTTTAGCATAAAAAGAAACAAAATGTCTGTATAAAGGTCCACTTTTTAAACATTACAAGAAAAGTTCTTCTCCTTATTGAAAAGTTCTAATCCTTCCTTCAACATGTACACAATACATAAAATGTCATGTTAGTGGGTGATATAACATGCACATAATATATACTGATGAAGTTCTTCTTCCAGTTTGAATTTTGAGAAAACTATTTTGCTGGTATACTAAAAATTAATGGAAAGAATAAAAATACATGCAAATATAAAACACAAAATGTGCATGTGTAATGAAATGCAAAAGCTGATTTTGTGTTAAGTGTGCTCATGATTTTAAGGTGATGTCTTTGTGTATGGACCTGCATGTGAACTGTGTATTATAACTGAGCATACAGCCTACAGAGGATTTCCCAGAGTAATGTGTGGTTCTTCCTGACTGGTGAGTTGATGTGAACAGGAAGAGACAACTGTATGAAATAGTGAGGTAGTGAGTGAGTGAATGAGAAAAAGACAGAGTTAAGCTGTTCTTTCATTGTATCAAGAAAAGTATATGCCTGAAATTGAATCTCTTAGAGCAGAAGTGCCTTCATAAGAGTTTGACAAATAAGAGACATATCTGTGATAATTGCATTAATCAATGAAAATACAAATGAAAATATGCCAATTTTATGCATACATTTCGACTATGTGGTAATGTAGTCAGTTACCAAGAGTGATACATTTTTTTTAAAAAAGTGCTTATTAAAACGAAGATTGTCAAAAATGTAATCAGGTGTATCACTTATTTACTGACACATATTGAGTAAAAAAGTATGTTCTTTCTAATATCTAATCTTAAATTGAGACATTTTTGCATATTTGGTTTCTATACAAGTGTTAAAAAACTCAAAATGGTTTTAACATTTGAATTGATTCATTTCTTATTATTGTACCACCTTGGATCTTGACTATGATTTTCTTCAAAGTATAATCAAAAATATGTCTTTAGTTTTAAAAGAGTGAAGTTGTTTTTTTTTTTTGTATCAAAGAAGGAAAATATTTAAAATTCCATGGCATACAGCAATTGTGCAATGTGTGCCTGATTGCAAAATGGATCCCTGTCATGGTTTCCTCATGGATGAATAAATTAAAGTTTTTGGCCTCAACTTGGTTATATTCAAATGTTTCTTTTATTACTGCTACACTGTGTTTATCTTGGCATGTAACAGATTAACACCAATATAACTCCCTTGGTATTAGCCCAGGTGTCCAGAGACACCATGGTGGCACTTTCCTGTTACACTATTTTGTGTGATCAGAAATTCAAAGAGGGATGGGATTATCCAGGTGAAAACAGTTGCTTTGGCAAGACGAAGTGCTTGCTTCAAGCCAGGTGTTTACTTTAATTGTAAAATATTGCAAGAAATACTTAAAGCATACTTTCCTACTCTTTTTGTTTATTGTTTTTCTTCTGTATAATTACTTTATGTCTTAACCTTGTGAGCAAGGGCACCACAGTACTGGCATAAGGCAGAGTTAAGTGTCACACACTGGCTTCTGGAGTGCAG
Organism: Polypterus senegalus; assembly: GCF_016835505.1. Taxonomy (NCBI): domain Eukaryota; kingdom Metazoa; phylum Chordata; class Cladistia; order Polypteriformes; family Polypteridae; genus Polypterus; species Polypterus senegalus. Next base: position 66,265,505 of record NC_053171.1, on the reverse strand, counting down.
GAGAGTTGATGTAAATATCAGTGTGAATGTATAAACTCTATGCATGCGTGCATTTATGCCAAGTGCCCCAGCATGGTAATGGTGAGGCAGACCGACACTGGTTAGACAAAGAGAGGAGCACTCTGAGCTAAAGTAGGCTTTGTTTCCTCTGGGGTGCTAGAAGACAATTACTGGTAATTGCTTAAGTGACAGGGTTGTCTAACTTTGCATTGGGAAAGGCAGTGAGACCAGTGATGATAGACAAGAGGGTTCAGGACATCTTGAATGACTGGACAAGGTATGTGGTCACTACATTGTATAATTTGGGCCAGACCATTCATTTGAGGGTACTGTGAAATAAGAAACATTAGAAATGGTCTTGTCCATTTTGGGAGGTAGACGTATGAGATGGAACTCCGTTAGTGGTGTTATTTTACCGTTTTTTACCGTCATCCAGAGGTATCCTGCATTTACTCAACCTGAAGGGCTTTAATTAAAGTAAATGCAAGTTTATACAAGCATGAGTAGCTGAACAAAGTCTCAGAAAGAAATGTAAAAGATAGCTAAAGCTTCATTTAAGTTTAAACAGGCCTAAAGTTCAAGGTGCAGCCTGCCAGAGACTGACCTGGAACAGACAGGCGAAAGAATAGATCTGTGGGAAACTTGACGCTGTAGCATCGGGCCCAGTTGACAGCGAAAGTGAGAGTGAAACTGCAATTGAGTCGGGCCAGGAGATCTTGCCGATTCCAGAAGGTTCATTGGAACATAGCATGGCCTTGCTATCCCTGCTGTCAACTTCGCCCCTGAAGTCAGCGGCACCAACTCCAACTGGTCTTGCTTCTCTGCCCATGGAGCACGGACAAGACTAAAGTGAACAGTCCAAGCTGAAGGTAATGATCACCTCAGCGATTACTGCAGTAACTAACGCTCTCGGATTGAGGTTGGGCATAAAGGATATAAGGAAAGATATAAAGGACATAAACATGACAAATAGAAGCTGCTCTGGGATATTAAAGACCACGAGAAATGTTTAAGTAATCGCTTTGGGGGACCTTTAAAGGCATGCTTAAAAAAATCGAGGAGAAAATACAGAAAAATGCGAGTGAGTTTGAGAATAAATTTGGAGCACTTGGTGCTCAGCTGAAAGATATTAAGCAAATGTTCCTGACTTGTATGGAAATAGTTGAGCAATTGGCATCTACCGCTGACAGAAAAGGAACAGCTGCAAATTCTGAATACAATCTGCTTGGAGACAGTCTAACTACACTGGAAGATAGATACAGAAGGAATAATATCCAAATCAAAGGTCTACCTGAAAACCATGAAATTCGTACCCGAACTATTCCATAAAATAATTGGAGAGGACTTTAATCAGACACCGAGATATCAGCAGCTTAACCCATATGTGGATCGAATGCCTCAAAACCTAAAAGCCTTATTGTACCTTTTGACAAACTACAATCTAAATTAAATTTGATGACACTTCTCACACTGAAACAAAAGATTATATTTGAAAAAAACTGCATTGTGTTTTCCCTGATTTCTCACCTTCAACAGCTGCTAAATGTGCCACATTTTACAGCATTAAACAGAGCTTATGAATAGCGCTTGTATCGTGCTAAATCAAGAGTGGATATTAAAGGCAAGTTCTGCATTTTTAGTTCTTTGGATGAAGCAGAAAAAGATCTAAGAAAATTGATCACAACAACTTTTGAAATCCGATTGTGAGTCACATCGTGTCCTGGCAAGGCAAAGAAGATTTTTTCTGCAATTTGGTCCATTTGCAATGAGCCTTTTTCTGTAATTATACATTCTATTTCCTTCTAGGATATTTTTACGTTTTAATTGAAATTATTATTGTATTATTTTTTGTCCTCCCCAAAAAAGGCTGTTTAACATTATACCCTTAGTTTATTGTATTAGGATTGTACTATCATATGTTATCTGCTTCTCCATGGGAACTGTTTAACATCATTCCTTGGGTTTATTCTTTCTGGACTGTTTAAGATTGTATTCTAGGTTCATAGAATTTGGACTATATTGGCAATATATATCTCTACATTAATCCTTCTACTCCACTGCTGGGGGCTTTTTTGGTTCTGGACGTGCTATGTTTTAGGTATGTCAGAGGACTGGGACTTTATGAAGCACTGTATGGTCTCTAGGCTGACACGGAGAAGCAAAATACCTTGCACACCCAATTATTGAAGATAACACCAGGCGTTAATGTCTTCTTAACAATTATTGTCAAAACCTATTCTGTACATGCTTAAGTATGTGAAAATATGCGGCAAAATTAATTGCATAAAGTAATAAATTAGGATTTGGCAGCGATGTCAGTGAGAAAGAAACTGCATTTTTATCGATCATTTTGGAATGGTGAAAACCAGCTATCAAATCCATTACAATCTCTAGAATAACAGAGCAGTTCAGAAGCATATTGACAGATAAGGGGTTTGGCATTTATTATTTGTTAGCAAAAATACATTGGTCTGAAAAATATTTTAGATGCATTATGTTGCCAAGTTCTGAAATCATTAAAATTTTTATTATACCTTGATATGTATTTCTGATTCTAAATTGGCTCTAGTGTGTGCTTGGTGTATGTGTGTGCCCTGTGGTGGGCTGGTGCCCTGCCATGCACCCTGTATTGGCTGGGATTGACTCCAGCAGACCCCCATGACCCTGTAGTTAGGATATAGCGGTTTGGATAATGGATGGATAGATGGATGTATTTCTGACCTTATTACCCACTCCTATGTGAAATTGTACCAATAATCAGTCAATTAGCCAAGACTTTGTTCCCCTCATGCTGATATTCTAGAAGATAAATCAGTATAACAATTAAGAACAAGTCAGCAGCAAATAAATGTTAGCAACTCAAAACGAGATTCTCATTTTGTTACCACATCATGGCATATGTCAGACTTTTAAACAGAAAAAAATAATCTGAAGTTTTGCAACAATAGTTTTTTTAATCTTTCCAAAATATACTGGTGTACTGCTTTGTGAATTCTCAAAACTTCTTTCCTAGCTTGAAGTCAGTAGTGGACAGAAGCTTGGTCTCATCTGCTAGGGTATTAGGAATATGCTCTGCATGATTGGGAAGACAATGAAAACAGTGCTTTAGATGGTAGTGACAGAGAATTTGAAAATTTGTGCTTGCTTTGTGACAGTACCCCTGAGCTAAGAGCATGTATAACAAATTACCTTATTCTTAGGATGAATTGGTTTCTTTTCATAATAATATTCATTCACAGATAATCCTGTTTAAAGCTAATTCCCATCTTGCCCCCCTCTTGTTCCTGGTACTAAACAGATGGGGTCAAGCTCTCCACACTACTTTAGTGGAAAAACAGCACATTCTTTAAATGGATTGCTGAATGCAATTTTGAATTATGAATATACTTTTTAGCTGGTGAAACAGCAGTCAAAAAATATATTTTGGCAAAGATCAGAAAATCAAAATAGCAGATATCCTCTGAGGGACATGCAAAGGAGTAGTTGATAATAACAGGCAAAGATGAAAGATTTATTGGCTAAACCAAAGCAGGATTCAGGTAGGCAAGGTCAACAGGAAGTGTGTGATGTATGACAACACAGGGTTGTAGATATAAAAATTGACATCGGACACTTTCTGAATTGTTTAAGTTTGTGGATAAAACTTAAAAAGCCTAGTGTTGTTGTCTTGAATTTTTAGTTTGAATTCTAGTTATGTACTTTTTTCTGTCCCTTTTACCACAATCTTTGAGTTACATTGGATAATTTTACTTGTAAATTCTTGGTTTTCACTCTCTCTTTTTTTCCAAAGTTTTTGTCTCATGTGCTGGGCTTTGTTATTCAGTTCTCCCAGTTTTGACTTCACCTATTTACTTATGATGCTCACCTCCTGATTCCGTTTCTGCTACTGTAATGCTGTTGCTGCCTTGTGCACTCCATACATTTATTATGCTGAGCAGCTTCATCTGGTATTACCAGATAGGTTGATTAGAGAATAAGATTTATGGCGATTGAGGTCCTTCTTCTTAAGTTAAGAGTGGTTACTCAGTAAGGGTTAACCCTAGAGCTACAGAGTCTAATCTAGAGTAATCAAGTATATTTTGAATATGCTACTCTTTGAAGGGTTGTGAATAGGCAGTAAGGTTTTAGAAACTTTCATGAAGTCAACATTTCATGACTTTGTTAAAATTCTTAAAAAATCCTGAGTTATTGAGACTACTTGAGCAAAGTCACAGATGAGGATGAATATTTTAAACTGAAGTTTATGAAATAATTAAAGCCTCCTGGCAGTACAATTTTGTGGTTACACAAGTTAAGAATTGAAAGAAAAATAAGTTAAATATAAATGCACTATTGTGCTGGATGGAGGCATATACATCAGCCAGAATCAACATAGTTTCATATAAATTGCCAACTATAACAATATGACGATCTTCAGAGCCAGAGATGACTTTAGATGAGACAAACAGAATACGTCTCAGTAATAATATCCCAAGTTCGCTTATTTTTATTGTTCAAGTTTAGAATCAAATATCAGCCTGGTGCATTCATACTTATGCTTGGAATGGTCTTTGACACACAAGTGCATCTTGTGCATGAAAGCAATACCTGCCCTTATAAAAAATTAAATGAGATACCACCAATTTGTGATTTAGTTGTGTAAGTGTCTAGCGGTTGAAATTCACAGTGGAGCCAGAGGTATGCGATCCTTTATTTCTGGGCATCATTTTCATTGGTAACATTAGGGATTTGGTATCTTAGGATTATCATCAACAGGAAGTATGATGTCCTGTTCAGACCAAAGAGAAAATTACAACCATCCAAACACATTTTGCAAGGTAACCCTTCTGATTTCAAATTAAAGAAATAAAGAACAGGGCAGCTCCTGTATGTAAATCCCATCCAATGTGGTGCTTTTTAAGAACCTCATAAAGATATGAGGTCCTATCAATGATATTTCCAGATCATTCCTCTTGGGCTGTACAATGTACTATTGCTTCAGAACTCTCAAAGACTTTGCTCAAATCACAGTCCAGTTATCGATAATGAAGTTTGCATTTTCTCCCAGGGTCTGTTGTTTTTTTTTCCTACTGCTTCCCAAAACCATGCTGGTTAGGTTGTTGCTTGTGTATAAATGATCATGTGACGTATGTAATGTATGTGTATGAGTACACCTTGTTACAGATGTTTATCCAGTGTTGTTTTTTATTTTTTATTTTGCCTGCTCCCAGGGCTGCCAAGATAGGCTTTGGCTCCAGTCTATCTTGAATTGGACAAATTAGGTCTGGTAAAAAGATGGATACATGGAAATATTATATGGCTTTATTTTCATGTATTTCAGTAGGAGACCCTTCAAACAGTAGTTTGAGATAATTCTAGAAGTCTTAGCTTTTAACATTCTGTAGTTCCTGGATATCGAGACCCCAATAATGGAAAGTAAGCTGTACTTCTTTTTTTCAACAAGAGTAGAACTTAAGGTGGTGTAATTAATAATGAATGGCCAGATCTTGTTTTTGATATGAGCCACCTACCATCCTTTCACATTATTTTTCTCCTTCTTTGCATGCACCTTTGAATCATTGCAAACATGTCCGATTGAAGAGGTCCTGTTATGTAAGGACGCTATCCCAACAGAGGTGAAAGAACTATGCTTTCTTGTGAAATGCTCCTTGTATGGGGGAATACTTTAAATATTTTTAGCTACAGATGTCAGGTGATAGGTATTTAGCCTGAGTATGGTCAAGGTGAACAGGAGTACAGTGTATGCTGGGAAAGCTGGAACACAAAATGGGATTTCACTGTTGAGAAGACACATTTCTGGGTTTTGTCTGTGAATTGCTATAAGCTGAGACTGCCTTGAACTGAGACCTGCCTGTAATTTCAGCCATTTATAGTGTATGATTACTGTATCCACTAAACTTCGTTGGGATCACAAGGAGATAACACATGCTAGACAGAGACTTCAGGATGTTGACAAACATATAGCTACTGAAACAGGAAATCAGTGCCAACAGAGCAAGACATGGCAAACTATACATGGGAGATATGCCAGGTTAAAATTCATTTATAGCCCAAGAACTGTGAGGTACCAAGGCTAACTGCTTAAACTGCATGAGCTCTATATACAGATACTCAAATACAAGCAGCCTGTCCACTAATTTTGTATGTTTTATAGTGTTTAAAGAGTTTTTATTTATTTAGCAAAATGTTTGCATTGGCTATATTTGTAACACCTTACTTTAATATACTATAGTTTCTGCAGCTTCAAACATTAAAAATAATAAAATATTTTGGTTTTATGCATTTTTTATTACTTCTAATGGCCATAATATCCATTTGTATAATATTTGTAAAGAAAAGCAACATGGAGAAGTACTATAGCAAGGATGTTTTTATTTTGTGAAATTTTCATTAGTCTCAGCAGTAATATTAATTCAAGGTTGCATTTATTCAAAGAAAAAAGACAACGATTACAAATAAGAGGAAACCATCCAATTCAAGTTCATCTCTGTTGTTTTGTTAGTGGATTGCTAAATTGTTCCATTATCTCATCCAGTCAGTTTCACCACATGGGTGAGCACTTTTTTTGAATAAAGAAACACTTCCTGTTTTCTATCTTTGATGTACTTCCCAGTTTCCACCTGTATCTGCAGTTGTTGATTTCATTATTTAAAACTGGAAGTGTTTTACTACATGAGTTTTTCCCATGACATTAAAACAAAATCAGATTATGTCATCACATTGTCTTTTCTGCTCAGGAGATTGAACTGAGTGAACTCCCTGTTAGAGCAGCATATGTTATTTAGTGCTAGTAATGTGCAGACATATTATGGATGAAAAGGATTGATTGCTGTTAATCACTTAATTCATTATTGGTTCACCTGTGTCAATGCCAGTAATTAGTAACATATGGTAATTTGCTGTATTTCCTATTTTACTTGTCCTTATCTTTCTCTGTAGGTGGGGTTTCCAACTGTTAGACTTACATCAAGGTAACCGAAGCAAACTCAGATTTAGAAGCAGGTCATTTTGTACAAGTAGGTTTTATAAAAACACAATAATTTCTTATATATCAACATAAAAATATCAAATGCAAGACAGACAAACACATAACAACACAGCAAAGGCTTGTTGTTCATAATTTGTTTAGATTTTCTTGATTTTTCAAGATTTTGAAATTTCAGTTTGACGTCATAGTCAGGTTGCCCTTGCCATTTATGTGAGAGGGCAATTTACTCAAAAGTTTTTAAATGCTAGAGGTTTACCCTGATACTATCATTGTCTGTGATGTGGTGTTGTCTTCCTCACCCTGCTGCTAGCTGTTTGTCAATGAAAATGACTCTTTCAGGTACAAGAGTTAGGGGGTGAAATTCCCTTTTTGAAGAAATGCTGCTCCTTAGTCTTCTCTGATTGGGCTCATCCACTGGCACAGAGCTTGGCATGAAAAGAGTGGATTTTAGAGATGGTTCAACATCTCCAGCTCCAAAAGATGAATGGAGAGTATCTTCCAGTGAATATGTTAGGGCTTTTGGGTTGAGCGTTTATTTCAAAAGGTCCTATTTTTGGCTTTTGAGTGCCTGCAGATTTTGTTGGTTTTTTTTAATCCAACTTATCTGGATTTTTTTCTGTCTCCCCTGGTCATCCAATCTTAATATTGGACTCATCTATAGAAACTTATAAAAATGATTCTCTATGTAAGGACTCTATTTCTCTTCTAATTATATATCCATCATATGTAAATGTACATTATTTTTGTGTGTTATTTATTCATTTTTTAATCTAATTTTATTGTGTTTTTTCTTTTACATCTTATAAATTTTTTTCCTTGACCTCTTATAAAGCACTTAGAGCTCCTGTGTATGAAAATGTGCTATAGAAATAATTTGCTGTCATTGTTTGAAAATAGAAGATGACTTTGATTGTCAAAAAATACTTGCTTGTTTTTTCTGAACAAATTTTAGCCTCTGTGTTGGGCTGGTGCCCTGCCCTGGATTTTTTCCTGCCTTGCGCCGTGTTGGCTGGGATTGGCTCCAGCAGACCCCTGTGACCCTGTAGTTAGGATATAGTAGGTTGGATAATGGATGGATGGATGGAAATTTTAGCCTTGTGTCACTCTAAATGTGCTATGCAAAGATGCTATATTTTTACAATATTGTTTTTTCACTCCTACAGTCAGGCTTTTTATAATATTGAATGCTTATCATGTTATCTTTACTAGCAAAACTTAACTTCAGTCACCTGTGGTTCCATTACTCTGCATTTTGATCTACATGTGCACTCAGAGCAATTTTTCGGAGCGCTTTTCTGTGCCCAAAAAGTCTCGTTTTGCATCTGATTCTCTCCTATTCATTCTTAAACCTGGGGATCCATGACTGTTGTTTAATGGTAAGACTTTCTAATTAAAGCAAATGGAAATTAATAGTTATAATTTTGATTTTCCTTTACTTTTATAGCTTTAAAACCCTCTCTTTAAAAGGCATCATCAGCCATCACGCCATATTCTACAATTAGTCTCTGTCTTGTAAGGCTGCTGGTTTGACACATATTGCCCAAAACAATTAAGTATAATTAAAATTATTTAGGCCAACTTTATACTGTATACACATTTCTGTATCTCATAAAGGAAAAAAAGGAGACAGATTGTGCAGACTTTATAGAGTAACAATCCCTGTTTTCTGGGTGAGTGATTGTCTTTTTATTCTAAATACTGCTATATAAACTGTACCCAGCCACTGCCCTTTGGACACCCTTTTGTTTGTTTGGATATAGTGCGGTTTCAGATCTGCATTTTGCTAAATTCAGTATTATACTTTTTAAATCATTTCAGGCTTTTCTGAGATTGTAGTGTGCAGGATTCTGATGAGAAGTGTCTTCTCCATGAGATTCTGCACATAAACAACAACCATGGCTAAATACTGTGTAGCACTTAGCTGTTGCCCAACTTGTATTAAGGAATCCGTGAAGTAAAACACACTATTACAATGCCTTTATTAGCCTAAATTGTTTATACCCGGCAGAATGGACTACTGGACTTTGTATCATATCCAGGTCCTTCTGGCAAAATAAATTAGCAGAACCACAGCTCTTCTAGAAAGAACAGGTGATTTTTTAATTTTATTTTTAGTTCTTTCATTTTTAATGTGTTATAATATGCTTGTTTCAGCTCCACTGCTGTTAGCTGATTGAATATGCTTTATTTTACTATATAATACTTGTACAGGACTCTCCTTTCATCAGTGTTGAATCTCCCTCCAGAAGGACTTTAAATGCTTTATGTTTTTTTTTTGTGTGACAGTCCCTTGTTGATATCGTGTCACGTAAAAACCCAAACCAGATTTATACCAGTTTGTATTATTGTCACAGAATATTGAAAGCCAAATAAATATTTAGTCTTATCCAGTCTTCTTCTAAAATCTAAAAGCAAAGTGAGCAGGGGACAAAGCCCCCTAGTTTTAAAAAGGATTATCTGCACACGTAATGGTGTTGCTAACTAAGCTGTCAGATACGTGGGAAGGCCAAGGTACATCTAAGAGAGTGTATTTAGCATAAAGTGTATACAGTATTGCTGTCTTAATCAAATTGGATGGTTTGGCTCTGTGTAATGCTAGGTGTGTAAATGTGTTTTACTTATTATTTTAATTACTAACCACATACCACTACTAACATTGATTGCACGGCTATCTGAACATGAAACTACAATATAATTTAAATGCCTGCAACAAGTCAATATAAAGTAAAAAAATGTAGACAGCCCTTACTGAAAGCATATGTACTGTACTCTATGTTGTTGTTGGGTTACACTATTGCAGTTTGCATAGATACAATCCTATAACAGATAAGGCTGCATTGGAAAATACAATGAGATGCATTGGGTTGTGAAGGTTTTGTGTAGAGAGGAGACTTTCACAAGAAATCTGGTATCAAGTTGGTGGTTATGTCGTCATACAGTGCACAAGACAGATATAATAGATATATTTAAATATGGTAATACATTGAATTTGTGTAGCCTGCTCAAACACCCAAAGTAGGCAGCGAGTGTTACTTTTAAAGGATGGCTATATAAAAGCTGTAACAAATGTGTTAAATAAAAATAGCCTTCTCAGTATACCGTTTTCATGGCATGAATTTCAAAAATGTTAAGTGCAGCATAAGAAATGAGTGTGGTTTTTCATTATTCATATACTTTTTCAGCGGCAGCAGTGGTGGAAAATTTTGGCTAAATTTTCCATGTGCAGGAAACACTGGTTGAGGTGTCAATGGCTTCTAATAATACCAACAAATTGAATTATTCATACACATTCCTGTCTAAAGAAAATACAAACCTAATTAATTTGTATAAAACAATTGCAATTGACCATTATTTCTCACATTGGTTAGCAGCGTACTATAAATGTGTTCTGCCAAAAGGAAAAGGAAGAAAGAAAACATTTTCAAAAAGACAGAAGAAAACCCCAACTGTTCAGCTAGATCGCAGTGTTGGCAAGACTACCTGCTTTTTTAATTCAAAATTTCACTGCTAACAAAAAAACTGGCAAAATAATTTTATCAGGATGATAAATGGATTTAGACAAAAATACATGCAAAGATCAAAGCAAAGGCATTGAATTAGAAACAAAGACATAAATCAAGTCAAAAGTCAACCCCAAAAGTCTATTACCAAGGAGTACAGAAACAAAACCACAAGAGGTTTTAAGGAGAGGTCCAATCTTGGATGGCCAGGAAATGTCCAGTGCTGACCATTTATTTTGTCACAATGATGACATAAGAGATTGCACACTCCTGGGTTATTTTTCTTTTTATGACACTTTGGCAACCATGAACACAATACCATGTACCAACAAAATAGGGCCAAAACAAGACATGATGGAGGGAAAAGACCAGAAAACCATGATGTTAAGATATTGTAATAAAGACAAGAAAACAGTTTAAGGTTTGGGGGTTTTAGCCCCGTATACTGCAACAAAAGTATCTGGTCTGTCATTTTTACAAAAACTCAGAAGACACTCAAGTAAGGGAAGACGGATATTTTATGTGGGCGGACTGGATATTGAAGAGAGGTATGCTGGGATAGGTGTGATGGATTCTAGGATTTGTGACGTCATCTTGGGTCATCAGAGGGAATACGTAGACCCAGAAGTGTGCTCTTCTCATAACAGTCCGGGCGTTTACGGCTTTTTTGCCTCGGTCCTTCTAAGGAAGGAAAGAAAGACACGTTAGTACACTGTCGTTGTCCCCCCCTGGGACCTTTCTGAAGCAAACTGGGTCGATTAGGTGTTCCCCAAGCGCTTGTGCGTGACAGGAACCCCCCGTTAGCCCAGACCAATCGGGTCGGGCGGCCCGAACTGAGAGGTCATGCATGCGAGAGAGTGCATCACCGTTGGTCTGCAAGGTGCCTTGGCGATAAACGACGGTGAACTTAAACGGCTGCAGGTCCAAAAACCACCTGGTAACCCGCGGATTCGACTCCCGATGAAGAGCCATCCACTGAAGGGCGGCATGGTCTGTCACAAGGGTGAATTCCCGGCCCAACAGGTAGTACCGCAGGTGCGTCACTGCCCATTTGATGGCCAAGGCCTCCCGCTCCACCGCTGCATACCTTGTCTCCCGGTCCAGCAGTTTCCGGCTCAGGTACAACACGGAATGTTTGACACCCTCGATGCTTTGGCTCAGCATGGTCCCCAAGCCTGTGTCCGAAGCATCGGTCTGGAGAATAAAAGGCAGTGAGAAATAAGGCGTTCGTAATACAGGTGCCGAAGTAAGGGCCTGTTTCAAGTCACTGAATGCTCGCTCCGTATCAGCAGTCCACACCACGTATAAAGGGGCCCTTTTCTTCGTTAAGTTCATCAAGGGCACTGCCCTCTCGGAGCAGTGAGGCACAAACCGGAGGTAGTAACCTGCCAACCCCAAGAAGGCCTGCACCTGCTTCTTGACCATCGGACGGGCCATTCCAGGATGTCTTTCACTTTGGTACACTGTGGCTTCACCAGCCCCCCTCCCACTAGGGAGCCTAAATAACGGGTTTCGTTCATCTCGAAGTAACATTTGCACGGATTGATATGAAGCCCGGCCTTCGCTAGCGTTAGCAGGACCGTGTACATCTGCAGTACATGTTCCTCCCAGGTGCCGGAATAGATGACAACGTCATCCAGGTAGGCAGCACAGTAGGACTGGTGGGGCCTTAGCACTCTGTCTACCAGACACTGGAAAGCCCCGTGCAGCCCGAATGGGAGTACCTTGTAATGCCAGTGTCCGCTAGGGGTACTAAAGACGGTTTTCTCTTTTGCGGATGCCGTTAAGGGAATTTGCCAATACCCCTTTGTCATGTCAAGCGTAGTCAGATAGCGGGCCGTCCCTAATCTCTCTAGGAGCTCATCCACCCGGGGCATGGGATATGCGTCGAACTTCGAGACCTGATTGAGGCGTCTGAAGTCGTTGCAGAATCTCCACGACCTGTCCAGCTTTGATACGAGGATGATAGGACTGGACCAGGGGCTATGGCTCTCTTCAATGATGTCCAAGTCTAGCATTCTCTGAACCTCTAGCTCCACTTCAGCACGTTTCGCTTTATGGAGGCGGTAGGGTCGTTCCCTGATAACCACGCCCAGGTCGATCACAATGTCGTGCTCGATCAGCGAGGTCCGACCAGGTGTCTCGCTGACCACCTCCGGGACGGACAGGATCACTCTTTCGAGCTCCCATCGTTGATGGGGCAACAAATTGGGGCCGAAGTTAAGCAGGGTACTTTCTGAGAAAAGGGAGAGAGCGGGGCCGGGAGGCGGGGTGTTCTCCCTGCTTTAGGAGGTTAACATGATAGACTGTCTCACTCGGTCGACGATTTGGTTGGCTCACCAAATAATCGACGAGTCCCTTTCTCTCTTTAACTTCATAGCCAATGAGCCAACAGTTTTGAGTGGGAGGTGGGCACAAGCACCATTACGCGATCCCCCGGCTGGAACTCGCGTAGGGAGGTGTTCCGGTTATAATTTCGGGCCTGCGCTGCTTGAGTCTTGGACATGTGGTCTTTGAGCAAGGGCCTGATTTTAACCAATCTATCGCGTAAATGTGCAATATATTCTAGGGGGTTGGTGGAGGGAAGTGCCTCCCCTTCCCAGCCTTCCTTTAACACATCTAATAAGCCCTGGGGTTGTCGCCCATAAAACAATTCAAACGGGAGGCCTGTGGCACTTCCCTGTAAGCGAAAAGTACCAGTGGTAAAAGCTGGTCCCAGTTCCTACCGTCCGCGCTGACTACCTTGCGGAGCATCTGCTTCAGCGTTTGATTGAAGCGCTCAACCAGTCCATCCATCTGGGGATGATAGACGGATGACTTGAGATACTTAATCTGAAGTAGCTTGGCAACCTCCCTGAACGTATCCGAGGTGAAGGGCGTACCCTGGTCCGTGAGGACTTCTTTGGGTATGCACACGCGGGAAAACAGTCCTACTAGTTCCCGTGCGATGTTTTTGGTATTAGCAGCTCACAGGGGAACCGCTTCGGGGTATCGGGTTGCATAGTCAACCATTACCAGAATGTATTTGTGGCCACGCACGGAAGGCTCCAGGGGCCCAACTAGGTCAACCCCGATCCGTTCAAAGGGAATGTCTATCAGGGGAATCGGGATCAGAGGAGCACGGTCCCTCCGAGGAATCTGGCGTAGCTGGCAGACCGGGCAGGACTGACAGAAACGGCGGACCTCCTCATTAACCCCGGGCCAGTAAAATCGGAGCTTTATCCTCTCTAATGTTTTTTCGGTCCCGAGGTGGGCGTGAGCTAGATCGCAAACCTCCTGCCGCGGCACCAGCAACAGTTTCTGCACCTCGCCTTCGTGCTCGGCAACCCGATAAAGGAGATCATTTTCTAATACGAAGTAGGGTCCGCGTGGTGTGGAGCCCATGGACGATATATTTCGTCAGGGGAGACGATAGCATTTCTGGCGAACTTCAAGGAATCTTCGTTCCACTGTTCACGTTTAAAGGATGCCGGCGTGGACCTATACTGTGTGTCATTAAGTGGGCCTGCGAGAGCGCTCGCCTTCCCTGGAGCCCTGCTCGAGTATACTTCCGGGTGGGGGTTCGGTGCTGATGTGGGCTCCCCCGTCCTGTTTACGTCATCAAAAGTCGCCGAAGTGCACGGCGTGGGAACAGCGGGAGAGGCCCCTGACCCTCCACAATCAGACCTAATCTGGGAATAGGAGTGGCGACGATCCCACCGCTTTTAGTTTCCGACCAGTCCCGGCCCAAGATGACTGGAAAGGGGGGCTCCGGCATCACAGCGATGACCAGCTGTTTAAGAGTCCCTTCCCAACTGAGAAAACATCTTGCGGACCCATATGACCTAGTCTTCCCGTGCACACACTTAACGCCCAAATGCTGAGCGAGCCATTGTCACGGTAAGACATAACGGCGAGCAACAATGGTTATGTTACTCCCGGAATCAAAAATTACCACCACCGAGTGCCCGTTTAACAACACCACTCCCGTGTATGTGACCACAAGGGGGTTAGACAGTGCACAGTACCTTTCTTCCTTTGCCCAGCTACAGTCCATGGGCTCTTGGTTGAGAGGGCAGGCTGGCAGCATGTGTCCCGGCTCCCCACACTTAAAACAGGGCGGTACCGCAAGCTTTCGTTCCTTCGGTTTGACCGGAGCCTCCGTGGCGCGGCGGTTGGGCTCGGAGGCAGCGGTGCACCCCTGCCAAGGCCCGCACCCCGAGCTCTCAGCCCCCCCGGGTCACCGCCAGTTGTCTCTCCAGAACCTCCAGAAGGCTGTTCATGTCTTTAAACGGGTGCCTCCGGAACCTGTTGGGCGAGATACTCTGGCATTGCGTAGATTAGGCCCTCGCATGCCACTTGCTCCACCACCTGGCGAGCCTGATTCTTATCTTGCCTTAGCCAGCTCCCAAGCTTGCCCCAGTATTCAAAAGCCTGGGCTCTAGCCGGTAGTGCGGGGTCAAAGCGCCAGTGACGCCATACATGTGCCTGTTGGCCGGGGGTCACACCGTAACGCTGGTATATTTCGGCCTTCAGAAGTTCGTATTGGGCGGCTTCCTCCTCAGGGAGGTCATGATACACCTGTTGCGCTGGCCCCTTTAGGTACGGCGCCAAAATGGATGCCCACTCCGCTCACGTCCACTGATGCCGGGTTGCCATCCTCTCGAAGATGGAGAGGTACGACTCAATGTCGTCCTTCCCAGAGAGAGCCAACATTGGAGGGGGTAGCGGTTTTGGGGGCTTACCGTTTCAGCAGCTGCCAGCCGCCTCTTTGTCTCCATGAGCTCCGCCTTGGACGTCGCTTGTTCCAGTTTGATAGTCTGGAGCTCCGCGACCATGGTATTAAGGACTGCGTTCAGGTCCTGTCCTTCAGTCATCTTTTCGGACCCTTGTCAATCCTGCCGACTACGCCAACTGTAATAAAGACAAGAAAACAGTTCAAGGTTTGGGGGTTTTAGCCTTATACTGCAACAAAAGTATCTGGTCAGTCGTTTTTACAAAAACTCAAAAGACACTGAAGGGAGAGAAGACGGACATTTTATGGGGGCGGACCGTAATATTGAAGTGAGGTATGCTGGGATAGGTGTGATGGATTCTGGGATTTGTGACGTCATCTTGGATCATCAGAGGGAATATGTAGACCCAGAAGTGTGCTCTTCTCATAACAGTTCGGGTGTTTACGGCTTTGTCACCTCGGTCCTTCTAAGGAAGGAAAGAAAGACACGTTAGTACACTGTCGTTGCCCCCCATGGGACCTTTCTGATGCAAACCGGGACGATTAGCTGTTCCTCAAGTGCTCGTGCGTGACAATATTAAGAACAATCATATCAAACTAACTCATAACATAATGCGTATCAGAGTGTATGCATCTGAAATTCATACAATCCATAAAAATAAGCTAAATATTTCAGGTAAACATTTAACTAGCTGTTTATCTATCGTAACACACAAAAAATGGATGTTTTGTACCTACCCACTTAGTATGTGCCCCATGCTATTGTGTATGATCATTGAAGCCTTATATTACTTTATCACAATAGATTATCCTTTAAATCAGAAAAGATGTAAAACATTGTTTCACATATTTAGGTAAATTGACAATTGTATACTGTGTATGTTTTATATAGGCTAACTATACTAGAGTTTTTCTCAGGATTTTTATTCTTTAAAGTTTCAGGAGTGCAGATACTGAAGTAAGCAGTACATTAAATAAGCTGATTGGTGTGATGTTCTATATTTAAACACATTTTTGTTTTTCATGGCGTGGGACAGTGGCAATGTGTTATTTGTTCATCAGACATGAACATTTACAGTATTCCGTACATATGGCAACATTACTGCTCCTGCTACTATAAGTATTTGCCCAGGTAAAAATATTAAAAATACACAGATTTTCTTCTTGTAATTTTATGCTAACTTTTATGAAAGACTTTGACTTAATACATTTCCAGATGTGTTGAAAATGTAGCTTTCAAAAGATCAGCCTGTGTAAATGTTTTAAGCAGTGCTGGACTCCAATTGGACTTCCAGATGCTGGAACATAATAAACCAATTAAGTGTGCCTACTCTCCTGCCATCATCATTATCTCATATTGAAGTTTTGGACACTGGCCACCACTAACTTTATTTTCATTCCAGTGTTTATGAACCATGAGGTTTTGGTGATACTTGACATTTTCTTCATAGCTCTACTCTTGCTGTCATTTCTGTTTGATAGTGAAAACAGACATAAAAACACTTCAGATGGAGAAAAAAGATCATATCACTGTGCAGCTTCTTGAAGTTATAAAATACTACCAGTGTCTAAGTCTTTCCTTCTTTGTACTTGAGTAGAAAGTGACGCATCTGTCAAATTAATATTTTTTTATTCAATTCAAATACTGCACATTTATCCTTTCATTTTTCCAAAGATTTTGCTTTTGAAAACTAAATGAAGCACCTTAATCTTTAGGAAAATGATGGAAGATCATGCATACCTGTAGAGCAGAGGTGGATGAAGTGAATACCTATTTTGGAGGTGTGGAATTTAAATAAGATCTTTTATATATTGTAATGGATTCTGGGTGAAGACCTCAGAAGGACATGCTCCTCAGGTGGTGCCAGACTGTTTGAATGGGTAGGAATACCTGGAGAAGCCTGCTATAGAGCAGCCCTTGTGAAGCAGGTAAATGTGGCACAACACAAAGAACAGCAGTTTGTTTTATCATGTCTCCTGGCTTCTGAAGCCCATTGGCATGAATACTAAGCCACTAGTGAGCCCTGAATTGGAAACTGGCTGTGGGTCAGCTGACAAAACCTAGGTGAGGCAGAGCCTGACGGCATGTATGTGCACCAAAAAGTACAGGGGTGAAGATAGCAACAGTACTTTTTGGGGCCACTACACTGGCAATCAGAGTTAACAGGCTAATTTCATTTGTCTCTTGCACGCAATTGTTGTTAAAATATTTAAGTTTCTCATATGTATATTTATGGTCTTGTAGCCTATAACATTATTTTTCTTAAAGTATTGATTAGGCTCTGTGCAAACATTTCTAAATGCAGATTACTTAACCAAAGATTACTTAATAGATACAATGTGCTTACAGAACACAATTCACTGTATAACCCAATAATTCTGTACATCATCATAGAAGGGTGCAACATTTATTTAATTTGATGTTTTAGACACTACTGTCTTATGTCCTAATTTTTGAAGAATATCCATAGGTGTATTTTCTAGTCCAGATAAACTCAGCAGCCTCATAGCTCAAGGAATCTACTCATGTTGAGTTTATCTATTGATCCCACATATACTTATGTTTTCTGTTAGTACTGTGATCTGCTTACAGTTACCAAATGTGTGTTAGGTTATTTGGTGACTATATGTTATCATGCTATACTTGGGCATTTTGCTGCACATACTGTAACTTGACCACTGTCATTATTCACATTGTGGTGCACAGAAATCCAGAAGTAACATCATTTGTTAGGAAATGGTGACAACTTGTAAGAGCTGTAGATAAATACATGTTAGAATATATCAGCAGCCATACCACCTGAAGTTCAGAATAGTTAAATCACCTGAAACTAAGAATGTTTGGCCCCGGCCAGTACTTGGGTGGGAGACCAATTGGGAAGGCTTGGAGTGCTGCTGGAAGAGGTGTTGGTAAGGCCTGCAGGGGGTATTTATCCTGTGGTCTGTGTGGGGGTCTCAGTGCCCCAATGCAGTGACGGGGACACTGTGCTGTGAAAACTGGCACCATCCTTCAGATTAGATGTAATATTGAGTGCTTTACTTTCTGTGGTCATTAAACATCCCTGGGCAAAGGTACTGGCTAAATTGCCCACAAGAGCCTAATCATTCTGCCCTTCCCTTATTTGCTAACTATCTGTCTCATCCCTTCAGCAATAAATAGATTATATGCGGTAAGCATGCTGGCACAAGAATAGCCGCCATCACATTATCCATCACATTGGTAGAGGTTAACGTGGTTCACTACTATTTATTTTTAAATATTATTATTATGCCAAAATTAGATGCAACAATTTTGCCTAAAAACAGAACATGTACCTTTTTCTATGTTTTCATAATCTAGGTTATGATTTTGGTGTCTTGACTTCTTGATGAACATAATGGACATGAGTTTGTTTTGCCTTTTTGATATGGCTATTGAAACACACATGTCTAAGTTAGTTCTGTGGTAGGTGTCTGAGTACCTCTAGTCAGTTTTATAATTAGATAGATAGAACTTTATTTGTCCCTGGGGAAAATTTTTCTTTTTACTGACGCTGTTTAAATAAATACATAAACAGGTAGATTAGTATGTGAATAAATAAATAAATATACAGACATACTTTGGCCTGAACTTACACCGCAATGCCTAAAAAGAAAGAAAATTCAAAAGAAAGAGAAATCCTGACTTGGCTGCCACAGTGAGGTGCTATGTTGTTGGTATAAAGTAGCCCCAGTAGCATTTCTTGACTCACTTCTGCTGAAAATTTGTTGGCTGAATGTTCTCAGTGTTAGTGTGTCAGAGCGAGCACGTGCAGCATTGTTCATAATGGCACTCAGTTTTGTATTCATTCTTTCCTTTGCTACAGTCTACAGGAGGAAGGTAAGCCTGCCATTTTAATTAGCCTGTTGATTCGGTTGGCCTCTCTTGAAGCAATGTTACCGGCCCAACACACCACAGCATAGAAAATGACATTGACCATCACAGAGTTGTAGAAGATGTAAAGGATGGCACTTTTCACATTAAAGCAGTGCTGCCTGCTCTGTCTTTCTTTTATAGTTCATCTGCGTTCTGATACCAGTCTAGCCTGTCATTGATGTGGATCCCCAAATACAGTAACTGTAGGAGTGAACCACCTCTACATCCACTTCTGGAATAGTTTGTGGACATAGAGGCTGTTTGGTGCAGAAAAAGTCAATAACCCATTTCTTGCTTTTGCTGATGTTAAGATGCAGACAATTCTCGTTGCACAAAGGAACATAGTTCTCCACTTGATTCCTATGCTCTGTATCATTCGCTTTATCAATACTCCCCATTAGTGCAGAATCATCACAGAAGTTTTGCAAGTGACTTGACTTGGTGTTATATTTAAAGTCTGAGGTGTAAAGAGTGATAAAAAAGGAGACAGACCTGGTCCTTGTGTTGCTCCAGTGTTACTCACACAGTCCTTGAGTCTCACCAACTGAAGTCTGCCCAAGAGGTAGTCCAATAGTCAGGACTTTCCAGGTTAAGTATTCAGGATAAAAAAGGCACACACAACTATTGACAAATTATTTATGTTTGGAATAACCTGGCAGATGAAGGATTACCTTTTTTAATATGCACCCATCTATTTTTAGAATATATCATCTTATATTGAGGCAGTTGGAAAACGTGGCTGAGGATTGTTGCAGTCAGGTGATCTGTCAGTATCATCTCCAGACAGAGGAGCAGCTTCAGCGACAGACTGCTGTCACTGTCCTGCTCCACTGACAGACTGAGGAGATCATTCTTCCCCCACACTATGCGACTCTTCAATTCCAACCTTAGGGGTAAACATTAATATTATACAAAGTTATTGTCTGTTTTACCTGCATTTTTATCACTCTTTAATTTAATATTGTTTTTTATCAGTATGCTGCTGCTAGAGTATGTGAATTTCCCCTTGGGATTAATAAAGTATCTCTCTCTCTCTATCTAAACATAAAGATGGCATAGTACAACTTGTGGACAGTCATCTGCAGTCACTGTGTTTGATTAGTGATTATCCTGTACGGACTTGCATATTCTACTTGTTTTTTTGAAAGCTTTTCAGGTGAAGTTATTATGACTTGAAAATATTAAGGATACAATACATGACACCTTTTAATTTTGTATGACTATAACCTAGGTCATGTTTTAGGTGGATTCATTTTAAAGTATGCATGTTTGCATTACACAAAAAATAAAGTATGCCATCTTGTAAATAGAGATTTGGCTGCACTAAAGACATGTTCATTTATAGTGTTTATAAAATGTGAAAAGGAAGGAACAAGATGCCAGGAGAGCAAAATCAAAACAGTCAATAATGATATATATATATATATATATATATATATATAAGGATTTTGTACGATACATAGACATCACTTAAATGAGGTTTGTTTTCTGTTTAGATAAACATAGCAGTGCTCTACAATGTAGATATGTCCTTGTACTTCTTTTTTAGCATGTTTAGCATGTTAACTACTTTCTCTATTCTGAAACAGCCAGGATACAGTGTAATGCAGATGTCATTTGCATGTTTAATATACTCTAACTGATTTCTAAGAATTTTAATTTGCAGCTACTTATATTCTTGTTTTATTTAAATAAAATGTTTAATAATATTTTTTCATGTATTTCTTTTATGATTTTCAGTTGTCAAGACTACTCATTGATATGAGTAAGAAGTTAACTGTGCTCTGTTTAAATGACTAATAATCTCATAAACCAATAAATTGTCAACTTTCTAATGAGCTGATGGAGAAATTCTGGTGGGTGTATACTATGTATGAGTACACTGAGAAACCGTAAAGCATTTCATAAAAACAAATTGAATACTTTTGTGATTGCTGTGATATTATTATTTAACTGTGCTATTAAAATGTAAAGATTCTCAGTTTATCCTATAGAGCCTACTACTTTCTCTGTGATTCTGGCATTGCCAGTCAACAATCTGCAGCAGATACATAGACTGGAGTAGTGTCTTTGCTTTCTTAGATCTGGAGTGTCAAACTCAAACCAAGGGGGTCCCAGTGGCTGAGTGTTTTTTGTTTCAACACCTTACTTAAATGTAATCAATTACTACTGCCAGTGGAATAAACTTCTTTTTCCTGCATTTTAATTTTCTTCCTTTTTAAAATTTAAGATGCAAATCAAGCCAACAGATGACCATATAACTTAGAGGTCTCAAACTCAGTTCCTGAAGGGCCACCATTTTCACTCCAACTATTCTCTTAATTAGAAGCCAATTCTTACTGATAAGGAAACTTTCGAGTTATTTCTATGGCAGGTTTGTGTTCTCATTCTGTCACACCTGACATTTCCATAACCTGAATCTCTGAGAGAACCATACAAATGTTTTATGGATAGAACAGTTCACTTTTTTCTTAGGTAATATTTTAATGAACAGATATTTTGACACAGATACAGATGTGCAAACGTAATCAAGGTAGCTCTTTAACTCTTGATATCCTTTGCCTGTCTTTATTATTTGGCTGTTGGAAATAGTTAGGGGATATGAATCTTTAAAAACAAACCAATTAAAATTACCAGAAAATAAAGCACTGTTGGTTGTATTAGCAGGAGTAATTGGTTAATTAGGAAAATGGGTAGAAGATTTGTGTTTGACAGCACAGGTTTAGGCTGACATTACCCTGCCACTAGCCATGGGGTATATTATAACTGAACCATGCCAGTTTAATTGACTGGAGATCACTAGGTAATTTAAATGTAGTGACTGCATGAGCACAGTTGTGCTAACTCCAGGTTGTGTCCACTAGTAGCGTCCTGCCTGACGGAGCTAATGCTGTTCGAAGGGTTAACAGGTACAGTGACTTCAGCTGCAATCTTATCCCCATTTCCTTTTTCCATTCTCTTGTGGTATGTGAAACACGAACAATCAGACAAATGAGCTTCACTTCATTTTGAGAGGTCGAAACACCTGTGTTCCTTATTCCTTGTCACTGCGCATTTTATACTTTGTATTTCTTAATGAGCATTCACTGGTAATCAGATTTTATGCACGCAGAGGCTCTCCTATGATTAAGGAAACAAAAGAGGGTGAGTTGTGGACTCATGAGTCACGTGATATGTCAAACTTGATGATTGGCCTTCATGATGTAAATGAAGGCTGAAAATCACTGAAAAACTCATCAAATGTGACATAATCGGCAGATGATGAAGAGTATTTATCATTATTACCCATGCCCTGAAATCTACCTACAACTAACTGAAGCTAATGTCATCTTTTAAAAGCTAGCAAATGTTGTTTGATTAATTCATTTTCTTAATCCTGAATGTAGTATTGTGGGGGTGCCTGGAATTTTCCTTTTAACGGAGGCCAGTTGGGACACCTGTTGTTTTTTTCTTGCCACATAATGTGCCTTCATTATAGTCTGAATCCCTCTATCTTAATTTCATTGTTTTACATGTCTTGTTGGTAATCAGACTAATTTGTGTGTGCTTCTCTCTTACTCTGAAGTTTTGCCAACAATGATGTAATATAAATATTAACACTTGTCTTTTTTATCTTTGAGATTGTAAATAAGACAGCCGTCTAAATGATTGTCGCTGTGTCTGAACATCATTCCTGCTCACTGATTTGGCTCCTGGTTGTTTTTTTTTTTCTCATTTCAGATATTTCAGTGTGGAGGACACTCTAGCTGTATAAGTGCAATTGTAGATTAAAAAAAAAACACAAAGTATTTTTCATTATATAATAAAACATTTTGTGTTTGTATTCCTGAAATCTAATAGTCAACTTTAATTATATTTAATAACAAAAAAAAATGTAGTTACTGTATATCCATGTGCCTGAGGAGAGCATGTTTGGAATTTTGGGTGAAAGTGGCTTATTACCGTAATCTTAGTCATGACACTCTCAAGTGCATAAGAGATTATTCATAATGGGAGCAGGAGAAGATTATATGAAGACTTAAAATAAATAAAATAAATAAATAAATAAATAAAGGGGGAATGCTATTCTCTAAGTCTCGTATCATACTGTGAAAGAGGAAGGTTATCGTCTAGGTGAATCTGTGAAGAAAATACCATACAAATGGCTTTCACTGATTTGCAACTCAAAACTCTGGTAATGGAACATGATTTATTTTCGTAATGACAGACAAGTTAAGCACAAGACCAGCATAGATTTGATGTCCGACTTAATTGTATGCAACTTGAGTCATTTCATTACTGAAATGGTAAACAAAATTATCTTGCCAGTAAACAAAAGTGGTAGTCTCCATGTCATCTTTTTTGCCAAGCTGACCTCAGTGTCATGTTAAGAAGGCTTTTACGTTGTTTTAGGGAAATTACAGGTTAAACAAAGAGCAACCTTAGACCGTGTTACCTCCTGGCAATCTTCTTGTTTTTTGTCAACAAAACTATCCTGCATCATAAATGGAAAATCAAGGAATATTTTCTGATGATACTAGCACATTATTTCTGGAAAGACGTAAATAGCCCGTTCACTAAAACATTTGCATTGGTTGTAAAGGCCAGCTCAGGGTTAGTAAAACATAATACATAATGATCATTGTTTTGAATGTTTACGAAAGAGTAAACATAGATTAAAGGAACTGGGTTATCAGTGATAGTGGTGGAACAAAATTCAGTTTCAGATATTGCTGCATTAAATGTCTGTAAACTCAAGGTAAAAACACTGATTTAACACAGAAAACACCCACAAATTGTATTTATATATGATTTTTTTATGTCATAATCTCACTGGTGACAGATAACATATACCTAAAAGTAAACCACCACTAAATATAGAAAGTCTTTCACACAAAATAAAATCTAAAGGCCCTGTCTTAAAAAAAGTAGTTGTCAATATTGTATTATTTTACATTTAGCTTTTTTTATTTTACCCTAAAGGTATTGTAAACGTAGTATCTTGTATCTTAATACCCTCTCCACAGTCTGTGTCTGAAATTGTATCAGAAATTATTTTTTCAAAAATGCCATTTGTAAAATGTTGCATTACTTATTCTTAGCTTTAAGATCTATGAATTTTGAAAAAAAGAAAGAAAAAGTGTATTCATGTCATAACATTCAGGTGTGTTTGATGACTTAATGAACAGTTTTAAAAATTGGAACATTTTATATTTTTGATAATAGAGTGCAATTAAATACTTTAGTACAATGCTTCTCAACCACTGCAATGGGTGGTTCTGCATTTCAGGCTACGGTATCTTCTGCCTGAGGGAAAAGAGTTCAGAGGCAGGATGAGTGGGGTCTCTGGAGATCTGCACAGCTCTGGCCAGACAGCGTTGTTTTGCCAAGTCTTGTACATTAGGCAGCGGGGCTCCAATGATCCTCTCAGCAGCCCTCTATCACAATGTGTAGTATTCAACCATGTCCTTGTGAGTTTTCTTCTGGTGCAAATTCCAAAGACTTGTTAGCTTTAGGTTACTTCTAAACTCCATTTAACTGACTCACTGTAGTGAGTGTTGGATGTGTGCATGTGCCCTGCAATCCTTGAGTGCCCTGCACATTGTTGGTTTCTCTCAAAGTCTGTTGGTGGGATACTTTCTAAATCTGCCACAGGTGTGTTTTGGAATACCTGGGTCTGAAGTTGGATCCATGAAATATTTACAGTATATATGGGAGAACATTAGAACAGTTGCTCCTGCTTTTGAAACCTGACATATTTACGTATCTTCCCACTTCTTTCTCATTCTCTTATTTGTTGGTCATTTTAGTAGAAGAACATACTGTAGTCCTGGTGTTTCTTGCAGTGGTTTCTACAATTGAAAGATGAATAACTATTCACCATTGACAAACTTATCCACACCCCAGAATTCTCTGACAATTAGGGAATGACAGAAATTAAACCTTTCTAGTTCAGAACAGGCATGGGGCAAAACAGAAACCATATTTGGAAAGAGTAAAACTACAGAAGTGTTCTGGCACAGCAAAATGAACCATGTGTTTTTTAAATGTAGTCCAGCCTTTTGAGTTATCTGACTTTATCTTTTTTTTTAGTAACTGATGAGTTTCTTTATAGTAACTAACATTAATGTGTGCTGATTGGTTAACTCTGCATCCCAGAGCTTAGACTAGTGTCAGCAGCACAGCAGGCCTGGTATATGAAGAACAAGTGATATTGGGATCTGAAGGCCACAGTGTCATTTTGAGGCCCCTTTACTTACAAAATATCCGTTCCAAATCTCACTCTCTAATACGTTTTTATCATGACACTTTATTCTCACATCCTTCACAAAGAGAAAATTTGCAGAAAAAGACACCAAGAACTGATAATTTGATCCCTGATTTATAAACCTTGTCTATGAAGTGTGACATTCCAAGTACCTGCACTTAGTATTACTTTTTCTTTCTTTAGAATCTGCTTCATCTTAACATTTGGACTACACTTGGAATTTAATTGAAACGATGCAAGAGCTAACTGAAGAATTCCAACTTTTGACCCAGGGGCCTCAAGTAAATGAAAGTCTTGTGTCAGATGGCCACTGACTGTGTGTGTTTTTAATATTTAAACTCTCTGGGCTGTGGAGAGGATTTGAATGTCATCCCCTGGGCTAACATGTTTCTAGACAGAATGCTTCCACTACTGGCTGTACATAGCTATATGTATCCCAGACCGCAGCCTATGTGTATGTGTGTGTGGTAAATCCATTTACCAGAGGTCAGAATCAGATGGCAGAGTGTGGAATTCAGAAAAGGAACACATGAATGCAGTGCTGCACTTTAGGGAATCTTTCCTCTAAAGTCTCTTCATTTATTGCTATTTATCAAGGACTTTCAGCCTCAGGCTGACAGAAGAGTTTATTTGTAAAATTTTGTTATGTTGCAAGGCAATGGCACCAGGGGGACCTCTGGAGATACAATTGACAGTACCAGGCTTCATTGTGATACTTTGTCAATTTTATGCCTAGAGTAACTCTTGATTTAGCAAACTGTAACAGGATGAAAACAGTAATGAATGACAGGTTTAAACCTAGAATATTTAAACACAATTGACCGAGAGGTGATTACTGGTGTACTCTATACTGTTAACTTTTAAACGACTAAAAGAGACTAATAATGTTTATATGATATCCTAAAAATCCATTTTAAATGGTTAACCTGTCCGGTAATCTTTCTGAACAAATTGAATCTGATGTACTTGGATGCAGTGAGGTGCCTAACGTTTTTCAGAGGATTCTTAACCCATGTTAGGTCCAGTTGTTCCCAAGAGGAGTTGTTGATGAATGTCCACTATAGGCTCATTCTTTTATATCCTATAGAATATCGATTGAATTGTCAGAGTTTATGGTGACTGAATAGGTGAATTCCTTTTTATGTTTGTGAAACCATTTGAGGATTTCTTTTTACCTTGTGGCATATTTTGTCAAAAATGTTCATTTACAGATTGGTACACTGCTGCCAGGTAAGGATGTACCTGATTGGCAGCTGTATTCGGATATTTTGTGATATTCTGACTTTTGTATTGGGAACTGGTGGGTGCTGCAAGACACACAGCACACTAATAACATTACCACCATCAACCTTCATCATTGATTGCTACAACCTGGCCCTCCCATCAGTGTCAACCAACAATGACTGGAATTAATTGGACAATGTGACGTTTTGCCACTGCAACTATGCTGTCTTGTTTTTTTTTTTTTTAACTGACAGCATATGAAATCTCCGAACCTGTTGTGTTTGTTTTTGTCTGTCAGTCAAAGCTAACCTATTTTTACATGTTATCCTGCTGATGGGGAAAGTAGAAGGAACAAATGAATCCTCTGGAGAGCACCCAGATATTCTGTATTATATCCAGCTTGTGCCTTCCTACCATTTTCAATTTACCTTTTAATAAATGGGGGATCCATTTGACTCCTCAAAAAGTATTCTTTTCTTTTCCACGCTTTATTGTCCTTGCAGTCTGCCCATCTGTCAATCCAGCTGCCTGTTTTCTAAATGTGCTTAATCTCTTGCAAGTAAGACATTTTTTGCCTTGTATTTTTTGGCAGTAGCTGAAAAGATCCAATACTCACAGCCCCTTGGAGATTCATTACATATCAGATGCAGATGCAGTTTAACAAGTTGATGATTTCATAACTTCAAATATGCAGAAAGATAACAGGACATAGTTAGCTCTTTTAACCTGTTTTTCCTTCTGCTAATTATATCTAATCATTTGTTGATTTTAATGTTTATATGTCATTTACATTTGAGGCATCTTTACATTTTGGTATAGTACTTTTACATGTTATTTGAAAGCAATATTTTAACCATTGTATAAAACAGTACAACAGTCTCCAACTATAATAGCATTTGTAGCAAAGCTACATAGAGTAAACTTCTTGTCTATCAGATGAACATTGTGTAGGAATTTGAAATGCTCATACAAATTATTCATGCAGTAAAGGCAACAGTTAAGCTTGAAGGATCTTGCATGGTAGGACTTTCTAGCTGCCTAGGGTTGACATCAGATTGCCGTTACAGGAGGATTTTGTTTTAAATGACTGCTAATAAAAGATGAGAAAGGGAGTTGGGGATAGGTTAAAAAAGGGAGGCAGCTATCAGGGCTAATAAAGAAAACAAAGATGAAGTTCACCCAGGGATATCTGCTATTCTGAGACGGCAAAACATTTGGGGCAGCTACATTTCTTGGGTTTACCCTGTTTGGTGAGTCAAGCTGGTTTTCTTTTTGGAGATAGTGCTGAGCCGGCTTTAGAAATATGTAGCCTTTTCTTTGGTTTAATGTCACCTCGCCTAATACAAGAACTGGACATTCACTCTTGTATCGTCAGACTGCATTTAATAATTATTTTCTTCTTCTTTGAACATATATCTCATTGTCTGTTGGTGTATGTTCCATACATATGAGAAGGATCGGTAGCTTGTTGTGGAAGTTTAGTGTGTGGTTGTGGCTGTTAATGTCAGTATCATGGATGGTAAAAATACACTTTTTAATTTACTGCTGTTGCTATCAATGTTTTGAGATTAGCAAGAGTGGGCAAATGGGTAGGGAACCAATATAGTTGGATTTCAACAAACCCTCTGAACATCATCTCCTTAATAGGTGGTTGAGTGTAGACATCACTTCTATTAGAGACTGATTATCACACATTTATTTTAGTTTAGCATTTTACCAATTTGATGCATAAATTCTTGCAGTTTATAGTACAGTTCAGTCATACATTAATCCACTTTCTGAACTTGGCTATTTATCACATGATAGTAGAGAGCTGGGCTGATAGCACTGGACAGAGCACCATTCCATTTCTGGGAATGCTCATTCACACACGCACCTATGTCTGTATTTATGGAATGATTGTAAATGAGTCATAAAATGTTTACCAACTGGAAATTTAGAAATAAGACAGTAGAATTTTTAGTAGAGAACATAATGGATGCTGCATTAGCATGTTTTCGGATCACTGAGATACCGCTTCATAAGCAGTAGATTGTAACGGCCAACCCCTTACAAGATACACATACAGTATATACAAGATAAACATACATTTTGTTTACAACTCAGTCAGATTTTTCTCAGCAGTCTCGTTTTCTTTCCTTTGTCTAGTTCCCTTGGTTTCTTTTTTGAGAAAAATTTGAGTAGAAGGAAATCACAGCTTGTTAAGCAGTGCCTTACTGTAAAGTGCTTATCACTTCTAAATTTGCATCACCATATGTTTCAGTATTACTAATTTGGTGACAAACAATTTGCACAATGATGGAAGCTTGGCAGACCTTACTACTCTTGAAGTGAGCTCCTATCAAAAGACAGCAAACACAGTGAAGCATGTCCTTTTGATCCTGATCTTAATTCCTGCTATCTTATTTTTTTTTCTTTTTCTAATAGATTAGGTATCTTTCAGTGTTCATGGATCAAGCAGAAATCTTTGGATGACATAGGGTCCTCCTTTTTTGACATTTTATAGCAAGAATATCATCCCTACAATTAAACATAGTGGTGCAGGTGTGATGGCATTGGGATTCTTTGCTGCCAAAGGTCTAGAACATTCACCATTATTGAAGGCAGGAATTATTCTGCACTGTACCACAATATTCTTAAGGAGAATGTCTGAAGCATATTTGGGTTATGTATCTGGACAGTGGGCCAATATACAAAAGCAAGTCTACAACAAAATGGCTCAGAAAAAATAAAATGAAAGTTTATAGGTGAGCTAGTCAAAGTCCTGATTTCATCCCAATAGAAATGTTGGGATGGGAGCAGGAATGACCAGTTCACACTCACAGACATACCAGTATATTTAAATTAAAGCAGTTCTGCAAAAAAGAGTGGGCTAGAATTACTCACCAGTAATATGAAAGACTAATGTTAAATTATAAGAAGCATTTAGCATGGATAATGGTTTTGAGTTAACTTTGTTGTTTGTATAAAGAAAGCCATAACATAAAAACTGTTTTGTGTGTTTACTCTGGTTCCCATTTGATAATGATACATTTTGTCTAAAAGATTGAATCCATTCATTGTGTAAAATATGCAAGAACTGAGAATATTAGAAAGGGCACAAATAATTTTTCACAGAACTGTCTCTTTTGACTGAATTGCTTTTTCTCCCATCTCAGCTATTACTTGAAATGACTACAGTTCCTAAAGATATGTTTTGACCTTTTGATTGCTGAGTTTTAGGGGCAACATGGTCTTTGAAGATTTTGGATAGTTCCACATTTCCTTCTAGTCACATGATGGTAAATTCTAAAAGGGTGAATACTTTTCAAAGCTAGATTGTCTATTTTATATTTGTTACTTATTTTTTCTTTTATAAAAGTTAGTATATCCATCCATCCATTATCCAACCCACTATATCCTAACTACAGGGTCACGGGGGTCTGCTGGAGCCAATCCCAACCAACACAGGGCGCAGGGCAGGAAACAAACCCTGGGCAGGGCCCCAGCCCACCGCAGAGCACACACACACACCAAGTACACTCTAGGGACAATTTAGGATCGCCAGTACACCTAACCTGCAAGTCTTTGGACTGTGGGAGGAAACTGGAGCACCCGGAGGAAACCCACGCAGACACGAGGAGAACATGCAAACTCCACACAGGGAGGACCCGATAAGTGAACCTGAGTCTCCTAACTGCGAGGCAGCAGTGTTACCACTGCGGCACCATGCTGCCTATTCAAGAAATATGAACTGCAATTTCCCATAGACCCTCCACTGCCATTAGCGAGTTATCATACAAATTATACAATTGTTACATCACCTGTAATCTGCTGTCTATAATAACTGTTTCTGCCAGTATACAATTGTACAATAGATGTCAAAAGTCTACAAGCCCTTAATGAAATTTCAGCTGTTGTAGATATAAATCCACATGTTGAAAAAATTGAAACATATTTGATGTTAGCATTAAATATCTCCAGGTATATGTGAATGAATATGAATATTGTCTGATATGTGGAAGACAGAAGTTTTGAGCTTGAGGTAGTTGGTGCTTATTTATCATGGTGTCAGAGAATTGCGATATGATGCATATTGATTGGCAAATCCAAGTAGAAATTTCATCCTACTCTGTACACATAATAATGGCCCTATAAACTTATAGAAAATCAAACTTGACGTATATGGAGGTAATCAAGAATATGTGAAGTCCGTTCTGACCTTGCCATAGTCAACACCTTTAACAAAAAACAAGCCAGTCACCTCATCACCTACGTCAGTGGTGGTCACTCCACGCAGATCTATTATTGGCTAATTTGAAGACAAGACCTGAAGCTGGCTATGGATAAAAAGCTAATCCTGTCGGACTACATTGTGCCACAGCACCGCATTCTCGTATTGGACATGAAAGTACAGATCAAGTGGAGGCCCAAACCGGATGCAGTTGGCATCGAGCGGATCAAATGGAGGAAGCTACTAGAGCATAAGAACTAATTCACAGACGCCCTCCAGTCGCTCTGAAGCTAACACCAGATTCTATGTGGCAAGGTTTGGTCCAGCAAATCTACAACATCGCTGGGGAACTCTGGGGAAAACAAAGGCTGGTAAAAAATTTAGTGACTAGCAGATGTGGTGGTGGAACAATGAAGCAGAAGCGATCCTAAAGGAGAAGAAAGCGCTGAACCTCCTCAGCCAAGACTACTACAGATGCAGGAAAATCAAGACCTCGGCAAAATGGGCAGCGGCCAAAGCAAAAGGTAAGCAATACAATGCCCTGTACAAAGACCTTGACACACCTGGAGGTGTAAATAAGATCTATTGCATCACCAAAGCCAGCCACCTATGGACTCAGGATATTGGACAAGTTCGGAGTATCAAGGACAAGAAACTAGTGACTCCTTTCAAGAACCACTGGAAATTCTGTGCAGATGGAATTAATACTTCTTGAAGATCAGTAACGAAGAGTTCCCCCACCCACCTATTCTACCGTGTGACCAAGTCTTCGGCCCTGTTCGCCTGATCACCACTGCAGAGACAGAAGTGGAGATTAAACAAATGCAAAATAGCCCAGATGACATCCAAACTGAAGTCTGGAAATTACTCTGCCGTAAATGTGTGGAATTACTAACAACACTCTTCAACAGGATCATTGATGAAGAGAAGTGCTCAAAGCCTGGACAACCAGCACTACAGTACTGATTTGGAAAGGAAAGAGCAATGTCAACGAACATGGAACTTACCATCCAATACGCCTCCTATGCCACACCATGAAGATCTTCAAGCACATCCACGTCCATCACCTCCGAAATCTTGTAATCTTCAGCCCCAACCACTGCACCTTCATGAAAGGATGTAGAACCATTGACACGATCCATGCTGCCCACCTGCTCATAAAACGATATCAGGAGAAACATTAGACCATCCATATTGCATTCCTGGACTTGAGGAAGGCCTTTGACAGGATACAACATGCCTTGATCTGGCTAGCCCTCCGTGAAGATGGCGTCACCCAAAGCTTATGTGCGATGGATACATCTACTTTACGCCAATGTAATGAGCACAGTACAATGTACTGTTGGAGCCACACTGTCCTTCACAATTCAAGTAGGGATCCACGAAGGCTCGGCACTGTCACCCTTGCTCTTCATCCTGTGTATGGACACAGTTACGGTAGATATCCAGACATTGGTACCATGGACATTGCTGCATGCGAATGATGTCATGATCACAGAGGAAACGACACCAGCCATAGAGCAGCAGATGCGACTGTGGAAATATTGGCTAGATGAAAACGGCCTGCGACTAAACCTCAAGAAGACAATACCTTGAAAGTGGCCTGCAGAGTGAGTAATACAAGTGGACGGCCACAACTTGAACAAGATCACTGAATTCAAATACCTGGGCTCCTGTGAGGTACTGTGTGAAGGTACTACCCTTTTTGACGCCCGCACACAAGTTTCTGTAGCTTAGCTCAAGTGGTGACAACTCGGGTGTCCTTTGCGATCGACGGATTCCGAATTACATCAAGGCAAAAGTGTATAAGACCGTCATTCGACCAGTGGCCCTCTACCATATTGAATGGTGGCTGGCCACTGCACAACAAGAACAGGTGCTCCATATGATGGAGATTAAGATGCCCTGATGGTCTCTTGGACTCATGAGGTAGGATCATGCTATGAGTGTGGACATTAGGAGAAGAATGCGAGTGGCGCCGATCACTGAGAACATGCAAGAGGCTCGATTTAAGGTGGTATGGACATGCCATGGGTAGCAAAGGAGAGAATGTGGCCAAGATCTCCCTTCGATTCATCCCAGATGGCAAGCGACTATGTGGAAGTCCCAAAAAGCAATGGCTTGACAGAATAAAGGAGGACATGTGACAGTCTGACGTCAGCGGACCCTGTGTTAGCAAGGGACAAAAGCTGGGAAAGGAGAATAAGGCGAAAGTCAATTCTGAATTTGAAATTCATTTAATTTATTTTTATTTGATTTCATTCCAATAGTTTTTATATTGAAAGTTCACTCAATGTCAGATATGCAGTGTATTTAAATTTAATTTTATATATTCAGAATTCATTCCATTATGTCTCAAAGATGGCCTACCATCAGGATTAACAATAACCATCTTAGCCAAAGGAAAATCTCTTGGCTCAATAAACCATCCAAGCTCTTGATTGTGAATGCTTACATGTTGCAAACCAGGGTTATTTTATTGACACACATTAGCTTTCACATTTTTATTTAGCAGTTCTGCCTGTATATCATTTACATACCAATTAACTGCCATAGCACTTATTTGAAATGCTCCTCTCCCCTTTTGGGCATGCCATCTATTTTAAACTTTTGCTGTAGTGTTAAACAAAATGGAGCTAGGTAAAACGCCACAATTGCAGTAAGAATCAGACACATTTTTATTAGAAAACCTGTTGATTATTCTTATGGATGTAGCGGTGCCACATAGTTAGTGTTTAAATGTCAGTTCTGAGTGTGTCTCGTTTCATTGTCCCATTGGCTGTGTGTATGTGTATCAGTTAATGCTGTCCCCGTAAAGGAGGACGGATGATGGGAGGAGTTCACAACCACAAATCTGGAAAACACCTGTGTCAAATTAACCAATTACTATCGTCACCAACTATTTAAGTGGAAGGAAGGAGGAGAGAAGGGAGAGTCTTGAAAAATGGAGGAGTGTGAGGCCAGGAAGGGCGGAAGTGGTGTAGTGTCCGGAACTGAGTCGGATATGGAAGATGAAATAGATGGCGGGGAATATGAAAGAAATAAAAGTAATAAATGGACTTTAGTAGAGAAGCGGAAAAGGAAGAAAGATTGGAGCCAAACTTCAGGAACAGAAAGTGAGAGAGAGTGTCAACAGGCGAGGAAAATAAAGGAGGAATTTAAAGTAATGGTGAGGTTTTCGTCAGGGGAAGTGAGTAAATTGAACCCTTTGAAACTGACAAAAGCACTGAAGGAGTTGATTGGCAATATAGAAAGTGCTAAAATGTTGAGAGACGGGAAAATGATCATTTTCTGTAAAGATGGTAAACAGCAAAAGGCTGCATTAGGGATTAAGGCTATATTAGGGCAAAAAGTCACAAGTCAACTTATGGGAGAAAAGAAATGGGTGAGAGGGGTCATTACAGGAATTCCAACCAATGTTGATATAGAAACGATTAAGGAGAACATTTCAGGAGCGAAAGTGATAGGTGCAAGAAGACTTAAAATCACCCGGAACAAGGAGAGAAGTGATAGTCTTTCGGTAATGATACATTTTGATGAGGGAAAATTGCCTGAAAGAGTGTTTGTAGGATTCCTGAGTTATGTGGTTCGACCTTTCATTCCTCCACCGCTGAGGTGTTACAAGTGTCAAAAATATGGCCATGTGGCAGCAGTATGCAGAGGGAGACAGCGATGTGCTAAATGTGGGGGGGAGCATGAATATGGAAAGTGTGAAGAGGGTATAAAACCGAAATGCTGCAACTGTGGAGGAGAACATAGTGCAGGGTATGGAGGATGCCAGGCAAGGAAAAATGCTGCTAAAGTTCAAAATGTTAAGATTACAGAAGGATTAACATATGCAGAAGCAATCAAGAAGGTTAAGTTGAATGGAAAGAAGGAAATAGAAGAAAAGGGTGCGGACAAGAGAATGAGAAATGAGCAATCAAATCAGGGAAAAGATGATGATATTAAGATCATTAAGAATAAGATGGCATTTCTTACCTTTATGGTAGAAGTGGTAAACTGTTCGGCCCAAACTAAGAGTAGAACTGAAAGAATGAGAATACTCCTAAGAGCGGCAGAAAAGTATTTGAATGTAGAAGGTATTACAGTAGAACAAATAAACGAGAAACTGAAGTTGCATGTAGCAAACTCTCAGACAGTATGTGGAGAAGTATAATGGTGTTCTTAATCTTACAGTGGAATGCAAGAAGCCTGATATCAAATGGATTAGAGTTCAAGAAATGGATAGATGATTTTAAGGTTAAACCACACATAATATGTGTGCAAAAATCATGGTTAAAACCTAACTTAAGTTATGTGGTCCAAGGGTATGAAGTAGTACGAAAAGATAGAATCAACGGAAATGGAGGAGGAGTGGTCACTCTTGTTAAGCTAGGGATAGCATACAGGGAGGTGAAAGTGAATGAGGAGTATGAATCAGTTGTAATTGATGTAAGGGCAGAAAATCGTAATATAAGAGTGATAAATTTTTATAATCCCTGTAAAAGACTAAATATAGATCTAACTAAAAATATTGGAGTAGATGGAAATTCTAACATAGTGTGGTGTGGAGATTTTAATGCACACAGTACTTTGTGGGGATGTGTAAATAATGATCAAAACGGGTATGTAATAGAAGAAATTTTAGATTGTATTGATTTTGTATGTTTAAATGATGGAAATATAACAAGATTAGATGTAATTAGAGGAAGAAATTCGGTAATAGATCTAACAATTGTTTCCAATAACTTGGCTGGGCAATGTGAATGGGAAGTTTTATATCAGAGTACTTTAGGAAGTGATCATTATCCCATAAAATGTTCAGTAGGGATAGAAATTGAGGAATATCATGAGGAGAATATGGCAAGATGGAAGCTTAAAGACGCAGATTGGGCTAAGTATAAAGAGGTTTGTGAAGTTAAAATGCTTAGTACGGAATTCAATTTTGATGAAGTAGAAGATGTAAATAATAAAATTAATACAATATTATGTAGTACAGCACAAGAGACGATAGGGAAGAGCAAAGGGGTTAGAATGAGAAAGGCTGTACCATGGTGGACAGAAAAATGTAGTGAAGCAATCAAAACTAGAAACAGAGCTTTAAGAAAAGTTAAAAAATCATACTCTTTTGATGACTTTATTAACTATAAGAGAACTCGGGCAGAGGTAAGGAAGGTAATAAGGATAACAAAAAGAAACTATTGTAGAAAGTTCTGTGATGAAATTGGTGTAAATATAGATATTAGTGATATGTGGAATATGATTAAGAAAATGGGTGGGAAGCAAATGAATAAAGGTATTCCAGTTTTAATAAAAGAAGGTAAATACAAAATGACTAATACAGAAAAGGCAGAAGAGTTGGTAGAAACATTTGTTAAGGTTCACAGTGACAATAATATGTCAGATAGTATGAGAGTGCAAAGGGATCAAATTTTGAAAGACAATCCTAATGTACTAACTCAAAAAGCACTGACTGGGAGTATATTGGACGCAGATTTTACTATGTATGAACTAAAACAGGTGCTACAGTGTTTGAAACGTACATCTCCTGGGAAAGATGAAATCTGTTATGAAATGATAAAACACCTTTCTGATGTATCTCTAAATATTATTTTAAGGAGCTTTAATAAGATATGGGAGCTGGGAAAACTCCCTACGTCTTGGAAACACGGAGTGATAATTCCAGTTGCAAAGCCTGGTAAGGATCCCACAGTAGCATCTAATTATAGACCCATTGCGTTAACATCTAACTTATGTAAAGTAATGGAAAAGATGGTAGTAGCTCGACTAAATTACGTAATAGAAAGCAAAAACCTTTTAAGTCATTATCAGAGTGGCTTTAGGAAAGGGCGAAATACCATGGATTCAGTAGTATGTTTAGAGTCTGAAATTAGAAAGGCAATGGCGAATAAGGAGGCTCTTGTAGGGGTGTTTTTTGATGTGGAAAAGGCCTATGATATGCTTTGGAAAGAGGGAGTTTTAATAAAATTAGACAATATGGGAATCAAAGGGAAAATGTATAATTGGATAATGGACTTTTTGTTTAATAGAACTATTCAAGTTAGGGTTGGAACAAGGTACTCTAGGATATACTCAATTGATAATGGGACCCCACAGGGTAGTGTGTGCAGTCCAGTGTTATTCAATTTAATGATAAATGATATATTTTCAACTATTGGACAAGGACTTGGCAAGTCTTTATATGCAGATGATGGTGCTCTGTGGAAAAGGGAAGAAATGTTGAGTATGTGGAGAAAAGCATGCAGAAAGCAGTTAATGAAGTGGAAAATTGGGCTAATAAATGGAGCTTTAGGTTGTCTGTAGAGAAAACCACAGTGGTATGTTTTTCAAAGAAGAGGAAATCCCCGAATATCAAAATATACCTTTATGGGCAAACTTTAGAGCAGGTAACAGAAATTAGGTTTCTCGGAGTATGGATGGATGCAAAGCTAACTTTTGCATCCCATATAAAGAAAGTTCAAGATAAATGTAAAAAAGGAATAAATATTTTAAGATGTTTAGCAGGGGTAGATTGGGGTGCAGCCCGACAAGCATTAAAAAGTGTGTATTGTGCAATGATAAGACCAATTATAGATTATGGCAGTATAGTTTATAGCTCAGCATCAGAATCTTTGCTCAAAAAAGTTAATGTTATTCAGTCTCAGGCATTAAGGATAGGAAGTGGGGCATTTCGAACATCGCCAGTCTCAGCAATGCAGGTGGAAATGGCAGAGATGCCATTAAAATTTAGGACAACTAAGTTAAAGATGGCATATTGGAATTCTGTAAGGGGGCATGCAGACACCCATCCAGTAAAAGAAGTACTCCAAAAATGTTGGGAACATGAATACACTAAGTACAGGGGTTTTGGGTGGAATGCAGATATGGAGGCCAAGAAAATAGGTATTGACTGTATAAAAACAAGCCCTACAGTAGTAATACCTGTTATACATCCTTGGTTATATCAAATGCCGTTAGTAGATTTACAGGTGCATGGTAAAATTAACGATAAGAATGAGTGTAGGACTAATGAGGAAATAGTAGAGCAATATTTGAAACAAAAATATTCCAATAGTATCCAAATATATACAGATGGATCAAAAAATCCAGATTGCGGGTCCACAGCAGCAGCGATATACATTCCACATTTCAAGCATAGTGTCTTGAAGAGGTTAAGTAATCATGTATCAGTATTTACAACAGAAATGATGGCAATTTTACTGGCAATGCAGTGGGTAGAGGAAACTCGGCCCATAAGTGTGGTTGTATGTTCAGACTCATATTCAGCCTTAAACAGTTTAAAAGCGGGAACTCTACATCTAGACAGGATATTCTGTATGAAATTTTGCAGAATATTTATAGAATCAAACATATGGGAGTAAGGGTAGAATTTGTATGGATCCCTGCCCATGTAAGGATAGAAGGGAATGAGGAGGTGGATAAGTTGGCCAAAACAGCATTGAGAAAAGAGGAGGTTGAAATAGAAATTCCATTATGCAAATCAGAAATGAAAAGTATTATTAAAGGTGGAGTCATAAGATTATGGCAAGAGGACTGGAAAAACGAGTCAAAAGGAAGACACCTTTTTAACATCCAATCAAAAGTGGGGAAAGAAAGGAAGGCATACGGAAACAGAAGAGAAGACACAGTAATAACTAGGCTCCGTATAGGTCACTCCAATCTTAATTGTTCCCTCTACATGATGGGGAAAAATGAATCAGAGTGCTGCAGACATTGTGGAAGAACAGAAACAGTTGAGCATGTATTATTACATTGTGATGCATATAGAATGGAAAGGAATCAGCTTGTTGGGAAACTAAGAGATCTGGAAATTAATGTCATCTCAGTCAAAGATATATTTCAGAATTCAGAGAAAAAACCAAAGGTGTACGATCTTCTCTTAAAATATTTGAGAGATACAGGTTTAATTAACAGGATATAAGGTTTTTTTTTTTTTAAGAAAATTTCCTTCCGCTTCTTGAGGTCTCACACTCCAACTCAGTAGGTGGCGGAAATGCACAATAAGTTGGTTTGCCACCCGCCATTAAACCTAAAGAAGAAGAAGAAGAAGAGAAGGGAGACCCGTTTTTGTGTTCACTACTACAACTTGCTTGCTGACTCATTTTATTGCGCTTGGTTCCAGTTTGTTTTTCAT
This sequence comes from Polypterus senegalus, assembly GCF_016835505.1. NCBI lineage: Eukaryota > Metazoa > Chordata > Cladistia > Polypteriformes > Polypteridae > Polypterus > Polypterus senegalus. Next base: position 66,226,587 of record NC_053171.1, on the reverse strand, counting down.
TCATCCGGACTGTCTTTCAACCTGCATCTGCTGAGACCCCGGGGTCGATTCATCATCCACCATACGCCGAGGAATCACGGTGAGGTTGCTCCAAACGCCGGGAAATTCAAACACCACAATTGCCGCTAATCAGTCATCCGTATTCAGGACATTTTTCACTTTTGGACTCAAGTTCACGATCATTCTGTTTGCTAGTCATTTTGTCGTTTGCGTGGTGTGTGTTATATGTTACGAGGACAAGGGAGGGGTTTTGTATGTATATTTTTCGGTGTTGTCTTAGGATTGCTGGAGTGGAGGAATATTTATGTGTGCATTTGTTTTGTGGCATGTTTTGTCTCATGTAATACATTTACTCCGTTTAATTTTACATTCTGCCTTTGTGTTATTGCATTTAAACCGTCGATTGTGGGGAAAGGTTTATTTGTGTAGGAGTACGGCTTGACAGGTAAGGTTTCTCAGTAAATTATCCAGGCCACATGTCTTGGAGGTGTAGCTGCCGGCTGGGTAAAAAGGGGTCGGCCGTTACATGGATATTAATTCAAAGATAAAAAAAAAAACTGTAGTGATGCAATAGATTTTGAATTAGTGCATTTGCAAAGACCCAGGATTAAATGTATGTTTACACACCTTATGCATGGCCTTGTATGTTTCAGCCAGTGTGTGCTGTTCTTTGGGCAGAAAAAGAGTTAAATAGATCTGTCAAGGCCTAAATTAGACAATGACATATTAGTGTTCATTTATATTAATAATTGGGAAAATTGTCAATTAATCTGTCTGCTTGTCCATTTGTCAATTCTATCTATCAACAAATTAAAATAAATCTAGAATTACTCATCTCTCTGTTTGTTTTCTATACTCACTTTCTGCTATCTACCAATTGATGAAAGTTAGAATCTTTCCCAACACTAAATGCAAAGGAAGAACTGACACATTGCAGGGATTTGTAAAATACTTGAGTTATGGAATTAAATATAAGGATTTTTTTTCATTCTGAAGTACAATGAAAGAGTCTGTCTTTCCTCTCTACTCCACTCCTATTCACCACACTGTAACAATAAGCTGTACTTGGCCTAACTGACCTGGAATTTCCTGCATTTTGGACATTCTGAACCCTAGGCTGTTGATGTGTTAAGTAGCTTCTAAATTACTTGATTCCAGATGTAAATCATTGGGTTGTCTTGGGATATTAGAACTGGTGAATTTCCAAGGTGCCATAATGTGCAGCACAATTTGTTTTTTAATTGTGTGCTTTCTTTAGGTTTCCATTCATTACCAATCCTCTTTTTTTGCCATGTATTTTGAGGTCAAATAGTTAATCTGTAATGCAGCTCTTGAAACTGTAAAAGGCAGGTAAATTGACATTACTGCATTTGAGAAAAAGCTGTCAAAAAGCCTACCATGTATCCTATGAACTAGTAGTGATACAGCAACATTTGAGCTAATGGAAAAAACACGAGGCATCCTTCTCTGAATCCACTTGATGAGGCCAGAAAATGTTGCTCAAAAGCATATAAAAAAAGAGACTGGGTGACACATCAGTTTGTTGCATGGGCAGAAAAATGAACGACTTAGTTCATTGATTAGAAATTATTTAAGCTAACAACTCCTCCAAAAACTGCATAGGGAAACCTAACATCCCACACCTGTCTTCTAAGCCATAATTCTAATCTCTCCATGTTAAGTAATGTTAAAGTCATAGAGAGCAGAAGATTTTCTTTGTGGCTTTGATCAAAAGGCATTGAGTAACCACAAGGAAAGCTCCTGAAATTGTGGGGGGCAACCACTTAACTTGGGTGAACCCAGAAAATAAAAGTTCAATTGCCGTGGACATTTGCTATTAATATAATTTTGTAGCTTGTTAGAACTCCCTTTCTGCTTTCTTAAGTACTAGTTGTGTTACCAGGCTTCTCCAAATACATTTTCTTAGTCATTGGGTCTCAGTGACAGTGCTGTTGAAAAGTTGGATGTAGCAGAAGTACTATGTAACTGAGTACTGTAAATACTTTTCTGCATACAATATTTGTATTTATTTACCTTTGGTTAATATTACTAGTTCACTTGAGTTGTTTACTGTTGACCATGCTACATATAGTCTTTGATTGAGGTGGAGTGAAAGAGCTTGCAGAAGAACATTCTGTAAAAGCGGTCTAAAGTCGATTAATTCATTGGGATTAATAAAGTATCTATCTATCTATCAAAGCTAAAAGCTGCTGAAAATCTCCACTCTTCATTAGCATCAAAGATTAAAATTAATACTGCCTCAGTATAAAGTGGTTTTGTCTGTGTCTACCAACAAAAAAGCAAAATTTACTAATTACTTATACTAGATAATAGTACAATAGCTCAAAAGCACTGTTTTGTTCTCCTCTTATCATATTCTGAAAAAAACAGCATCTCCATCAGCTGTAGAAAAAAATGTGCTTTGTTCTGTTCACTCCTGGCTTGGTATGTCCAAACTTTTGAGTAGTACTATATTATGTTTTAAATTTTAAATTAAAATTTACTGTTGATGACCTGTCCCTCCTACATGTACAGCTGTTTTTCATCAGTTTGAACCTGTGACTCTCCCTTTTTTGGCAAAATTAGTCAGCTTAAACCCACAACCTGCCCCCAACTAGATATTGTTCCCACTCATCTTCTTAAAGATGTTAAACCCAACCATTTCAAAAACATTTTGGACATTATAAATAGGTGTCTTTAGACTGTTTCAGCCCCAGCCTTTTTTAAACATGCTGTGGTGAAGCCTTTAATTTAAAAAAACAAATCTGGATTTTACACATTTCTCAAACTTTACACCCATCTCCCCACCATAACCAATTGTCTATGGGCGAGGAGCAAAGGCTTTAGATTCATCAAAAGTTTAGATCACCGGTTTTCAACTGATCTTGACATTTTAGGGTCACCTGATACCGAAAACACTGATGGGTGTGTGTATATGTGTGTGTCACAGTTTCTTCAGGACAGTCTAGAGATAATACAGCTGGATGGAAAAATCACAAACTTGAAAATTAAGCCTGTTGTGAAGTGATGATGTGCTGATTATTTTTTGAGCCAAATTGTGCAAGAGAAAGAGGCACCCTAGAGGATCCCACAAATACTGTAATTCTGCAATTAATTATGAATTCTTCTTATCAATTGCTATTGTAATGACCTATTTTATGATCAAAATGTTCAGCATCAGAGTGTAAATAATTACTGAAATGTTGTAGAGCAGTTCAGGTAACTTGGTTTCTAGGGCACAAAGCCTATTGACGCTCATGTCTGAATTTTTTCTAAAATCCTGGAGAAGGTTGTCTGCAACTGCAAACATTTTTAATGAAAATGGCATTTTTTGAAGTATTTCAGGCTGGTTTTAAGTACGGAGTCTGCACTTATAAGGGTTTTAAACTATCTCTTTTTAATAAGTGATTCTAGGGATACTGCTGTCCTGTTGCTTTTATATCTGACTGCAGCATACAAGGGACTGCTATGGAATGGTTCAGGTCTTATCTCACAGGCAGAAGCTTTCCAGCCAGCCTGGCAATTTCTGCTCATTCTTGGCCCCTATCATCTGTTGGGTCCTTCAAGGATCTATTCTGTGGCCTATTCTTTTTCCACTCTGCATGTTGCCCTTAGGATCCATTTTTAAATAAATGCAATATTTCTTTTCATTGCCATGCAGATATTTTCCACTAAAATGGATAAAAACAAATTCTCTTAAATCTTTATTAGAATGTCTAGAAGACATTAAAACATGGATGTCATTACATTTCCTTACATGACAAAGAACAGATTGTATGTTTTGGACCTTCTGATCTTACTTGTGCTACAGAAATTAATCTTGGTCCCTTGACAACCTGCTGAACACTCTTCGTTAAAAATCTTGGTGTGATTTTTTGATAATGCCCTCAAATTTAGTAAGCACATTTACTCCATTGTTAAAGCCTGTTTCTGTCAGCTCAGGGTACTGGCTAAGGTCAAACCTTTTCATTCTGTCGATGATTTTGAAACGCTAATTCATGCATTCGTCTCTTCTCACCTTGTCTATTGCAGCTCATTATACACTAGAGTTAATCATCCATCCTTTGATCAATTTCAGCTTGTCCAGAGTGCTGCTGCCAGGCTTCCGACGGGCACACAAAAGCAGAATAACATCACTCCAGTCATTACTTCTCTTCATTGGCTTCTTGTTCACTACCGGATTAAGTTTTAAATTTTGCAGCTTGTTTTTCAGTCCCTGAATGGTTTAGCCCCGTTTTATCTTTCTGACCTCTTACACCCTTACTTTCCTTCATCATCACAGAGGCCCTCTGACCAAAATTTATTGGTTGTGCTGAATTCTGGTTTTAAGCTTAGAGGGGACCGTGCTATTGTAGTAGCTGCTCCTAAGCTTTTTATATTAGGTCAGCACCGACTTTGGTCTGTTTTAAATCCTCTCTTTTTGCCTTAGCTTTCTAAACTTTTATGTGAATATTTATTTTTGGTGTATTGATTTACTGTATATATACAGTATATATTGTAACAAGGTGGTATATAGGCACCTGACCCGACAAGACTCACACCGGAGGCACATATAAAAACAAAAGAACTTTTTATTTTTTTTCACCTGTGGGGCACATCTTCCCTGTGGCCCACAGGCACAACACAGTCTGTAATACACCAAGAACACCCAAAACACACTCTTCTTTGGCACCACCACTCCTCCTCTAAGCTTCGTCTCTCCTCCCGACTCTGGCCATTGAGTGGTGGCTGCTGGTCCCTTTTATAGTACACCCGGAAGTGCTCCAGGTGGTTGACTGGCAAGTTCCGGCTGCACTTCTAGGTGTGGCGAATACACTGCCCATACGGGCTCAGGAGTCCCAGCTGCAGCGGCGCCTGTGGGACCCAACAGGGCTGCACCCAACTCCAATTCCCATGGAACCCTGTGAGAAACCGAGGCACCGATCAAACACGGGGGGCGGCCATCTAGCGCCCGGGAGAAGTATTGCACAGTCCAGGGCTGCTCCACCTGAATATACAACGAAGGGGCATCCCGGCTGGGCCTGGATCCTGGCCAGCCACCACTATATATATATATATATATATATATATATATATATATAGTGGGATATGGCCGGCAGTTTATCCCAGCCAATACCCCCAAGCTGTCAGATGAAGCCCTCCCCGCAACATGGAGGTACCCTGAATTCCAGCAGGACATCATGGGGCTTGGAGCCTTTCCTCACAGCCCTGCTGGATAACGCGGGGGCCATCAGGGAATGCTACAAGGAGGCCCAGGGACTTGTATTTTCCTTTATAGCCCGGAACTACTTCCCAGTCGAGGGGATGGAAAGAATGAAGTACTTCTGGGCTAAAGAAAAGGAGTTTTCACCCAACCCAGAAGTGTTATAAAGTCATATGGACTGAGGGACAGAAACACTTCCGGGTCAAGCACTTTAAAAGCACTGTGAGAGATCTCAGCAGTGGGCTGAGTTGGGAGGAAGGGTGACTGAGCTGCTGGAAGGTGTGGAGGATTGTGATTATTGGATTATTGTATTGAGTATTGTGATTATTGAAAGTATAGTGGAGGTGAAGGTGCTTTGTGAACTTTATTGTATTAATAAATTAATTATTTGGACTTTTACCTGATGTTTTGGCGCATTGTCTGAGGGTTTCGAGGGGCAACAGCGCTCCTTATATGTCACTGTATATATATATTCATACTGTACATATTGTAAGTATTGGTGTATATCAAAGATCTACAGCACTTTGGTCGACTTCTGTTATTTTTAAATGTGCTTTATAAATAGAATTGACTTGAGTTATAAAAATTAAACATTCAAATTATCTCATTGTGAATGGCTCTTAGAAATCTTATTGTCTAATCAGGCTGTCTCTGGAATTTAGTAGTAAATTGTCAGATCCAGAGCATGTGTGGACAAAAGTATATGTGGGATTGACTTTCCTAGCAAATTGGTCCCAGCAATTTATTAGAGCCAGACTTAGTGCAGTTACTGGGATTTATCTAGTTTTGCTTGTGTGTGAACACGGACATAAAGTATCCAGGTTTAGCACAAATAAATGTCATTAGGATATAACAGGTTGGATAATGGATGGATGGATGAATGGCACATGTTAAACATGAATCGGTCATAATGTGCATGATTAGCTGGTAGATGGAAAGTAAAAAAACCTTGCTGTCCCAAGGAACACGCCCTCAAAGGAATTAAGTTTAACAATTTATTAAATAAACTGGATAATTACCAGAAATGCATGAAAGAAACTGAAGTGAGAGAAGACCAAATAACAAGATAACAAAACTGGAAACTAAGAAATTTAAGAAAAGAAGGCACTGACTTAAATACAGTATATAGTTGATGTAGAAGACTGAAAACTAAACATCTGAGGCTTTGATGTAAACTGCAGACATGAAATACAAAGTCCAAAGAATGGCAAACAAGGTGTGCAATTCCCAAATAACATTCCAAATTCAATATGTCCAACAAGAAATCCCTAATAATGTCACATAAAAAATGTACTTCACATCATGAGAAATATTCCCAAGAAACTAGAAAGTATACCAATACCAGAGAAAAACTAATACAATAAGGAGATAAACCACCAAATGAAGATCAAAATTTTAAGTACATAATCCTAAGAATTATCTACCTCAATGGCAGAGAAACTAAAGGCATAGGACAAAGGAAAAAAAAAACAACTTACTCAATGCCTCAGCAATGTTGCCTGCTCTCAATAAAAAACTCACAATAGGTTAGCATTAGGTGTTGGCTCTAACAGTACACCTGCATTAAAATGCTAAAGAAACTGGAGGGAAATGAACAACAGTTAACAAACAGAAGGAAGACTACAATAAGACAAGTATCTCTCCTTTCATTCAACTCAAGGAAGAACTTGTTCTCCACATAACAGCTGTGCATTGAATTAATCAAAGCTGTTTTTCATGAATTAAACAAAAGGAATAGCATTGATACTGGCATTAGAGTAAAAAGAAAAGACTAAATTTTCACAAGAAGCATATTGTTAAAAAATGCTTCTTTGATTTATCAGCAGCTTCAAAATTCACAAACATCTAAGCAACCAGTCCGTTTGTAGTGCTTACTACAATAGTAAGAATAATGTAAATAGTAAGGTGGAAAATTTTAATACTAAAGTGAGAGCTGCTGCTGACATAGTCACACCTGAAAAGATAGTTAAAAAATCTTCTAGCACTGTTGTACCATGGAAAACTCAAAGAGTGTCTGATCTAAAGGGAACATACCAGAGAGCTGAGAGTAAATGGAGAAAAACTAAACTGATTATCCACTATGAGATAGTCAAGGTTAAAATAACAGAATACAACAATATAGTTAGAGGCAGTGTTATTTCTTTAGAATTATAAATAACAATGCTAGTAATCCCGGAGTCTTATTCTCTACAATTGATCGTCACTCAATCGAATGCCTCCAAAAAACATCCAGTGAAACTTGTGAGGCTTTTGCTGTATTTTTTAATCAAAAAAGTAATAATATTAGAAATAATATAGTACATCTCCCCAATACTTATCCTCTTAAACCCCAGTACGCTATTATGAACAAATTAAACTATTTCACCAAGATACATTTACCTGATTTATATAAAATCATTTCTCAACTAAGACCCTCCACCTGTGTCCTTGACCCAATACCAATATGTTTTTTCAAAGAAGTATCGGGCGAGCTAATTGATAGCATTCTTGACATAGTAGACTCATCATTAGATACGGGGGTCTTCCCAGACTGTCTTAAGACTGCTGTAGTTAAACCCCTGCTGAATAAAAATAATCTTGACTCCTCTGCTTTTGAAAATTTTAGACCTATTTCTAACCTGCCTTTCTTAAGTAAAATTCTAGAGAAGGCAATCATTATGCAGCTTAATGATCACCTCAATAAACATGCTATTCTTTATAAGTTTCAGTCGGGTTTCAGAACAAATCACAGTACAGAAACTGCACTCATTAAAGTAGTAAATGACTTGCGGGTAAATGAAGACAGAGGCCGTTTATCTGTTCTCATCCTCTTAGATCTGAGTGCCCCATTTGATACCATTGATAACAATATTCTTAGAAATCGCTTTAGTCAATGGGTGCCACTCTGGCAGTATCTTAAATTGGTTTGAATCCTACCTGGCAGGTAGAAAATTATTGTTAATTGTGGTAATTATACTTCAAAGACACATAATATTCTATATGGTGTTCCACAAGGCTCTATCCTGGGTCCGCTGCTCTTTTCGATTTACATGCTTCCGTTAGGTCAGATTATCTCAGAGCATAATGTGAGCTACCATAGCTATGCTGATGACACAGAGCTGTATTTATCAATAGCACCTGATGACCCCGACACTCTTGATTCACTGACACAATGTCTCACTTGTGTTTCCAAATGGATGAGTAGTAATTTTCTTAAACTAAATAAAGAGAAAACAGAAATTTTAGTGATTGGCAATAATGGATATAATGAGGTTATTAGAAATAAACTTGCTACATTAGGATTAAAAGTCAAGATGGAGGCAAAGAATTTAGGGGTAACTATTGACTCTGACCTGAATTTTAAATTGCATATTAATCAGATTACTAGGACAGCATTTTTTCACTTAAGAAATATAGCAAAAGTTAGACCTCTTATTACATTGCAAGATGCTGAAAAATTAGTTCACGGTTTTGTTTTCAGTCGGCTAGATTAATGTAACGCACTCCTCTCAGGACTACCAAAAAAAGACATCAATTGATTGCAACTAGTGCAGAATGCAGCTGCTAGAATCTTAACTCGGAAACGCAAATCTGAGCACATCACCGCAGTTTTAATGTCACTACACTGGTTACCTGTGTCATTTAAAATTGACTTTAAAATACTGCTTATGGTTTACAAAGCCTTGAATAATCTCACTCCATCTTATATTTCAGAATGTCTTTCACCTTACACTTCAAATCGTAACCTTAGATCTTCACATGAGTGTCTACTTACAAAATCTGTACTAACCCCTACTTTCTCTTCTGTTCTTTTTCTGTTTTTTTGTGGTGGCGATCTGCACCACCACCACCACCTGATCAAAGCACTGTGATGTCCCTACATTGATGGATTAAAGGTCAGAGGTCCAAATGACCATCATCATCAAATTCTTCCATAAGAACCCTGAATACCATGAGGACTGATTGAGGTCATTTATGTTAGGTAGAATGCTTAGAGGGGGCTGGGCGATCTCGTGGCCTGGAAACCCTACAGATATTATTTTTTTCTCCAGCCGTCTGGATTTTATCTTTGTTTTTTTCTGTCCTCCCTGGACATCAGACCTTACTTTTATTCTATGTTAATTAGTGCCCCTCTTTAATTATTTATTTTGTCTTTTTTCTCTTTCTTCATCATGTAAAGCACTTTGAGCTACATTGTTTGTATGAAAATGTGCTATATCAATAAATGTTGTTGTTGTTAAACTGTTGATCTCTATTTTCCTTTTTTAGAATTTTTACCCCTAATTTTGTACCTTCTGACTAATATTTTGCCCCTACACTATAGTTCTGAACCTGTGATTTTGACTTTGCTTTACAAGCTAGCTTTTTTCCAGCAGAAATGTAATGGCCTTCATACAGTATGTGTATTCTGTTAACCCAAATCCTGATACTGTATGCATCACTGGGAATATCCCAGCAAAATTGTGATGTAGTCTACTATTTAGCAGGATCAACAGTGTATATGAAAGGAGTTGTTTTCTTTTATTCTGCATTTGCCCCAATTCATTCTACCTCTTCATTTCGAGTAGGATTTTTTAGATGTTTCCTGTTAATTCTACTTTGCATTATTTTAGCCAATGTGGACAAAATAAATCATATTTAGCATGCAATTTAAATGCATACTATTACCTGACATTAAACATGATGTTACTTTTAACATATCTGACTTTTTTGATGTCCTAGCAATGCCCTTGACCTGCTTGTTGTGACATACATCAGTAAAGAATCTAAGTTCTTGTCCATCAAATGGATAACCCTGGACACAAATAATGTTCAGCAGTGTTTGATTTAGTGATGTCAGAGTTCCTATTTTGTGAAATGTTTTGTTTCTTATATTCATGATTTGTTCAGGTATTTAATTTCAATGTTATTATGGTGATTTGAACACCATTTTGTTTTGGAATCTTATTGTGGTCGCTGCCATTATAGTTTATTGTTGTTATGCCTGTTGCTGGTTGTGCCTATAAAAGATGGTAGACACATGTCCATGCATACTTGCTTAGAATCAGAAGACAAAGAGAATCAAACTTTTGTTTGTGGTTGTTGGTGGTTACATGGCATTAGGATACTTTTAGTTTTTTAATTTTGATTTGACAACCTGCTCTCATTAATCCTTCTGTTTTTCTGAAATTTCTGCAGACCTCTGACTGCGTAGTGTGACTGACTCTTTGTTCTTTCATTCCCTAGTCTGTTTTTCTCTTTTGCCTTGCCTCTGGATGATGCCATTCTACAATGTCCTCAACTTAGCCATAAAAAGAGCAATCAACAGCAATTGTTTGTCATTAATTTAAAGCATATTACAGGTAAAATTCCATTACAATGAACTGCCAGGGACCTAAAAAATATTTAGTTGTAATGAGATTCTGCATTTGTCGCTATAGTGTTTTCTTTAACTTGCGTCCAGGTGTTTGCAATCGTTTCAATAGCTTCTTTCACATTAATTTTCATCTCCTCCTGTCTACAAGTTATGCTGATGAGAATTTTTCTTAGCACTTTCTTGCAATAATACACTTTGATGGTGCGAATGATGCCCAACCTCAATGGCTGAAGCACTGCTGTGTAATTGGGTGGGAGGAATTCAATGCAAACATTATCTAAATGTAGAAGCAAGTTGTGGGCAGCACAGTTATCAATCAGAAGCCGAATCATCCTTTTCTTCTTCTTCATATTGTGAGGTTTCTGAACTCTTTTGGCATCCCTGCACCACCCAAAGGGAATGTCATACTGAAATGCGTCCCAAAGCGCGATTGGCACGTCTGTGGAAGATTGTTTGCCAGTTGCCAGGGCAGGGCAACAGCAGGCTCACAGCTCTTCAGTGAAGTGCCACAGAAGTGAATCCTAAAAGATTGTGAGCTCTCTATAAGTCCTGAGTCTCAGTACTTTAACAAAACCAGCTTTATTCAGCTTGAAACAGGAACATCACGGCTATTTATTGTAGCGTGATCTGCCACTCTCCTATACACAGACACAGCAGTCAGGCAGGGAATCCTGTTTCCTGCATTTACAATGTTCCTTGCAGACTCATCAAGATCTTTTCTGTTTGCTTCAGCACCAAGCCGCATCAGAGCTGTGAGCCTGCTGTTGCCCCGGCAACAGATAAACAGTCTTCCACAGACGCGGTGATTGCACTTCAGGACACTCTATGGCGTGTTGTCCAGTTGGGGGAGGTCCCAAGAGCGTTAAGAAACCTCACATTTTCTTGAATGAGTGCCACTTTAATAGGAATGTTTCTTGAACGAGCATCACGGAAGCACATAAAAAGTGCTTTTTCAACGTCTTCAGCAGCAGTTCGCATACATTTGCAACGCAAGATTTTTCTTCTTCTTTTGCTTGGTAATTTTACCTGTATTTCCACCAGTGCTGCTTTATTGTTGCTGCAGAAAGGTACCTAACAATCTTCCTTTCACCGTGTACTGACAGCAGGGAAAAAATGTCGAGGCACAAAGGCTGAAAGAGTAAAATGTGATCAAAAACAAGCACAGGTCTAAAATAGAAAGTGAAATATTATATAGTGATACCAAAAGTCAACTACAAGATCCTGACTCTCCAAAAAGATTTGCACTAATTAAACTCCCTGTATAGTTTTTCTTTTCAATTTAGGAACTTGACTGCTACTGATAGTGTGCCATTGTCTTGAATAGGAAATGGCCTGTAACATAATATCCATGACAATGCCTGATCATGTGTAAGCAATAAACTTAAGAAACCTTGAACAGTATAATTGTGGCAACGATCAAACACATTCAATCACTGTGTACATAAAATAATAGTTATAAATGATAAAAATAAATAAGTACTAAATTGAAAGAAAATCATAAAATAAATGAAAAATAAAGTTATATACTGTGGTAGAAACCAAGGCATCACCGAGCCCCAAAGATGAACACATACTGAGTCCCAGGTTCAAATAATGGATGATTTAATATCCAAATTGCCTCCAAAAGTAACACAAGCAGAAACACAGGTTTTCCTTTTCTCTTTTTCACCTCCTCTTACCACCACACTGTCCTCCTCCAGTCGAGTTGTGCTTTCCTTTCCCCAGCTCCGACTCGCCAGGACAACGGAGTGCAGCCCCATTTGTTGATAACTCAGCAGTACTTCCAGTGCTAGTACCACTGCCCAATAGTACTTACGAGTCATAAAGAACTCCTGGACTACAACTCCCGGTATTCCCTGCAGGTTCCTGAATGGACACCAACATGTAGGGCTTCTGCCACCTAATGTCCTGGGGTATAAAAAGCCCTAGCGACATCTTTCACTTCTGGTGGGCTGTCTGTCCATCTACTCTAGCCATCTCTTCCGGTTCTGGCCCCTGTCTCTTCCATAGCTGGGATGACTGTCTGGCTTCCAGGATCATCCTGCCCCTTTTGGTCGGGACGCCCGTCTAGCCCATGTGACATCTACAATACTTAGAAGAATTTCAGAAACATATTGCACAATGTTGATCTATGGAATAACATCATTATTCATTCTTGCATATGGTGGCACACAAAAGTGGTAATACATCCTTTCCTTTCATGATGATGAAAGGAAATACTGTAGAATAAGACATAAACATTTACTATCTGCGTTATATTGTTTGAATCTGTCATAATTTATTGGTAATGTTCATTAATATCAAACTTAAATATATGGTTTCCTTTTATAGTCCTTTTTTTTTCCTTTCCATTAGAAAGTTGGAAGGAATATTGATGAGTATCCAAGCAGTTTGAGAAGATATGAATTACTGTTAATTAGAATACAGCTCCAAGAATTAATAATTTTTTCTCTTAGCTTTGCAGCCCCATTCACAACTACATTTGGGTACTTCTCTTCTCATCTGATACTGATTATTATAGTGTCAATTAATTGATCAATCATCACTCTAGCACCAGTAGGGAAAAGCTGTAAGTTGCACCTGTCTTGTGACAGCCATGACAAGTGCATCTGCCATGATCCAAAGTAAAGTGGATAAACTCCTGTGCAGTTTCAAGCACAGCTGCTTGGCTTAAACTTTGATTTTGCCAATACAGGTCTGTTTTGGTAACCTCCTAAACCTCTGGACATTTCTTTTCTAACGGTTTTTTGAGCAGGGGTGTGGTGTCCATTTGTCAAACATACCCATACCAGAGACCTTTTGCTTTGTTGTTGTTTGCTAGACATAAACTTGTGGAATAGTTTATTTCTGCCAGTGATTCAGCAAGAAGTTGCTTTGAATTGCCTGCATTTGGAAAACTTCAACAAGTGTAAGTTCTCTCTTAATAATGTCCAGGTGTCCACAATGTAAAATAAGACTGGCAGGACGGCTGTATTGAAGATTTTCATCTTTATTTTTAAATTTTATATTTTTCTTCTTCCACAGACAACATTGTGGGCTTGAAAATAGTGATTTAACACTTCTGATACTTTCAACAATGTCTGCAGATGCAATCATTGATGCAGAGATTTTGGAGTCTAGGCACTTGAATTAATTGACCTGTTTAATTGACTTAGTACCAATTGATAACTTGACAGAAAGGGTGCCTGTGAATAGACTCGACTATTTTGTGGAAAATGTTGACAGGAAGTGTATAATGTGTGAAGACTGAAGTCCAAATGTCAAATAAACTCTTTCACAAAAGACACAGATATAATAAAACAAATGTACTTTTTTCTAGAATTTAACCAAAGTAAAAGAAAGTGAGATAGGGTACGACACACACACACGTCTGCCAATTATTAGTTGAACATGAAAAAAGTTTCTGTTTTAGCTATGTGTTTAGCTATGTGTTCGACATTTCTTGCCTCGCATTTCCTATCATCTTACATTTACATAGATCATTGCAGACACGGAACACACATGCAATGTATGTGATCCAAATAACAATATATTATTTACTCTGTACAATTCAAGGCACCTCACACCCAGGTAAACAGACTTGAGCTGGGTGAACTCTGGGTACGACTAAAGGTGCGTTGGTGGGGGATGGGATAGCAGGCTGCCAGCTGCTGGTGCTGATCAACACATTCGCAAAACAAAAAATTCTGATGAGGAGGTGGCCCAAGATTACGAGTTTTTTCGTGGGATTCAGGGATTCTAGTGTTAATTTGTTTTTCTTTTTCCTGGCTTCTCTCCTTTGTTTAAAGGTTCCTGGTTAAGTTCTTCTATATCTTCTGCATACTTTTTTTCTACTCACTCTGGTCCTGCAATAAAGCTTTTTTGGCTTCATCACTTCCCACCACCATCTTCATGTGTCTCTTCTCCCAGTCATCATCTGCCATTTGCTCCACATGCCCACCTTTGTCTGCTTCTCCTATCACCTCCACACCAAGTCTTTCTCTTAACTTGGCAATCGTCTTCCTCTTTCTCCTTGACACGGAGAATTCACCTGATCAGGCTTATCTCCATTCTTTCTAGGTTTGCATCATGTTCCATTTGCATTGACCAGGTCTCACTTCACTCCAATTTTATTACTTAAATATTTTAAACTAATATGTTATCATAAATACTGTATTTTGCCCTTCATCGACTCTGTGGATTCAGAAAGTATTCAGACACTTCACTTTCTGCACACTTTATTGTGTTGTGGCTTTAATTTTAAATGGATAAATTTACCATTTTCGCCCATCAGTCTACACCTAATAATTCATAATGACAAAGTGAAAATATGTTTTTAGAATGGTATGCAAATTAAGTCTCAGGTAACAATGTTAAAATATCCATGATCATTCTGGTTAGTTGCAGATTGCCTTTTCAATTAGGATGGAGCCACCAAAATGGATTTAAAGATGAAAAAGCTAAGCTAGAATGTTTTTAAAGATATTTCATAGCTTTGTAAATGATTTATTTTTCTAGGTAGTTGTATTATCGTAGTATTTCCCTCTACTTACACTTTACCTGTTTTTCCTCAAGAGTAAGTGTACTCGTCAAGCTCGTTATCAGGTTGGTCTACTGTTGCATTTTAAGATGAACATACACAGCTATACGCATACACACAGACCCTAACCACAACAGTGAGCCATGAATGACATACACACAGTGATTAACCTTTAGCGCTTTAAACCACACAAGTGCTTTAGGAATAACACAGCCTGTCACTCAGCACTTCAACTTACTTATTATCGGCACAAACAACATACAATGTTTAATGATATCTCAGACCTCTTGTTCATCTACAAGAATACATTTAAACATACAAAGACTCAGGACTCTTGACTGTAGGCCATTTATCAGCCAAGAATACTTTCTTTATGTACTGTTCCTACTATTGAGTGGAGCTCTCACTTGCAGCCAAAATAAACTTTGCAGCACAGAGGTAATGGCAAATCTTTGGCTGCACTAGGTGATCAAAGAAATCTAACTTATTACTTCAATCACTCTAGACATTAAGACAAAGCATAGAAAGTTAAAAGCAGCATGGTATTTATTAAAGAATATTAATTATAATATCACTGGTACAAAGAATAATAGAAAATAGGTACTGATAGGAAAGTCTGAATATATATATAGTCTTTAGAAAAAGCTTACAAAAAAGTAGAGATGACAAGGATGAATGTCCCAGGGAGGCATTTGATTTAGCAATCAATATTCATGATGCTTTTCTGATGACCTGTGACGTCTTCGTCTGTTCTTCTGTTTCTCTTCTTCTTCTTCTGATGTTGCTTTCAAAATGAGGCATATTTATTATAAAGTTTCATGCCGTGGTTTCACAGCATGTTAGTTGCATGCACCTGATTGGCTGGCTGTCAATATGATGGATGAATTTTGTTCAAATTTTTTCATCTACCTTTTCCCAGATAATAAAGTTTTTTTGATATTGCCTCATGTCCTCCTTTCCCATACTGTAAATCAAATTGTTGTCCCATGTGTCCATCCATAAAGTAATCAATAGCCTGAGGTATCAGCAAGTCTTCCTTTCCCAGGCTGTAATGCCAATTTAGCACTATGTTGTGAACAGCTGTTATAAAAGTGAGGTGTAAGGGAAGAGGATATGCCTTTTTATTATAATGCCTCCTACATCTGAATTCATCTTGTTGGGATTGAACAAAATATAATAATTAAAATATAGAGAATAATTTGTAGATTTTATACACCATAACAGTAATAAATCTTTTAAACACTTTTAAAATTAAAAATGGTTGAAGGTAAAACACTAACAACAAAAATAAATGCCTAAAACACTCCAAAACACTATGTCTAAGGTGTCGATGGCAGGATGCAGTGTATAATTTGAAATAAGTTACTTGTGGTACTCCTCCTGGAGCCTGCTTTTATACTGTATGTACAGTACATTTTCACTGAGTGCTTTGATTAGTATTTGCAGGTGGACAGTCCTAAAAGTAAAGATAGGAACACACAAAGCTGAGAGAAGTAAGAAATGACACATGGCAAAATGAGCTCATTGCCAAATATATGGATTAAAATGAACCCACACTGTCAAAGAGTTTCAACACCATTCCAACTATCAGCCCCTTCACTAGAATGTGCATCAGCTACAGGGTTAGAAGTGTAACAACATGACACAATTAGATATGACTGCCATTCGTCAGTGTTGGTGAGCTGGGAGTTAATGGGGAGCCACTAACTGTTTTACCAATATAATGCTATGGTTGTCAGCCTACTTAAAGGGATTTTAAATTCCATGTTGAAGGGGGGGATTTAAAACCTCCCTAAAACATGTGAAGGGCATATAGGGTGGGGTTTTATTAACATGTGCTACTGGTCGAGACTCAGTGCCCATCTACAGCCTAAAGTGCAATGTATTCCAGTCATCCCTTATCCAATTTATTCTCAGCCCCCTGCCTACGTTATCACGATTTCCATGATTAGCTCTCTGGGCAGATAAGTAAACATTCGTCTGCAGCATTTCCTGCTTCAGGACTCTGACCCCTGAAAATCTAGTGTTATCCAAGGCAACTAACCATTTCATAAATTCAAGAATGTGTGAGAGAGGGGCACTCCCTGCCTGCCAGGTTAATAACTGTCAGCTGGATGGAATGTGACCTGCAAGTAAACGTTTTGTTGAACAAGACATTTATGACTAAAATGCATTCTTTATCTTTATGGAAACAAAATAAAGTTTGCAGTCAGTAACTCTGTAATGTCAGACAGTTGTGCTAGTTTTGAGAAAATCTTTAGGTTATTTTCTACAAAGGACAAATACAAAAGAGATTTGATTCAGCATTGCTTTTTGCTTTTATCCACTTTTTTATATTCTTGTTATTTATATCAAGACATATTTTTCTAGAAGTTACATTTTTGAATTGTTGCAGAGCTAAATGGATGTGTTACAGTGGAAATACAGAGAAAAGGTTAATGATTTGTTACTTGTAGAAGTATTCAGCAGATCAAGACTTGCTTCTTCAATGTCCTTTGGCCAACATTAACCTTCACATTTGTCTGAAATGTAGAGGATGAAAATATGGATCCCGGGGGAAAGGTCAACCTAAATTCCAGACTGCTTCCGTGTGAATCTGGTAGTTACGTATAAAGAATCAGTATAGCTATTTAGAGAAATTCTTAAACAGTTGACACCATCAGAGTGCTTTTTCAAGTAAGACAGTTTCAGATTCCTTGGCACACACTTTTAGAAACTGCTTTACAAAACAGTCATTCAGTAATTTTATACAGTGCCTTTGTCAGGAAGCACTGTGGCAGATAGTTGTTTGCACCTTTCACAAAAAGAGCATTACTAACTGATGTTTTGAGTAAGTGTATTTGAAAGTAATTAAAACAATATTTATAAATCATTTCATTATTTCAAGTCTTTTTACAGAATAATACACATTTATTGGCCTGGCCTATACACTTGCCATAAGTTCTAAACCAAATGTGTTCATTTCAGTTCATTTTTGTTTTGTGCTCTTTACTTTGTACTGTGACCCGACATTTGTGCGATAGACATATAAACGCCGACAAAATAGCGCCAATTAAAATGCGGTGTCAAAATCGCGCCGACAAAATCGTGAAAGTTTCATTAAATATGAATTACTAGTTTAAAGCATATATAATAATGTTTATTTTAGAAGTCAATATTATGAGAAGCGGCATGCCATCAGCATGGCACACAGATAGTCCTTAAGATCACGCCCTGCATATGTAGGAAGTATTGCAGCAAGACGTCTTGATAGTTGAGCGTATTTAGACTTGCTGGCTGCCTGACTGCTGGTAATTCCGCTTTGTATACGACGTGTTATGCCAACCCTCGACTGAGTTATTTGTTTGCGGCATGCCATCAGCAGTTATAATAGTTATAACCTAGCACATAATGTGTACATAATGCGCACATACGTGTCCCACTCTCTTGGCCTCTCGCGATTTTGTCGGCGGGCATTTGTCGAAAACCAGTTAGCGAGTTTGTCGGCGCTCATTTGTCCATCGCGGTTTTGTCGGGGCGCATACAATATGTCTATTGCGCTTTTGTCGGTGAACCCTTTGTACAGGTGCAGAATACTAAAACAGCTTTACAAATAAAATATGAATCATTCATTCTACAAATTATGTAAATTACAGTGTACACATAAAACTGTAGATTTAATTTAAACAAGCATTTTCAGATTAATTAATTACAGGCAAGAATAAAATCCAATGAGTTTCTTATACAGCACTTAGAGTTCAGAAACTCTTCAGACTCCTTCATTTTTCCCCATCATGTTACATTGCAGCCTTTTGCTAAAGTCATTGTAATTTTGTTTTTCCTTCATCAAACAACACTCAATACCCTAGAATGAGAAAGCAAAGACAGGATTTTAGAAATTCCTGCAAATTTATAAAAAACAAAAAAATTAACTCTCCCATTGATATCATTGTTCAAAACCTTTCCTCGGGATTTGGGGATTTTCTTACAATCTTTTCTGTAGATTCTTTCATGTTCTATCTGAATGGACACTATTTGTGGACAGCTGTTATTGGCCTCTATGGAGAAGTTCAAATGTGTTTTAAGTCCAAGCTCTTGCTGGACCACTGAAGAAAATTCTCAGAGTTGTCCCAAAGCTACTCCAAATTGTCTTTACTTTTTGTTGAGGGTCATAGTCCTTTGGATGGTGTACTTTCAGCTCAATCTAATGTTCAGAGTGCTCCGGAGCAGGTTTTTATAAAGGATATGTCTGTAATTCTAGAGAAGTCAGTCATTATGCACCTAAATGATCACCTCAATAAACATGCTATTCTTGATAAGTTTCAGAACAAATCACAGTACAGAAACTGCACAGTACAGTTAATTACTTGCGGGTAAATGCAGACAGAGGCCATTTATCTGTTCTCATCCTCTTAGATCTGAGTGCTGCATTTGATATCATTGATAACAATATTCTTAGAAATCGCCTTAGTCAATGGGTGGGCCTCTCTGGCAGTGTCTTAAATTGGTTTGAATCCTGCCTGGCATGTAAAAAATTCTTTGTTAGTTGTGGTAATTATACTTCAAAGACACATGATATTCTATTTGATGTTCCACAAGGCTCTATCCTGGGTCTGCTGCTCTTTTTGATCTACATGCTTCCTTTAGGTCAGTTTATCTCAGGGCTTAACGTGAGCTACCACAGCTATGCTGATGACATGCAGCTGTATTTATCAATAGCACCTGACTCTGTTGATTCACTAACCTAATGTCTTACTTGTGTTTTTGAATGGGGCGGCGTGGTGGCGCAGTGGGTAGCGCTGCTGCCTCGCAGTTAGGAGATCGGGTTTGCTTCCCGGGTCTTCCCTGCATGGAGTTTCCATTTTCTCTCCATGTCTGCGTGGGTTTCCTGCGGGTACTCCAGTTTCCTCCACAGTCCAAAGACATGCAGATTAGGTGCATTGGCGATTCTAAATTGTGCTTGGTGTGTATGCATGCCCTGTGGTGGGCTGGCACCCTGCCTGGAGTTTGTTTCCTGCCTTGTGCCCTGGGATTGGCTCCAGCAGATCCCCGTGACCCTGTAGTTGGGATATAGTGGGTTGAATGATGGATGTTTTTGAATGGAAGGCTCTATCCTGATTCCGCTGCTCTTTTTGACTTACATGCTTCCGTTAGGTCAGATTATCTCTTTGCATAACGTGAGCTACCATAGCTATGCTGATGACACACAGCTGTATTTATCAATAGTGCCCAATGACCCTGACACTCTTGATTCACTGACACAATGTCTCACTTATGTTTCCGAATGGATGAGTAGTAATTTTCTCAAACTAAATAAAGAGAAAACAGAAATTTTAGTGATTGGCAATAATGGATATAATGAGGTTATTAGAAATAAACTTACTACATTAGGATTAAAAGTCAAGATGGAGGTAAATAATTTAGGGGTAACTATTGACTCTGACCTGAATTTTAAATTGCATATTAATCAGACCACTAGGACAGCATTTTTTCACTTAAGAAATATAGCAAATGTTAGACCTCCTATATCATTGAAAGATGCTGAGAAATTAGTTCACGCTTTTGTTCTCAGTCGACTAGATCACTGTAACGCACTCCTCTCAGGACTACCTAAAAAAGACATCAATCGATTGCAATTAGTGCAGAATGCAGCTGCTAGAATCTTAACTAGGGAAAGAAAATCCAAGCACATTTCTCCAGTTTTGATGACACTACACTGGTTACCTGGGTCATTCAGAATTGACTTTAAAATACTGCTTATGGTTTACAAAGTCTTAAATAATCTCGCTCCATCTTATATTTCAGAATATCTGACACCTTACATTTCAAATCGTAACCTTAGATCCTCAAAGGAGTGTCTGCTTAGAATTCCAAGAGCTAAACCTCAAAAGAAGTGTTGAGGCGGCATTCTGCTGTTATGCACCTAAAATCTGGAATAGACTGCCAATAGGAATTCGCCAGGCTAATACAGTGGAGTACTTTAAAAAACTGCTAAAAACACATTACTTTAACACGGCTTTCTCATAACTTCATTTTAGTTTAATCCTGATGCTCTGTATATTCAATTAATTATCATTACTATTCAAGGTGGCTCCAAAATCCGTACTAACCCCTACTCTCTCTTCTGTTCTTTTTCTGGTTTTCTGTGGTGGCACTCTCCTTCATGTGCATTTTTACAAACTCCAAGGAGTCTTTCATGTATCATTTGACTCAGCCAGCATAATAATAATAATAATAATAATAAAATTCAGAGAAAAGCCTAACAGACAACAGAATTGATGGTCTAGCAGACACACACAGGTTACATGAGCATCTTGAGATAGAGGTAAACTGAGAGAAGGGTAATAAAGTCAAACAGAGCTAAAAGCCTTCCTGAACAGATGAGTTTTGAGTTGTTTTTGAAAAGAATTTATGGAGTCAGCTGATCTAATTAATTTTGGTAGGTCTTTCCAGAGACTAGTGTGTAGGTTATCCATGGAGTGTAGGTTAGTGTGGGGTACATCAAGATTGCCAGAATCAGAGGACCTTAGTGGGCGGACAGGCACATAGTGATGGAGGAGGTCATTGATGTAGTTTGGTGCAAGGTCGTTTAAGGCTTTGTAGGTTATTAGTAGGATTTTGTATTCGATTCTGTAAGACACAGGGAGCCAGTGAAGGCGGAGCAGGATGAATGTGATGTGCTCGCTGCTGCTGGTCCAAGTAAGAACTCTTGCAGCTGAGTTTTAAATAAGCTGGAGCTGTGATATAAGATTAGAAGGGGCACCTGCCAGCAACGAGTTACAATAATCGATGCAGGATGTGATAAAAGCATGGACAAGTTTCTCAGCACTAGCAAAGGAGAAGAAGGAGCGAACACAGGATATGTTACGGAGGTGAAAGTAAAAAAGTTTCTTAATGTGATTTATGTGGGTGGAATAAGAAAGGGAGGAATCAAAAATGACACCAAGATTCTTTGCAGTAGAGGCAGGTCTGATGAGATCACCCCCAAGACTGACTGGAAAGGAGCTAATTTTATTAAGTTGAGCTTTAGTTCCAATTTGCAGGAGTTCAGTTTTGTTGCAATTTAATTTTAAAGAGTTCTGCTCCATCTAGGTTTTAATTTCACTGAGGCAAGTTGTGAGCTGAGACAACTCTGATGAAGTTCCACTTTTAATATTGAAATAGAGTTGAGTATCGTCTGCATAAGAATGATAACCCAGTCCAAAGCTATGAATAATATGGCCAAGGGGAAGCATATAAATACAAAAAAGCAGAGGACCGAGGACAGAGCCCTGTGGAACTCCTTGTATGACTGGCACTGTGCTGGACCTGCTGTTGACAAGACTAACAAACTCTTGCCTATCAGTCAGATAGGACTTGAACCACTGGATGGCAGTGCCACCAATACCCAGCATGTTTTCCATTCTGGAGAGTAGAATGTCATGTCTGACCTGAGTGTCAAATGCTGCACTGAGGTCTAAGGCCGGGTTTATACTTCACACGACGCGACGCATGTTGCAGTGAATGCTCCTGATTTGTAAGTGTTTTACTGTTTATACTTGAGCGCATACTTTGCGTAAATCTGGAGGAATCCAGTAGGTGGCAGTGCGAGCTATTCTCACGGTGAGAACAGGTTCAGCTTCTCTGTGTTTTGAATTGCCTGGAACACCCATTAAGTTCCGATGACACCTTACCGCAATATCCCTGAAAAGCATGTTTAATGATTACATCCATCAATCCAGGGATATGTCCATTCCAGCAACCATTAGACATGAGGCAGAAACAATCCCTGGATAGGGCCTCAGCTCATTGCAAGGTGAATGCAAGCACACACATACACTAGCGTCATTTTAGCGGAACCAAATCCCTAAATCTGCATATCTTTGGAAGGAAACCAGAGCACACTGTGGAAACCCAGCAGGAAAACATGTAAACTCTAAGCAGGGAATACCAGCAACGTGACTCCCTGCGAGACAGCAGTGCTACTGCTCTGCCACTGTGTCACGCCCATGTGTGTAATTATTAACAGTATTCATGTAAAATGTAACATACATACTTTAATGCGTTTCATCATGAAAGTGATATCAAGTATAAATCTATAGATTCTAAATTTGCAGAGAGTTGGAATATCATACATTTAATGTGTTCTGTGAGGTGATCTATTACTGCTTGCCGCTGCTGTCAGGTCCAAAAAGCTCGTAGCGATTAAAAACTGGGATAACGTTTACGACAGTCTGCTTTAATGATAAAATAAACAACAAGGTTAAAGTGGACATTTTGAGATTAAAGCCAAAATTTCCACTTTATTCAACAAAATACACATTTTCACCATTCCCTTCAATTTTTTTGTCTGTGGCTGAAATACAGCA
This sequence comes from Polypterus senegalus, assembly GCF_016835505.1. Lineage (NCBI taxonomy): Eukaryota > Metazoa > Chordata > Cladistia > Polypteriformes > Polypteridae > Polypterus > Polypterus senegalus. The sequence continues at coordinate 66,203,203 of NC_053171.1, read as the reverse complement.
CTGTACATTGTTTCTGTTGTGAAGTTGCAAAAAAAAAAAAAAAAAAAAAGACAAAAGATGGTATATGAGACTTTTAAAATTATCATGTCATTACGATCGTGAATATGCTACGCTTGAATATACTAAAGCACCATTTGTATGTTGGCATTTTGCTTCACCACATCGAACCATTCACCAAACTTTGAAGCGCACATCGATCTTGTAGGATCCGCAAAGCGGCTTTCTGTCACATGTTGATAGTAGAGACTCTGATGTCACATTCCAACTTTTAGCACACTGCGCCAAACCGCCACCCCGACATTTTGCTGGTACTGCAACTCGCGCACGTGTCGCGTTAATTTCTGAGTACCTGCTCTGAGGCTGCGTCAAAAGAACACTGGGAATGCGTGGCTGCCATGATGCGGGCACGTTCGTGTTCTGAGCACAAAGTATAAACGAGCCCTAACAGAATTAATATGCTGGTTTGTTGCCATAAGCAAATCATTGGTTACCCGTAGCAGAGCAGATTTCACAGCTGTGCTCTGAAACCAGACTGAAAGGGTTCCATCAAATTATTAGAAGTTAAGTAGTTGGTGACTTGGGAAGCTACAACACGCTCAAGAACATTTGACAGAAAAGGTAAGTAGGAAATAGGCTGAAGATTGTTAAGATTGTCAGCATCAAGACCAGACTTTTTTAACATTGGGGTTACAGAAGTGATTTTAAAAGTGAGCACCACAAAGCCAGTGTAAAGGGATGAGTTTATTATTGTTGGAATAGTCGGGATTATGGCATGAAGGCAGGATTTAAGTAGTGCGGTGGAGATGGGGTCCAGTACACAAATAGTCTGCCACATCTTACAAAGCAGGTCATTAACAAAAGCAGATGTGACTGGTGAGAACTTAGAGAAGGAGCTGGATGGAGGGGGAAAACAAGGAGAGATATAAACAGATGACTGATTTATGTTAGTTGAATTATTTAGATCTTTAGTTTTGTCATGGATAAAGTGGAGGAATTTCTCACAGACTTCAGCAGAAGAGGTGGCTGGGCCAGATGCGGGTTGGAGTAGTTTATTAACTACAGAGAACAAAACCCTTGGGTTATCGTGGCCACTTTCTATTATTCTGCCATAATGGGTGTTCTTGGCAGCAGTTAGTGCTTCTCTGTAAGCTCTTTGGTGGTCAGAGAAAGCCTGGATGTGCACGGTGAGGCCAGACTTACGTGATATTCTCTCAAGGTGACGGCCAGCTGCTTTCAGAGATTACAATTCTGAACTATACCGAGGAGCTGAACGCTTAAAGAAAACCTCCTTATGTTTTAAAGGAACTGATTTATCTAATGCTGAATGAAGGGCTGTGTTATAGTGAACAACAAGACTATCTAGTGTTGATGGAATAGGTGAAGACAGTAAAAGGTCAAAAATGGATCCAGAAAGGATAGAGGGACAGATATTTTTAAGGTTTCTGTAAGAAAGTTGTTGCTTACAGGCAAGAGGAGGGAGAGGTAATGAAACAGTGAAAAGTACTGCTTTATGGTCAGAGAGTCCCAAATCTGTGCTGTAAGTGTTGTCAACAGATAATCCAATAGATCAGATCCAATATATGATCACCAGAGTGGGTGGGAAAATCAACACGTTGTGCCAAGTCAAAACAGTCCAGTAATGATAGGAATTCATTTCTCAGTTTAGATCTGGGGATGTCAATATGGATGTTGAAATCACCAAGAAGAATGACTGTCTGGGAAAAGGAACTTAAGTGGGTTAATAGATCAGTCAGATCAGATAAGAAGGATGCATTGTATTTCGGAGGACGATAAAGAACAATGAGTAAGACAGGACCTGACTCTGCTATTAGTTTAAGAGCTAGACAATCGAAAGACAGTGGACAATCAAATGGGATTCTTTTGATGCTTAACTCCACTCTGACAATTACTGCAAGTCCTCCACCATGTCTTGAGCGACGAGGCTGTGTGAAGAAAGTGTAACCAGGTGGCATAAATTAATTTGGTTTTTGCCAAGTCTCCATTAAGCCCAGCATATCTAGTTTGGTGTCAATGATGAATTCTGAATGCACCAACGCTTTGCCATTAAGGGACCATTGGGTTTTTGGTCACCTCCTTTACCAAGGCACTTATCCACCCATGGTTCAATTTGACCAGATGTGCAGCTCTAGGAAAAGTGGTGGTTGTTCCAGACCTATTCCATTTAGGAATTGTGGAGGCCACTGCCCTCTTGGGAACCTTTAATGCTGCAAGATGTTTTCTACACTTTCTCAGATCTATGCTTAAACACAATCCTGTCTTTAAACACTGTAGGCATTGCCTTCAAACTCATGCTTGGGTTTTTGCTCAACTGTGTTAACTTTTATAGGCAGGTGTGCAGGATGCGGAAATATCTCAACGATGATCAATAGCATTGGCTGTACCTGAGACATATTTCAAATATCATACACAAAGGGTTTGAATACTTGTGTCAAGATTTCTAAGTAATAATTTCTAAAACCCCTATTTGTCTTTGTCATTCTGGGTTAGGGTGGCATGGTGGCACAATATGCTGCACCATGCACCTGCTGGAGCACCACAACCCGTTTAACTCTTGGGCTTTTGAATTGCATTCCGCTATAGTCTGCCACTGAAAACTACTCTGCTCACTCTAACAGGGCCAGGAATAGAAAATGGCAGGAGCACCTTAGCTAACAGCAGTGCTCATTTTTCTCATCTTCCTGATTTTCCATACAGAACCTGACATGGTTTGTACAGTCAATGTTATTTTTTTTATACAAGCTAGATGTTTTTTCTTGTTGTGATGGTTGTTTGCTGCCATAGGGATTTGGATATTAACATAATGGCTGCTAACAAAATATATTTCCATTAATGTTATCATTGATGTGTGGCCAGTTAAAAGTAGAGGAGAGGAGAAGAAACACTATAGGCATTTTATTTTATTTCACAGACATCATTTTTCGGTACATCCATCCATTCCTTTTTGAAAATTGGCATTAAAAATTCAAGATTCTGGGATGTTTATGCAAAATATAAATTACTAGCAAAATACCTGCGCTTCGCAGCGGCGAAGTACTGCATTAAAATTTTTATTAAGAAGAAAATGAAACCTTTTTAAACTGAGGGAAAATATGCCAATAATTATATGTTAAGGATCTCTTTGTATACCACATTGTGAGTTCGGCCCTCCGGTTGTAATATGACCAAGCTGTGTGCTGAGCTTACTCTTGAGCATGCAACGTACAGTTGGCCATGTAAACAGTAATCTTGTCTCAAATCTCACAGCTTGGATTGCTGCTGTCATAATCTGTTTGAGTTTCATGGTTTGTTTCAATTACGACAGTATTTGCAAGATTTGTTGTGTTGAAGTGACATTCGGCATCTGTCAAGCGTTGTAAGCACACAACCGGGTTCATCGTTAAAATCACATCCAGTTTTTGAGAGTTTAAACTTTCATAAACATCAACGTGTCCACTACTGAAATCGTCACCTGTCAATCTAAGATGTCTAAGAGGCATTGGCGGTTGTCGAAAGTTGTAAGATATTTGGCCATTTCGGTACACTTGAAAGCGACAACCGAACAATTCAGCGGCAGCCATCAACTCACATGCAGAACCATAGGTGAAGGGCTTAAGCATTTCACTCTTCTAGTGCTCCTGTGTAGTATAATTATCTCCTGTACCGTCATCAGTCCACACCTTTAACCTGTCCCAGTCATTCAATACATAAGACACAATGTTCCTCAGGATATCAATAGTGAGCCTGATATGGCCGTGCAAGATGTAACAAAGAGAATGGAAAAGGAAGGTGCCATCTCCGGGCATGGAAACCACTCGGTAAGCGGAATGGTAAAGGAAATGGGTACCTGAGCAATGTAAAGTAAGTCTAAAATACCTATACAATAACTATAATTGCAATAAACAAACAATAAAACAGCGGAGAAGCCGTGGATTAAACAAAAAGGCTGTAGTTATCAGCAGGGACACGTGATTCCCATGGCGAAGCAAGGAAGGGAATGTAGAGACCGGAGCGACGGACGGTCTTATATTGGCAGGCAGCCAACAACGTGGGAGGCGTTGGGATGGGGGACCCAACACCACCTCACACGGTGAGCGAGCTGCAGGCTATGGACGTATATATGTACGTAAGTAGGATTGAGTTAGCGTTGGGAACCCGTGTACCAAAATTTCTTGAAGATGGGCCCATAAGTAACAAAGACTGTTGAAAAGTTCAATATGGCGGCCGACAGTGGCATCATACCACCAAATAAGTACGTACATTGAGTTCGGTTAGTGCAGGGAAGCCGCCTACCAAATTTCGAGAAGATGGGGCCATAAATAAGAAAGTTCAACATGGCGGACGTGGTTGACCGTTATGACCATTACGCGTAGAATTTCGAAATGAAACCTGCTTAACTTTTGTAAGTAAGCTGTAAGGAATGAGCCTGCCAAATTTCAGCCTTCCACCTACACGGGAAGTTGGAGAATTAGTGACGTTGGAAAGTTCAATATGGCGGCCGACAGTGGTGTCATACCAACGAAATGAGTAGGTACATCGGTTTCCGTTAAAAGTTCAATATGGCGGCTGACAGTGGCGTCATACCACTGAAATAAGTATGCACATTGGTTTTGGTTAGTGCAGGGAAGCCGTCTACTAAATTTCGTGAAGATGGGGTCATGAATAAGAAAGTTCAGTATGGCAGACGTTGCTGACAGTTATGACCGTTAAGCGTAGAATTTCGAAATGAAACCTTCTTAACTTTTGTAAGTAAGCTGTAAGGAATGAGCCTGCCAAATTTCAGCCTTCTACCTACACGGGAAGTTGGAGAATTAGTGACGTTTGGAAAATTCAATATGGCGGCCGACAGTGGCGTCATACCACCGAAATAAGTACGTACATCGGTTTTGGTTAGCGCAGGGAAGCCACCTACCAAATTTCGTGAAGATAGGGTCAGCCTTCTACCTACATGAGAATTTGGAAAATTGGTGACGTTAGAAAGTTCAATATGGCGGCCAACAGTGGTGTCACATATGGAAAAATAATAAACAGTATTGATCAATCTGGTGTACGTGACAAAAGCCATGCAGACCCTGTCTTGTCCATAGTGCACATGACAAGTGCAACTTCTTGTTTCTCCTAACGAACAAAAAACCACAAGTGACCAACTGATGAACTAAAACCACAAGTGACCAACTGATGAACTTAAAGGATATGGTAAATGCTGATCCAAGCAAAATGTTGTAAGATATAATGGTTTGAAATTCTTGTGCAACTAAAGTCATAAGACAAAGGCCCTATAAAAGATTTGGGACACCGACCCCTCGAGGCAGATGAAGGGCAGGTGTCCTAGGACTGTGCTTCTCTGTCATCTTACCCTTGCCTGGTGTGTATTAATAAAAGATTTTTTACTAACTTTAATTATATCTCTCTGTCTTCAGTCACAAGAAACGACACTATAGAAAAAGTGTCAACACACACCATTGAAATAAGTAAGTACATCGGTTTCGGTTAGCGCAGGGAAGCCGCCTACCAAATTTCGTGAAGATGGGGCCATAAATAAGAAAGTTCAACATGGCGAACGTTGTCGACCGTTATGACCGTTATGTGTAGAATTTCGAAATGAAACCTGCTTAACTTTTGTAAGTAAGCTGTAAGGAATAAGCCTGCCAAATTTCAGCTTTCTACCTACATGGGAAGTTGGAGAATTAGTGATGAGTCAGTGAGTGAGTCAGTCAGTGAGGGCTTTGCCTTTTATTAGTATAGATTGAATGGTCATGCTTTGTTATAAAAAGGACCAATTAAGAGCCAACAACCTACTTGTAAATCCAAAAAAAACTCTACATCAGGGGTCTCCAACATGTCACTCACAAGCTACCGGTAGCTCGCACCCCCTTTGCAAGCAGCTTGTCAAGGTGCTATGAATCCTACATAAATTTTAAAACTTGATTAGTCAAATTAGGGGTAGGCGATCTTTACAAAAAAATCATATCACGATCCACAATCTGAATTGCAATGTATCTTTCAGTGTGGCATACACTTAAGAGAATATCCGGACTCAAACACTTTATTTTAAATATCAAACAAAGTTGAATTCAATTGTTCTCTTGTTCGCTAGCTAAGTGGAGTTAAAGTACAAAGCTGGCAAGTGAGTGACGATTGCCCTTCCCCTCGGCCTACTGCATGTTTCTCGGATTTGCTTAAATAAATCGGTACTGCAAGTGAACTATAATACATAGCGAAATGAGAGAAGTCGCAAAATCATAGAAGAAAACCAGACCTGAATCCGTTAAGTTGTTCTCTCGTTTAAAGGGGACAGACAGACAGACATACATTGGATTTTTATGTTATATATTAGTAAACCTTCACAATAATGTGCAGTTAAAGTCTCAACAGTATTCTCTGCATTTCTGGAGCTAAGTAGATCCAGATAACTATAAGAATCTTCACCAAGCAGCTCTGAAAATGTCTGCTTTGTTTGGGTCTTCATACCTCTGTGAGTCTGCCTTTTCTGGCATGAATGTTATGAAATCAAAGTTCAGAACAAGACTGACAGATGAACATTTAAATGACTCTATAAGAGTGAACCTTAGTGGCTACACTCCACCATACACCTCTCTTGTTGACTCCATGCAGTGCTAGTCATCTGACTAACTGAAAAACACATCACTCATGCAACTGGATATGTGAATAAAGTGAAACACTGACATGTAACAAAATCACTAATGAATAAGTAATACAGTGGTGTGAAAAACTATTTGCCCCCTTCCTGATTTCTTATTCTTTTGCATGTTTGTCACACAAAATGTTTCTGATCTTCAAACACATTTAACCATTAGTCAAATATAACACAAGTAAACACAAAATGCAGTTTTTAAATGATGGTTTTTATTATTTAGGGAGAAAAAAAATCCAAACGACTCATCCGAGAGGTCACAAAAGACCCCAGGACAATGTCTAAAGAACTGCAGGCCTCACTTGCCTCAATTAAGGTCAGTGTTCACGACTCCACCATAAGAAAGAGACTGGGCAAAAATGGCCTGCATGGCAGATTTCCAGACGCAAAACCACTGTTAAGCAAAAGAACATTAGGGCTCGTCTCAATTTTGCTAAGAAACATCTTGCCAAGACTTTTGGGAAAATACCTTGTGGACTGATGAGACAAAAGTTGAACTTTTTGGAAGGCAAATGTCCCGTTACATCTGGCCTAAAAGGAACACAGCATTACAGAAAAAGAACATCATACCAACAGTAAAATATGGTGGTGGTAGTGTGATGGTCTGGGGTTGTTTTGCTGCTTCAGGACCTGGAAGGCTTGCTGTGATAGATGGAACCATGAATTCTACGGTCTACCAAAAAATCCTGAAGGAGAATGTCCGGCCATCTGTTCGTCAACTCAAGCTGAAGCGATCTTGGGTGCTGCAACAGGACAATGACCCAAAACACACCAGCAAATCCACCTCTGAATGGCTGAAGAAAAACAAAATGAAGACTTTGGAGTGGCCTAGTCAAAGTCCTGACCTGAATCCAATTGAGATGCTATGGCATGACCTGAAAAAGGCGGTTCATGCTAGAAAACCCTCAAATAAAGCTGAATTACAACAATTCTGCAAAGATGAGTGGGCCAAAATTCCTCCAGAGCGCTGTAAAAGACTCATTGCAAGTTATCGCAAACACTTGATTGCAGTTATTGCTGCTAAGGATGGCCCAACCAGTTATTAGGTTCAGAGGGCAATTACTTTTTCATACAGGGCCATGTAGGTTTGGATTTTTTTTCTCCTTAAATAATAAAAACCATCATTTAAAAACTGCATTTTGTGTTTACTTGTGTTATATTTGACTAATGGTTAAATGTGTTTGATGATCAGAAACATTTTGTGTGACAAACATGCAAAAGAATAAGAAATCAGGAAGGGGGCAAATAGTTTTTCACACCACTGTATCTGTGTATTTTTGTTTTGACAGCATTCATGTTTTAATTCAATAGTGTGAGATACACTAGAAAATGCATACAGACATACACAATGCACTTGCAGGTGAACTAAATATTTTTGTGATGTTTTAATGCAAAATGTGACACCAACATTTTGTAAATGTTCAGGCAAAACAAGCTTATTCAGTTTGTTTGGGTTGAAATAAGCTATGAGAATAAACATTAGAAAACACGAGTAGCTATTGGCCATTTTCATTTTGCAAAAGTAGCTCTCGGGGGGAAAAAAGAGTAGAGACCCCTGCTCTACATACAAGACATTTAAACCTTAAATCAAACCAGTATCCAAACACTTAAAAGTAGAAGTGCACAGTATAATAATTCCATTTTTACTTGAAAGAATATTATTATAGTTACATAATGGGGTACAGTGCTGTAAAATGGTGGTTATTACTTTGGCCTTATAGCTCCAGATTCCTGGATTAAAATCTTGGCATCATGACTGGCTCGGTGGCATTTTGGGATAGTTTGGATTTTTATTATGTCATAAAGACATGAAGGTTAAGTTTATTTGTGATTCAGAATTTGCCTAATGTGGTTATCAGTGTTGTAGTCTACTATGTGATGGACTGGCCTCTTGTTCAGGGCTGGTTTCTAACTTGTGATTCCAGGATATCCTGTGGCTCCCAAAAACACGTTGCTGGAAGAAACAGTTTCAAGAAATGATGAAAAACTATTATTTCTTAGAAAACATTATTTAATGTGTAAATGAAACTTTCAAACCTAATACTGGTGGAAACTGCTGTGCGCAAGTGTTAGCATTTGGTACTGAAGGCAGAGCTTTGTAGTGACTACAAATGGCCTGCATGCTTTTCATAGAATATTCTGGACCTTGTTGGTTGTTCTTAATAAGACAATACTACAGCTGACTGGTGTAAGATTAATAGTCGGCCATGTCATCCAAAAATAATTACATAAAACATTCTGCAGTGCTTATCTGTGTACGTTTTAGCCGCTTGCTTGCCTTTGTCATGTGTCTGTTATTAAAGAATATGAGTTTTTGTCGCATTTTATCAGTAACTGATTTGGTTGGCGGCAACCCACCTGAAGGCAAAACTTTGGGTGTGAGTATTAGTATAAAGTACTTGGTTTATAATTGTGAAAGAAATAAATTGCAAAGCTGGTGATTTTCTAGTAGAACAAAACAGAACTTCAACCAGTGTGTTTGATGAGATGAATAGTAAAATTTAATTACTAACAATGTCACCCTGGTACCTTCAGTCAATCTCTGTGTGTTTTTAAATACTTCCTCATGGAGTCCAAAGAGAAGGGTTGCAGCTTTTCAGGTGAACTCATTTCAGTTTTGGTACGGCTGTGTTAATTTATCTTTTTCTCCATTATTGAACCTTTACAATTATTCGAGTTGACTTCAACAAGCAAAACCAGTTCATTTTCCCTATTTTATAGATCAGTGTTCAGACAGAAGTGTGGATTTCAATAGATATGCAGCTCAGTTTGTGATTCTAAAACTGAATCTTTCTTTCAAGAATGAATGCACCGCTAGACATATTTTATAATTTATTTTCTTCTTCTTTTACTGTTTTACATCCCACAGCTGAAAGTCACTAGTGCAACTGGAAACTTAAGATTACCAAAGTTTGTTTGTTTGATTTCTACACACTGAACATTAGTCAGGGTTTATTTCTAAGGTTTTGTAAGTGTGCTGTGGGCAGGGCATCTTGTTTTGGTAGCACATGTATTTGCCAGCAGGTCTTTTAACAAATGAAAATTACTAAAACAAATATAGAAGTGAACTAACACACACATCTTTGCAGTGAATTAATTGTTGTAATGACCAGATTCTCAGTTATATGACTAGATCAATGTCTAATTGAAGACACTGCTTTAAAATGACACTTAAGTTTAAGTATTGTATTTAATAGCTTTAAATAAAAAATACAAATAAACCATTTATTTGATTTGAATTTTTACAGTTAATGTTTGTCATTAACACGTTAGATTACCTGTGTTCATAATTACATTTAGATATTGACATTTTGGTCTTCCATCAAAAAAGTTTGCCCACCCGTGCACTAGCATAACAAAATGTTCTTAAAAGTATTTTCCATATACCTCCATTAAAAGACAGATGTATCAAAACGTTTCCTTTTTAACACTAGAATCCTTGAAGCCTACGAAAAAAAGTCATAATGCCAGGCCACCTTAAATTCCTTCGCACCTCTTCATCTATGTCTTTTGTTTTACAGATGTGTCAATCAGCACAAGCAGCCTGCTATTCCAGCTGACGTTCTCCCAAATCAACTCTTTTTATCTGGGTGTGAGGTGTCTGCAATTGTATAGAGTAAATAATATATTGTTATTTGGAATGCATGTATGTGTGTGTTCCATGATGACATGAAGTGTATAATGTGTGAAGACTGAAGTCCAAATATCAAGGGGTATAACAAAACAAGTGTGCTTTTATTCAACAATATAACCAAAGAAAAACAAATCATTCAATGTACATATTGCTGTCAATGAGTAAACACCCAAGCCCAAATATCAATCGACACAAAGCTGACATGTTTGCTTATCTGGTGCAGAGGTAAGAACTGCTGCATCATAAACAAAACATTGAGGGTTTGAGCCTGGGCATACCCTCTTTTGAGTAATGAGCTGTTATTATTATTATTATTATTAATATAATATAATAAAAACATACATTTGATTTGAGTCTACAACACTCAGTGTAAATTTTTGCTGCCTGTAAAAGATATTGCTGAAGGGGATATAAGCAGACACAAACACTGGTGAATTATGTCTTCTTGGTATCTTGTTGTCACTTGAATTTTTTGTTATTCAGTTTTATTCTTGTATAAAATCACACTTGTTTATCTATCGTTCTAGTTATTTACACTGAGACTTGAGCCTTGATAGCTGGAATGATGGTCGCCATTTCTGCTGCTCAACTAAAAAGATTTCCGTTAACCAGTTGCATATCTGCATGTCTGAAGGCCCTGTCAGTTCACAAAATTTTCCAGCACTTTTTATTCATATAATTCATGTACAAATTGAAGCATGCTCCTATTTTGACATCCTCAGTGACTCAGTCATGACAGTCTGCTATACACCCAGTGTGGGAGTGCTCCTTGTGCAGATGAGAGCTGAAAGTAAGGAATAAGGAACGTTGGTGTTTTGGACCCCTCAAACAGAAGAGAGACATATGTGTCTGATGTCTTGTCCACTCCTTGCAATTTTTGTAGCTTGTAGATCAGTAAGTTTGACATCCCCTCCAATCAGAGGTTGTGTAATGTGACGTGAGCTTTAGCTTTGTGACGGCCTTTCTGTGCAGCAGCTCTCTTCTCAGCCTGGCTGTGTGTGCCACATTTTTGTAGCAATATTACAAACGGCCTTGTGTGTTATCAGACTGTCCTTCTTTACTGACAGGTCCCTCGTGTGTGTATATGTGTTTGTGTAAAATTCTTGGCATGGAATTAATTTTTATGTGTATGCAGAGTGCAGTTTTACATGTTTTGCTTCTCCTTCAGATGCTCACTGACACAGCTATTCTCTCAGTTCTGCACACTGTATATTAGATTTTTTCAATTAATTATAATAATTTTCAACTTTTGACATTTTTGGTGGAAAATACTGTACCTCTTGGCCATAAATTATTCTATATATCCTTGCAAATCTGATTATGTTTTTGGCTTCAGTTTTTCACACTACGTGAAATTCTCATATGGAGCTGACGCTCTCTGTTCTTTAAATTTAAATCACTTTTTTGTCTACTTAATAATGTGCTTGAGTACAGTAACATTTATTTCTATAGCACATTTGCAAGGTTCAAAGTTTATGTGGCATATGTACAAAAACAGTATTCTTTAGTGAAATGCAGCTCAGTGAGCAGCCTGTTCTGTGCAATTAAATTAAAAAAGTAAACATTTGAATAAATATTAGATATTAAAAGGTACATATTAAAAATACACATGTAATTGTATAACACATATACATATCATCCATCCATTATCCAACCCGCTATATCCCAACTACATGGTCATGGGGGTCTGCTGGAGCCAACCCCAGCCAACACAGGGCACAAGGCAGGAAACAAACCCTGGGCAGGGTGCGCACACACCCACACACACACCAAGCACATACTAGGGACAATTTAGAATTGCCAATGCTCTTAACCTGCATGTCTTTGGACTGTGGGAGGAAACCCATGCAGACACGGGGAGAACATGCAAACTCCACACAGGGAGAACCCAGGAAGCGAACCCAGGTCTCCCAACTGCGAGGCAGCAACGCTACCCACTGCACCACCGTGCTGCCCCCATATATATATCAGAAGTGTAATAATTGTTATTTAATAGTTGAAAAATATAAAAATTAGATGATTGTTTTTGCAGTTGTGAGGAATGCCTGAAAAGGACAAGATGACCGTTATTTTTATCATCTTAGAAATGAAGCTCTTTCTCAGACTTTCATATAGAGCTTATAACTCAGAGAACTGTATAAGAAGTTAAACATATATATTTAAATTACAAAAAGACAAAAATAAATAGAAGTAGATACGAGTGGATAAATAATAGAAACAGAACAGGCTTTAAGCATGACTTACATGTCTGTTAAATAAACACATTTTAAATCTACAATGGTTATAATGACAAGTTTGATTCCAGGGTCAGATAGCAAGGGAGGAGAGGAAAAAAAATCACCAGCGAGTGAGACAGTGAGATGCTGTAGAAAATAGATGTGCAAGGATTCAAGGTTTAAAAACAGACCAACCTCCCAGCCGTTTTTCACACATAAATGCACCATACTAGTTCTTTATTTTTGTTCATTTTTGTCCTATTAGATGCAATGCCATGAGTCTCATGGGTTGAGAAAAATGTGGAAGGATTTTTTTTTTCAGTCTCATGGGGTGAAGCAGAGTTTGATTTGTCCAGATTTATGTACTACTTGCAGGTCTACTTCCATAGTTATTGAAGTCAGACTTTGTTTTCCCCAAGGGAGTGGAAAATGTTTGGTGGTTGATTATGGGCTGGGGTCCCATATTTTTTGTTAACATTCTTATGTTTGAACATCATTGAAAGTTTTCTGTACAAAGGTCAGTGCAATGTGGGCATTTCTATAGTTATCTGTGAATTTGAAATGAGTAGCTGGGCTGATCTTGTGCGTGCATGTGTCAGCACCATGCTCTGAAAGACTTTCAACAAAAAGATTTTAATTAATAATTACTGATTACACCATAAATCAGTGCTGTCTTTGTTTCGTAACTGACTGTAAGAGTTGAATGATATACTTTTACTGGAAGTAACCTCCTGCCGTGAATCACTTGTATTAGCACCTAGCTTCAAAGAAATTGCTCTGCATCTTATTAAAGACCAAGACTCACTGGCTTTAGGCAAACTCAACTATAATATACTCTAGTCCGCCTCCCCTTTGTTTCTTCCAAAACAGCCTCTTCAAGGCATGATGGACCTTCAGAGGTACGACTTCTTTATTTATTGAAATATGATCTGGATATTTTTCACCTCCTGTGTGGTCCTGCATGAAGGGAATTTCTGTTATTTCTTATTTACTTAATTACCTGTTATTATATGCATTAAAATAAATACACACATAACAGTTGAAGTATTCCAAAAAGGTATTTGAGAGATTTTTTTTTCTTACCATACTTTAGTTGCCTATTTGCTATTGCAGTCTTTAAAATCATTCAGTGAGTGGAGTTGTATTAAGCTTTAAGTCTTTAATAGTACAGTAATAGTACAGTAATGCTATAAGTGATTCCACTCCATTGAGCCCTTGAGCAAGGTCCTTACCTGCAATTGCTTTGTCTTGGGTATGACGTTAACCTGCATCCAGCCCTGCAAGCAGGTCCTCCAACTTGCAAGGAAAACTCAGTGTTTGGTGACAGGATTGGAACTCCAGCCACTATAAAAAAAAACCGCACACTGTTCCATTCCATTCGAACTAGTGTGGTCCTGAGGTGTCACATTGAACAGCTGCACTTGGGTCCTAATTTGGGATCCTGAGGTGGTTCATCGTGTGGTGAGTGTGGCAATGTGCTGTATCAGTGCATGTTTCCAACCTCTCTATCTCTCTCTCTCTGATATTTCGTTTATGTAAAAATGCAGTAATGTTTTCTTACTGCCTCATAAACTGCTGTACTTGCACAGGTGCGTTTTTAGGTTATGACAGTCTCAAAAGTCATGGCAATTCTTCAGACGTGAAAAAGCACATAATGTCACCATTTCCATTAATTTTGTGCTTTCTTGTGCATATACTGTTAATTGCAACTGCCATCAGAGTATACCCTGTGCAGGAAGAAATGGGACGCAACACAGTGTTGGTGTCTTCCTGAGATCCCCGTTTATTAGCAGCATTGTTAATAAAATGAAGTAAACAAAAACATACCACAGATTTCTCTGGGCTCTTTTCAAAGGCAATGTTCCTGTGGACTTGTGTAGCCCCAGTAGTCAATAGTCCAAGAATTCATGCTGCTTACCAGCCATCACAGAGTTTATGCAGAGAGAGTACCAGAAGGGCTGGGAATTCCAGATGACTACTCCTCTACAGACTCCATCTCCATTCTTGAGCTGGAAGAGGTAGAGAATGTATTACATGCATGTCAGGAATAACCTATCCCCATTATGTTCCCCTGATTGCAGACCCCAATACAGTCACTCATTGCACATGTGTGACGCATGTCACAGGTGAGAAGCTCAATTTACAACTGGCTACAATTCCCAGAGTCCTAAGTACATGTTCCAGCTGTGGTGTCTCAGAGAGTATAGCTGCTGAGAGTGGAGGTGACACTCTTAGCAATCTATCAACAAAAACAGTTCATATCTTCTAAGGTATCAGTCATCAGTTAGTTGTGAGTTTTCATACTATCAGAATGCTTTTTCCAGCTCTAAGAGGTGCTGTGTCATTATAAAAAAACTGTAGAATATTTATGCGTTAAGTCAATGAACTGTACATTCCTGTGGTCCATTTTAGTTTAAATTATTTTTTTTTTTATGATTTGAAGTATAGTAGTATTGTTTCAATGTCAATATTATTAATAAGTTTGAAATGTTCTGTAAAATAAGTCATTTTCATTGCAAGTTCCAACATATATACAAAACCAAGTAATGAACATCGTCAGAAACAAAACTTGTTGGTATACCAAGGAGTGCCTGCATTTCCTTTTTGATGTCTATGTGTGAAAACCACTGACAGCACACAAAAGTCATCATAGAAGGTACTCCAGCTCAAGTCTGGGATGGTACACACACATTGTAAAGGTAGTACTAAACTGAAGAAGTAATATTGTCATATGTACACAATGAGGTAAAATTCATACTTGCATGTCTGACCAACTTATTAATTCACTGAATAGAAAATACAAGTCAGTTTACCTTATTCACTACTTACTCCCAATTCTATGTGTTTAGCACAAGCTAAAGTGGTCATGATTTATTATAAACACTGAAAACATCACTGAAATACCAGGAAATGATAATCAGAGACATGGTCTGAGACAGGCATTGGTCAAAACCATGAGATCAAACTTAAACAGGTAACCAGTAGCCAAGGGGCAAATAATACTTGAGGGTTGAAAACAAAGCCAAAATACCAAACCTACTGCTAGGTACAACATGGAAGAAAAACTAATTTCTACTAAGAGAAGTGAATTATTTTTTTTTTTATCCAAAACGGGATGAAACTAAATTTTATTTATATGTCACATCTGGTAATGTAATGGCCCTGACTGTCGCAGTCATATGAATAAAAAAATCAAAATGTTAAACTAAAAATACCTTTCTCGTTACTTAAACAGTTTAATGATAAAACAACATGAACGGATCTCTGGTAATTCAAAACCAACATAAACCCGTGTTGTGATGTGGGATTTTGCATATAACTTGATAAATGTTTTGTATGTCTTTATTTATAATTTAGGCAAACCAAGTGGTGAGAGGTATTCGTGTTTGCAAACCCTTCCCCAATTTTTTACGACTGTCTCTGTAATTTTATGACAGGATTTGGGGGGGATGTGTCTTAAACCAGTTTTCCCCCACACAAAGCCAGGTTAGCTTAACATATGGTCTTGGGGGGTTGAGGTGTTAAAATGTACTATTTCTCCCATTGGTCTGAGATATGGCTGTTTGGAATTGGCTTGTCTCAGAGGCCTTTAAGTACCATGATGTCCTATTGGTTCTAGGAATTGGAGAGAACATCTATAAATGTACTTGCTCAACCATATTCTCTCTCTCTAACCAACATATGATGAAGAAGCATCTCTCTTGCTAACCTGTGATAATGAAGACAACACAATGAAGAGCACAGCTCAACAGCCATATTGAACAGACATGTGGCTGAAAGCTGAGCACCAACGATGCCTTAACTAGAGACATTTTAAGTAACTACAAGTCTGTGTGCCACCTGAATTACACATCACCATTTGATCACGTTGTATGGTTGCCAATATTCAAATGTACTTTGCATTTTGTTATTATTTATGAATATTATCAGTAATACATTATTTTATGTGTAACTTAACTCCTGCTTGTCTTTTTACTACATCTAATTACCTGAGGTTATAGATATAGAAGGGAAGGTGGGGATAAGTTATATACAGTGGTAAGTCTGTGAGATTAGGCATTCTAAGGCTACATATTAATAATACAATAGGGGAAAGTAGAGCAATATATATTACTCTACCAAGATAAAACAACCCGTAACACATACATAACAATGTATATTTTAATACTTTGCATCCATTTTCTGAAATCTACTGAAAAACTCTTGAGAAAAACTCCATTAGCAATATTTATAGTGATTTTCAGGGGGAAGAAAAAGAGAGCAAGCTATAACTAATCTATCCTTTTAACTCTTACAATTGTAAGTGGCAACACAATAGGCTTCATAGCAGTAACTCCTAGCAAAGTTGGAAATTAAGGTTAAAGCTGTCTTATGTAATAATGTACTACCTTAGTTTAAGACTACAAAATGTTAACAAAAGTTCAAAAGCAATGCATCTAAGACCAAACAGTGAGCTACAATGTCAAATGTCCCAATCACAAATTAAAGAGAAAGTATTCTGTCACCAATGCAATAAGATATATTTTATTTATATTATAGGAGACCCACTTATTAAGCAAGGATCAGTTGTGGTTGCAAAGAGATTGGACTAGCCAAATATTTCACTCCAGCTATAGAAAACTAGAGATGTGGGAATTTTAATACATAGAACAATTTAATTTGTAGTATCAGATGTAGAATCTGATTCTGAAGTGTGATATGTGATCGTCATGGGTAATTTATTTAATTCCTAATGTGAACACTCATAAAATTATAATGGCGTGAGACTTTAATTGTGTTTTAACTCCAGACCTTGATAGATCTTCTGCCACAGGAGCGATAACACCTAACACTGCAAAAACAATTGCAGTTTGTAATTGATCACAATTTATCAGAATCTTGGAGATTTCTAAATCCAAACTCAAGAGCATATTCCTTCTCACCATTACAATTTTTTGCCCATGTTCAAATCTTGCAAGTACAATGCTTTTGTTCTGTCTAACCGCACCTCTTTGATC
This sequence comes from Polypterus senegalus, assembly GCF_016835505.1. Taxonomy (NCBI): domain Eukaryota; kingdom Metazoa; phylum Chordata; class Cladistia; order Polypteriformes; family Polypteridae; genus Polypterus; species Polypterus senegalus. The sequence continues at coordinate 66,185,704 of NC_053171.1, read as the reverse complement.
ATGGAGCTCAAATAATTACGCCCCACATACTCTTTTCGCAGTTTCTCATCCCACTTTTATTACCTGACGGGAACTGTGGAGAGTTTATATCCAAGCATATTGATTTTATTTTAGAGACAAATACATCCTCAGACGTCTTTTCAGGAATACACTTAGAAACTCTGAAGGCTTTTTTAAGAGGACAGATTATTTCATATTAGAGCTAATGAGTGAAATTACCAGACTAGATGAAGAACATGATAGGTTCCCAAATGAGACACTTTGTAGGAAATGACAGGTTTTGCATTCAAAACTTAACCTCTTGACAAAAAAAGAAACAGAACAAATCATTACTATGAACACAGAGAGAAGGCTAATAAGATCTTAGCTGAACAAATCCAGAAGTTCACAATGTAAAACCAATAATTACCAACACAAACGGAGACAAAATTATTTCTACTTATAAAGTTTTACTCTGGCTGTTGGCCTCCCTCTCTTTCTCATGGATAGGGTTGAATTTAATTTAGTTTTGTTAAGTTTGACTTGTTTTTATGGAATGTTACTTGCTTTTAATAAATTCAGTAAAATAAAAAGAATAGTGATTTTCCTTTCTAATCTTTCTGTCTTTGCCAGGAAAGTAGTTTTTGCAGTTGCAGTATATATGACCAACCTTTTTCTCCCAAGTGAAAAATGGTTTCCATTTTGCTATGGGAGGCAGGAGTGATTGATGTAATTATACTGAGAAGGAATATTTTTCAGTTGTTCTTTCTGTATATTATTTCCTCTTGGCTGTAAATTATAAAGACTGTTGTGGGGTCAGTATTGACTTTGCGGACAGAAAGTACATGCAGAGCAACTGCAAGACAGTCTGTTACTTTTGTAAAAGTAAAATGACATTCATTTTTTATTTAAATTATGTTAGTTAAAATAAGCTTTTGAATATACAGTAATCCCTCCTTGATCGCGGGGGTTACGTTCCAGAACCCCCTGTGATAGGTGAAAATCCGCGAAGTAGAAACCATATGTTTGTATGGTTATTTTTATATATTTTAAGCCCTTATAAACTCTCCCACACTGTTAACATTATTAGAGCCCTATAGACATGAAATAACACCCTTTAGTCAAAAGTTTAAACTGTGCTCCATGACAAGACAGAGATGACAGTTCTTTCTCACAATTAAAAGAATGCAATCATATCTTCTCTTCAAAGGAGCACCGTCAGGAGCAGAGAATGTCAGAGAGAGAGAGAGAGCGCGTGACAGAAAAGCAAACAATCAAAAAATCAATACGTGCTGTTGGGCTTTTAAGTATGCGCACCACGATAAAGAAGGGAGAAATGTTAAGGTAGTCTTTCAGCATTTTTTAGAGTAGCGTCCGTATCTTCTAGGCAAACAGCCTCTGTGAAAACAGCCCCTCTGCTCACACCCCCTCCGTCAGGCACAGAGAATGTCAGAGAGAGTGAGAGAGACAGAGAAAAGCAAACAATCAAGCACTGCTCGGGAAGCACATCGTATATCATTGAGAAGTTTTATTTAATACGTAATACATGCTCTGATTGGGTAGCTTCTAAGCCATCCGACAATAGCGTCCCTTGTATGAAATCAACTGGACAAATAAACTGAGGAAGCATGTACTTAAAATTAAAAGACCCATTGTCCGCAGAAATCTGCGAACCAGCGAAAAATCCGTGATATATATTTAGATATGCTTACATTTAAAATCCGCGATGGAGTGAAGCCGCAAAAGTCGAAGCGCGATTTAGCGAGGGATCACTGTAGTGTGAATGTTAATTTCTGAACCTAAATAATTGCCAGGATGCCAAAGTACAGATAAAAAAACTAAAACAATAGCAATATTACAAAGGTATTGGAAACACTAGTTACACTAGGTGCAAAATTTCACAAAATGAAACCTGTTGCCACTCTGGCCATAACTACTCGCCCTGGGTAGCGTTACTAGTGCTTGTTTAACTATCCCTCTATTAGGATGGCTGGCTCACTTGTGTGCCTGTTTTTTACTTTCATGTATACAAAGTATAGGAAAAGTATTGGAATCCTCCAAAAATTCCATTACGAGATTTTGATGAATCTTGATGTTTTAGAGTCTGCAAATACAATTTTTTTTAATTATGTCTCTGTGTGTGTGTATGTAAACACGATAACTTTAGTATGCTTTCACATAGGTCAACCAAATTTTGCATACACATGTTAGGTGCAAAACATAGATTTCTGTGAACTTTTGGGCTGTTTCCATTAACCGGAAGTGCTACTTTACGTTTTATTCATGCAGCTGCAGAGTCTGATTTATTCAACTTTACTTTTATAATAATTGTTGTTGACTTGATTTGTCATTGATGGTTCTTTAATGTACATAATCTATACAAATAAAAGGCAAAGCCCTCACTGACTCATCACTAATTCTCCAACTTCCCGTGTAGGTAGAAGGCTGAAATTTGGCAGGCTCATTCCTTACAGCTTACTTACAAAAGTTGGACAGGTTTCATTTCAAAATTCTACGCGCAATGGTCATAACTGGAAGCTATTTTTCTCCATATACTGTAATGGAGTTGCGCTCGATGGCCGTGGGGGGCGGAGTTTCGTGTAACATCATTATGCCTCCCAAGGCAGCAAAACAATAAGAAGCGAGCGACTGACACATACAACCATATTCATGAGTGCAACTACTTCGGAAACAAAGCACGGTGTAAACCTAAACTTTAAGTTAAGTTCATAGACAGGCTGCCGCTGGCGTTTGTCATGCCCACTAATGCGGGATACAAGTTTAATGAGAGGATGCAGGATATAAACGAGAGTTTTGATCACTTTGTAACTAAGTTAAAATTGCTGTTGAAGGGCTGTGCTTATGCAGATTCCGAGAGACTGTCTTTGTGGGGGGATTGACAGTTAAGGCGGGTGGGGGAGTCACGTCATCATCTCCCCTCCCATTCACCTCATTTCGTTCTGAGCTGAGCTCCGCAGCTAACGCAGTCTTACGGAACCAACTTTGTGACGCTGCCACCAAATACAGAAAAATCCACAAGTTAATACACACACTGTCTCTAGAGTTTCTCCACACTCTGAATCCTCCAGGCACTACTTACAAAAGGTTACATTGACAATCGTGTTACGTTATTTTTAAAATGTTTCCTTTTCTTAGCACAAGCACAGCTGAGAAGCTTCGATGCATGTGCTCTATAACGTGTTAAAAAATAACACATTTAATCACACTTTGCATTCCAAGCAAAGGGGAACTCTCAATGCATGATTTCCTGGTACGCCGATTACATTGATTAGCGCTTCCCGATTCATTTTACCCTCCCACCCCCTTGGTTTGAGAAGAAGTATGAAAAAATATGAGGTTAATGCAGAAAAGCAGATCACCAATTGAAGCTTTATGAATAATGGATGCTTTATTCGCCATCAATAATTGTTTTGGTAAAGCTGTACTTAGTGTAATCCCCCTTCCATTTTAGAATTTTTCCATGACTAGCCATGATTAAATGAACGGTAAAAAAGTAAGAGCGAAGCGAGGGTGACTTATTCAGACAGGCAGGCGACAGCTCAATAGCTCGAATTTGGATATAAGTAGGTTCTATTTAGTCGCCAGAAATATCTTTGGTAGGAATGGAAGTTGAATTTAGTCTTTAAATTTCTATGGTGAAGAAAAATTTATGCAATGATGACTAAATTTAACTTACATTCCTACTAAACATATTTCTGTCGACTAAATAAAAATTACTTATATTTAAAATTTAAATAGAACTTGAACAGATACGATAGTTCATAATACCCACGCAGCACGTAAGAGCAGGAGTCATCCATTTTAACAAGCAGCGTATTGCACTGACACAAAATAGCCTGCCCATTTAATTATTTAGGAATGGATAGATAAATTAACATTTTGTACAAATATTGTTTTTAATTTGTCTTCCTCGATGGATTCTGGCACCCCCAGCAACAGCTGCTCGCACCCCAAAGTATATATATATACTAGCAAAATACCCGCGCTTCGCAGCGGAGAACTAGTGTGTTAAAGAAGCAATGAAAAAGAAAAGGAAACATTTTGAAAATAACGTAACATGATTGTCAATGTAATTGTTTTGTCACTGTTGTGAGTGATGAGTGTTGCTGTCATATATATATATATATATATATATATATATATATAAATATATATATATATATATATTTACACACACACACATAAACATATATATATACATATCTATACATATACACATATATATACACACACACACATATATACATACATATATATATATCTATATATATACAAATACATATACATACACACATACATACATACACACATATATATACACAAATACATATATATATATACATACACACACACATATATAAACATATATATACATATACATACATATCTACATATATACACACACAGCTATTTCGTATCAGTGCAATACGCTGCTTGTTAAAACGGACAAATCCGCTCTTACGTGCAAGTCTGCGTGGATATTATGAACTATCGATTTGTTCAAGTTCTATTTAAATTTTAAATAGAAGGAATTTTTATTTAGTCGACAGAAATATCTTTGGTAGGAATGGTAAAACAGACAGGAATATTATTCGTGAATAAATCAACTCAAACCTTAAACAACTTATAATATTTTGCTCTCCATAAAAATATATCCTGTCTAAATTATACAAGTTAGAAATAAAGTAAACGTTAAAAGAACAAACATTAAAATTTCTTTACTCTTATGTAATTTTATATAAAAATAAACTTAGATTTTAAATATCCCAAAAGATTTTGCTCTCCATAAAAATATATCCTGTCAAAATTATACAAATTCAAATATGAACATGCTGCATAACAAAACCTGGAAATATAAATAAAATGTGTTCCTTTCAGCAATAACAAATCAAATCATTCAGTTGTCTTTGCTCATATGTCATTTTAGAGCTGGACGCCTGGCATCTTTTTTGGCAACAAGTTTGTTTATGTTTGGTGTGAGGTTCTGTGTTGTGGAGATTCTCAGGATGGATTGCAGGTGCTCATCAGTGAGGCGACTCCTGTGTGCTGTTTTGTTAGTCTTTATCACTGAGAAGAGCTTCTCACACAGATATGTGCTACCAAACATGCACAAGGTTCGAGCCGCATGTAGACGGACTTTTTGTTCTTCAAAGTCACCAAAGCGCGCAAACTCAGTGCGCTCAGTTTATCAGCAAAGTGCGTATTTGGGAACACCGTAGTGACGACTTGGTTTAACATTACTTGGCAACAGGGAAAGTGGGGCAAGTTGCACTGGTGCATTTGTGTCTCCCATAAAAGCAGCTTCACTTGAAATCACTTTGTGATTGTGCACGGTAAAACGTCCGCTGAAGTGTCAGATTCTTATTTAATTCTTCTGCTTTCTGTATCTTCTGCATTGCATTCAGGTTACCCTGATGTTTTGTCTCATAGTGCCGTCTTAGATTAAATTCTGTAATTACAGCCACATTAGCTCCACAAATGAGACACACGGGTTCAGTAAACATATACTCAGCCTCCCATCGGTTTTAAAGGCTCTATTTTCAGAATCAACTTTTCTCTTCAGCATCGTGTGAGCTAGCTTCGCAATAACTTGCAGCATCATAAGCTAGACTTGATTAACGCGTAAGTGTTCGGCAAGGCAGCTGAAGCGCTGCATTATGGGATCTGTAGTTTATTGTGTTACCAGCGCTTCATATACCCGGCCATTAATAACAATAATACAGTATATAAAATGATCTCGGGCGGATATAATTACACGGGCGGATGTGGCCCGCGCCCTTGAGTTTGACACATATGGACTAAATAGAACTTGAAAAGATATATTTTTCAAATGTGATCGCGCAATTCAGATAGAGTTGACGCACTACAGCCTGCATGCCTCAATAAGTCATCCTCCCTCGCTCTTACTTTTTACCGCTCATCTAATGAATACACTGAGTATGGCTTTACCAAAACAATCATTGATGGCGAATAAAGTATCCATTATTCGAGTATGTAGATCGGGATATATATATATACATCCATATATACCTGCGTATCGCAGCAGAGAAGTAGTGTGTTAAAAAAGCTAGAAAAAGAAAAGGGAACATTTTAAAAATAACGTAACATGACTGTCAATATACAGTATTTGTTTTGTGAGTGTTACTGAGTGTTGCTGTCATCAAGGATTTGATTATCATTATTTCTTTCAATCAGGTTCGTATTTGTAGGATGTGTTGTGTTCAAGTTACATTCCGTGTTTGTCAATCGTTGTAAAGATGACAGGTTTCATTCATCGATTCGTTTCTTACTGCATCAATAAACAGCTCGTCTTCTTCTTTATCTGAGACCTGACACACTGCATGCACGGGTTTTTTACACTGTCTTCCTTTAGCGGGACATTGACTTTTTCCACCGTGTGCCTTGTTTCCGCAGTAGCTGGATTTATGAATATGCTTGTATGTATCAGACGCTTCATATTTTTTCAATTATGTAATTCGGTTTTGTTCAGCTCTTTGGAACTGTTGCTTTTATCTGTGCACTGCGTCAGTTCACGTGAGCCGCTCGGTGTACATGCATCGAAGGTTCCCAGCTGTGCTGGTGCCATCTCGCGCTATGTCCATGGCTGTATTTAATGTTACCTTAGTCCTGGCACTTAAAACTTTCTCTCGCAGTTTCGCTGAGTTTGTGCCAAACACCACCCTGACCATCTCATCTTCCTCTCCATAAGCACAGTCCTTCACCCGTGAATATTTAGTGGAGTTTGCTATTGGATTGCCGCTGACGGACGGCCTTATATGGGCAGGCACTAAATTACAAACGCCAGCGCAGCCTGTCTATGAACTTAATTTAAAGTGTAGGTTTACATCGTGCTTTGTTTCCGAAGTAGCAGAACTCATGAATATGGTTGTATATGTCACTCGCTCGCTTCGTATTGTTTCGCTGCCTTCTCAATTATATAATGCATGTTTTCTTCAGCGCTTTTTGGAGGTCTTCCTGGTTTTCTATGTACTGCGTGATTACGTGGGAGGCGTGATGATGTCACACTAAACTCCACCCCACGGCGTTAAGCTCATCTCCATTACAGTAAATGGAGAAAAACAGCTTCCAGTTATGACCATTACGCGTAGAATTTCGAAATGAAACCTGCCCAACTTTTATAAGGAAGCATTAAGGAATAACCCTACCAAATTTCAGCCTTCTACCTACACGGGAAGTTGGAGAATTAGTGATGAGTCAGTGAGTGAATGAGTGAGTGAGGGCTTTGCCTTTTATTAGTATAGATATATATAGATAGATATAGATATATAGATAGATAGATATATACATATAGATAGATGTATATATATAGATATAGATAGTGTAATGAAATAAAGAGTCTTTTAAAAATAGAAAAAGATTTGGGGATTGTCCCCGTATATTGTCGTCCAGACAAATGAAAAATACAGTGATTCAAAATGACTTTTCAGTACAAAGTGAATCGTTTATTGCAACAAAATGGCATTTATATAGTAGATGGAATGATGGGAGAGGAAATGGTTGGCAGGAAGTGACGATTGGAGGCGGGACCACGGAGCCAACATCATCATGGGTAGGCTGAAGTAATAGAGTGTGGAACCGGAAGTGACGTCATCAGATGGGAACCGGAAGTGACGTCATTGTGGCCATTTTGGAATTGAGTATGGCTATGTTTATTTTTCTTCCAGTTTTCTGTAGGCAGAAAGAGATTCAGGTAAGTACCACGTGATAAACCCTTGTCTTGCGAGATTTCACTCACCTTTAGGCTCTTTGACTGCCTCCAACTTGCACGTGTGTGACAATAGATATATAGATATATATAGATATATACAGATATATCTATAATAATAAAAGGCAAAGCCCTCACTCACTCACTCACTCACTCACTCACTGACTCATCACTAATTCTCCAACTTCCCATGTAGGTAGAAAGCTGAAATTTGGCAGGCCCATTCCTTACAGCTTACTTACAAAAGTTAAGCAGGTTTCATTTTGAAATTCTACACTTAACGGTCGATAATGTTCGACAACGTCCGCCATGTTGAACTTTCTTATTTATGGCCCCATCTTCACGAAATTTGGTAGGCGGCTTCTCTGCACTAACCGAAACCGATGTACTTACTCATTTCGATGGTATGACGCCACTGTCGGCCGCCATATTGAACTTTCCAAAGTCACCAATTTTCAAACTTCCCGTGTAGGTAGAAGGCTAACCCCATCTTCACGAAATTTGGTAGGTGGCTTCCCTGCGCTAAACAAAACTGATGTACGTACTTATTTCGGTGGTAAGACGCCACTGTCGGCCGCCATATTGAATTTTCCAAACGTCACTAATTCTCCAACTTCCCGTGTAGGTAGAAGGCTGAAATTTGGCAGGCCCGTTCCTTACAGCTTACTTACAAAAGTTAAGCAGGTTTCATTTCGAAATTCTACGCGTAACTGTCATAACGGTCAACAACGTCCACCATATTGAACTTTCTTATTCATGGCCCCATCTTCACGAAATTTGGTAGGCGGCTTCCGTGTGCTAACCGAAACCAATGTACATACATATTTCGGTGGTATGACGCCACTGTCAGCCGCCATTTTAAACTTTCCAACGTCACTAATTCTCCAACTTCCCATGTAGGTAGAAGGCTGAAATTTGGTACTTATTTCGGTGGTATGATGCCACTGTCGGCCGCCATATTGAACTTTTCAACAGTCTTTGTTACTTATGGGCCCATCTTCAAGAAATTTGGTACACGGGTTCCCAACGCTAACTGAATCCAGCTTACGTACATATATACGTCCATAGCCTGCACCTCGGTCACCGTGTGAGGTGGCGTTGTGTCCCCCATCCCAACGCCTCCCACGTTGTTGGCTGCCTGCCTATATAAGACCGTCCGTCGCTCTGGTCTCTACATTCCCTTCCTTGGTTCGCCACGGGATTCACGTCTCCCTACTGATAACTACAGCCTTTTGGTTTAATCCACGGCTTCTCCGCTGTTTTATTGTTTGTTTATTACAATTATAAACAAATTTGTATAGGTATTTTACACTTACTTTACATTGCTCAGGTACCCATTTCCTTTATCATTCCAACCCCCATTACCATGTCTATCGAGATGATCACTATCGATCAAAGAACTGTCACTTACCGAGTGGTTTCCATGCTCGGAGATACCACCTTCCTTTTTCATTCTCTTTGTTACATATTGCACGGCCATATCGGGCTCACTCTTGATATCCGGAGGAAGATTCTATCTTATGTATTGAATGACTGGGACAGGTTCAAGGTGTGGACTGATGACGGTACAGGAGATAATTATACTACACAGGAGCACTAGAAGAGTGAAATGCATAAGCCCTTTACCTATGGTTCTGCATGTGAGTTGATGGCTGCCGCTAAATTTTTCGGTTGTCGCTTTCAAGTGTACCGAAATGGCCAAATATTTTACACCTTTCGACAACCGCCAGTGCCTCTTAAACATCTTAGATTCACAGGTGACAATTTCAGTAGTGGACACTTTGATGTTTATGAATGTTTAAACTCTCAATAGCTGGATGTTATTTTATCAATGAAACTAGTTGTGTCCTTACAACGCTTGACAGATGCCAAATGTCAATTCAACAAAACAAATCCGGCAAATAATGTAATTGAAACAAACCATGAAACTCAAAACGATTATGACAGCAGCAATCCAAGCTGTGACATTTGAGACAAGATTACTGTTCACATAGCCAACTGCAAGTTACATGCTCAAGAGTAAGCTCAGCGCACAGCTTGGTCATGTTACAACCGGAGGGCCGAACTGACAACATGGTATACAAAGAGATCCTTAACAAATAATTATTGACATATTTTCCCTCAGTTTAAAAAGGTTACATTTTCTTCTTAATAAAAATTTTAATGCAGTTTTTCGCCGCTGCGAAGCGCGGGTATTTTGCTAGTATATATATATAGATATATAGATAGATATATATGTATATGTGTGTGTCTATAAATGTAGACATGTATGTGTATATATATATATATATATATATATATATATGCCAGCAACACTCATGACAATGACAAAACAATTACATTGTCAGTCATGTTACGTTATTATTAAAATGTTTACTTTTCTTTTTCATTACTTCTTTAACACACTACTTCTCCGCTGCGAAGCACGAGTATTTTGCTAGTATAAAAATATAATGATTGTCTTCAGGTTTGCTCCTCAAATATCCTTTCCCTTATCTTAGTATACAAGAAAGTCTAGGGGAGACCACTCCCAATTTTTCTTCTTCCTGTCTCCACCTGCTTTACATCCTGCCTTCCTGTCTTTCCTCTGGCCTCTTTTCCTCCAGCTTGATAACATCTGTCTTTCTAGCTCTAGGCTTATTTTGTCAGATGGTTGGAAGAGGTTATAAAGCTCTGGAATCTCCTCAGAAACCACCTTTTGGGTCAGGGGTAGCCTCTCAAACTCTTAGGGATATCTTCTTAGAGTTTATAGTTGAATCCTCAGGCGTCCCTTTTGTCCAGAGCCTCAGGCTGTAATTGAAGAGCCAGGCAATCCCTAGTTCACCTGTCCATTACAAAGAACAGCCTAACTGGTCTCCTCGCTGCTACCTAATGAATTCACTTATTTCATTAGCCATCATCTTCCATCGTCCTTCTGTCATATTATTAACTCCAAAATATGTCTTTTCATTAGCAGTTTGGGCATAATCACTAGCCATTATACTTAGTTATCATTCCTATTGCTATCTCAAACAAATTCAGTGATAGGTAGACAAATCCTATGGTTAATGGTAACCATTAGACATAATTATGTGCCGGTGTAGCAGGTTCTGACAAAAATAGATTGATACAGACGGTGTTAAACAGTCGGTGAATACAAACCTAGATAGGTAGATAGGAAGGCCCTGTGTGATTGATAGATAGATAAAGCCCTTTTGCCTTTAGACAGATACTTGATAGTGATCTCTGTAGCTGTAGATAAAGTAGATTTTATGTACTTCTTTAATGGAATTTCTACTTTTTTATTTCCAGAACGTGTAAGTGAATAGAAAAACACATGTGAAGAAAGCTATATTTGGTCCATCTAAGGAATGTCAGAAATGGAACAACTTGTAAAATCATCTGAGTTTTATTCAGTCATTGTGACTGAAAATACATTTAGTTTTATTGTTGCAGGGTGGAGGAATAGAGAGTTAGATTGTTCCAAAAATGGCCATAATAGCATAGAAGTTGATCAGTTAACAAAACCATATGCTAGAAATGTAATGTAAGTTATTTAGAGGAGATTCATGAAAGCAACGTTGTCTTTTCTATTGCTGACTGCCTGATATTTAAGTTAATCGCCTACACAATTTGAATAGAACCCCTTTAAAAATCAAAGGACCATCTTGTAGTGCAGTGGTGTAAGCATTCATAGTCATGTTACTTGAATGCACGGTCCTGACCCTATACTTTCTAGGTTTTTCTCATTTCAAGTGAGCTGTAGACACTTTGCTGCTCTTATGACTTTATTGATGTTTGGGAGCATTATCCTTTTCCCATTATGAAACACTTTCATGTATTACCCCATAGTAACCTTTAGCCCTTTTCCCTTTTGTCCTCTGACATCCAAGCAAAGGAAATTACATAGCATAACATAACATTTTTAAACCTGCTTAATCTGGTTCAGATTTAATAGAGACTGGATCTTATTCTTGCAAATGATGGGGCTCAATGATAGTACCAACTGTGTATGTACATAGCAATGCCTACACATGCACACAAGCAAACTCATATGGCCAATTTACAAACAACAGTCAACACAACACCCATTTCTTTAAGCATGTTGGAGGACAACTGGAGTAACTGAAGGAAAATCACATTAACACAAGGTTTATTGAGATCAGGCTAACAGCAGATGTACAAATCTGCAGCTGCAATGCATTAACATTAAATTAGTTAACCATACACATTTACGTACATGATCAAAGAAACTACACTAAGCTTTGGGGCCTTATAGTAAAAGGCCAGGCCTCTATTAGTTTTATTTTCCCTTCTTGGAAGACCATGTGATTGTAATGCATACTTCAGTATTTATGCATTGATAATTTCTTTTGAGTAAGCAAGAGCCTAGGCCATTTAATGCTTTATATAATTAGAAGAAATATTTTGATTTCAACCGTAAACTTATCTCGGTGCTAGGCTAAAGATTTGGGAACAAGTGTTTTTGGATCATACTCTTTGTTCAGTAACGATTCCTACTGAGTTTTAAATAATGACAGCACAATCTTTATGTCTGTATCATTTACACCACTTAATGATATTTCTGTTTTTTCTTTTTTCAAAAACAAGTATTTACTGTTCAACCACTACTTTATGTCATTGACACAATTGAGGACACAATAGAATATATATCATTTGGTCTGAAGGAAAGATGTAGCTATAGTGGTCCAAATTCTGATCCTAGAGGGCTGCTATAACTTGAGAATATTATTGTCAGGAATGCATATGTAATCATGGCTCTCAGGTTCCTAACTCAAGCTAAGTCCACACTAACATGAATAAATTTGAAAAGATCATTTTCACTTTAAAAGTCTTCAATCATCTCTAGTGTGTATTATGCTTTTTTTTTTAGTTTATTATCCACATTGAAAATGCCAGAAGCACCTACTGTAAATCTTTCTTACTAGGCATATGTTGTTTTACAGCCATAAGTAAAGTAACTTGAAGTAAATTAAATCACTGAAAGAATGATAAAAAATCAAATCAGATGTTTTTGTACAGACTGGTAATGAAGTACAACTGATTTTAGACATTACAAGTAAGTATGAGGTTGCCAAAACCTTGGAAACTATAGTATAAATAAGGTTTTGACCTACACAAAATCAATCCTTGATAATTGTAAGACAGAAAAATTAATAAAACATGGCAGACAATTTCTGAAAAACTTGTAAGATTACCAAATAATATATTTTTTCTTAACAAAAACAACACAGAAACAAAGCAGAGACAAAAATAGACAAAAACCATGTTTGTTTTAAATGTAACCTAATGCAAACTACCCCAATGCACAGTGCAGATTCAAAATATGCACAAAAATTAGCATAATACAAAATTAAAAAATAATTAATAAACATAATAAAAATTCTGACATATATAATCAGATTTTTTAAGGCCAATATCATTCACTGATTTCATGTTACGTGTTTGGTCGATTCAGGTTTTTTTTTCCTTTATTCCTTTTAAACACTTTTTACACTAAGCCCCTGCATAATCAGATGCATATAAGTTTTGTGTCTAGGCCTGAGTAAAATATGGATTTTAAAATAAATCGTTATTTTTAATTTAAACAATTCAATATCGATTCTCAAAGTCTCAGGATTGATCTTGTGAATCTCTATCATGCTCAGTTATTATATATACTGTAGATTTTTTCTTATCTTTGTATTTTGGTGTACAGCTCCAGCAGATGTCACTAATGTGCCTGTTAAAGCTTTCTTTATTATCTAATTAGCATCTTCGACACTTAGACATGTGGACTTCCTACGGATTCAAACAGTGCGTCAGTAAATAACAACTGAATAAAAGCAAATTCATATATAAACTGTACAGCTCAGAAGTTAAGTATTGCTGTTGCACAACAAATTTGAGAAACCACTTATCCTGACATCACGCATAAATGTAATCTCAGTCGACACCAAACAAGTAGAGCCTGAACAATTCACACCAGAGATGCTCCAGGCTTCTATTTAAGTTGCCTCATGTCCAAAAATAAAAGCATCTGTAGGAGTTTTTATCTGTAAAGATATGAGACCCTACACCATTGTTGAAAATGAAGGCTTTCCACAAATAATACAGGTTTTTGAACTGCAGTGTGCTATACCAACCAGAAAGCAAACAAGTGAAGTTATTGTACCTTGTATTTATCAAGATCTTAAACAAAGCATTGCCATGTCTGTCAGGACAGTGGAGAGAGTAGCTTTAACTTATGATAGCTGAACATCTACGGCAGTAGATTCCTTTGTGTTAATCATATGTCACTACATTAAAAATGACTGTGTTGCAGTTGCTGCCTATACAGTATGCAGGGCTCCTCAGAACACTGGCTGTTGTTCCAGAAACCTTTCTAACATTTCCAGTGAATGTTTCATTGTGTAAGTGTATCAGCAACAAGTTTGTGTGTTGGCAAGTCCAATAAACATTGCTGCTGTTTAAGTATGTGGCTAGCTGTACTACTACAGTGAAAAAAAGTTTGCAGTGTGCCTCACCCAGCCAAGCAAGCGAGTATTGTTGGAATTTTCAGAGTATCCTGCAATATCAAAGTGAGCTTGTGCACAAAGCAGTCGATGTGGATATCTCCATAAGCTGCACAGTACGAATCATATTAGTGGCATTGTCAGTCACGATGGCTAGTTCTTTTTCTTACATGTTCCATTCATCCTATTCCACTGTCAACAACCATTTAACTCTAGATATTCATTTTAAAATGCTTCCTTTTTGTCAAGAGGAAGTATAAAGACACATTTTCGAAGAATGATTAACACTACTATTACACGTGAGCAACTGAAGATATGTAACTTGTAGACCTGTAGAAAGACACAAGTCTTCCCACTATATCTTTAATTTTGACTAATTCAAGATTATTTTAAATGTCCAACAGGAGAATAAATTTGGCTAATAGTTTAGTTGAAGGGTTTTTACATGGAGATTCATTACATACAAATAGATTAGTGAATAACATTATTTAAGAAACAATTATTTTATTATTTTATAATAACATTATTCACATAATGATATAGACTCCTTATAAAGTAGATGTCATTGCATTATTAAAAAGAAATTAAAAGAATTATTATTAAAAGAAAGTGCTTCCTACAATATGTGTGGACTCTGATGTGGGGATAAATATTTTAGTTAAATTATTTTTTTAAAGAGCAATGATATTTTGTTCCACATCTAAATACTGATGTTAACTGTTTTCTTCTTAAATGTCATTCCATGCTTATGTATATGTTATGAAGTCATTATGTAGACACCCTTCAAATTAAGTGTTACTGAAATTTGTCACATTATATTAATGTTCTCAATGCATGGTTAAGTAATCTCTGAAAAAGGCCACCACTTCAAATGTATCAGTGCACGCTAATTCAGTCAAGATAAAGTCTATTATTGAATCAAATAGGGGCATTGTGAATCAAAATCGAATTGGAAATTCAGTGCAAATAATGAAACTATAGGCCACAGGTGTTAACCATTCATTTTTTATTAACAATATTAAATTCTGTAGGCTTATTGTTTAGTGACCATAAAAATACTAAAATAAATAAAATTTCCCTAAAATACACTACTGGTCCAAAGTTTTAGAACACCTCAGTTTTCCCAGGTTTTCTTCAAATTTAATCATTTCAAATGCAATGACTAACCTAAAATGAAAAGCTAAGCTGTTTAAATTTAACGTTTAGGTTAGCAAAAGCTAAAAAAAAAAGGAAATTTCAGAATATTACAAATGGGCCTTCTTCAGGGAACAACTAATAGGTTACAACCTGCAGGTATTCCGTAGTAATTAAAGTAAATAAAGCCTTCTAAGTTGAAGCCAGCAATTTGCACGTATTCCAACTTCTGTTGATTACTTAAAAACCCTGTTTCTGTCTTAAAGTAGAGTTGGAACACACTGTGTTACTATACCCTCTGAATAACTGCTTGAACAATAGTCCAGTAATAATGACAAGAAAACTGCAATTAGCAAATGGAATGAGACAGAGCATTATTACCTTTAGAAGTGTAGGCCTTTCAATCAATATATCAGAAAAGGAGTGGGAAATAGCAATGCAGAGAATTCACTTGAGCTCCATATGCGCAAAGCATACAATTATTCAACTCAAAATTATATATCGAGCACATCTGTCTTGCCTAAAACTCTCCAAAATGTTTCCAGGGCAGGATCCAACCTGCGAACGCTGCAATCAAGTCCCAGCCTCACTGAGTCACATGTTTTGGTCCTGCACCAAATTAACATCATTCTGGACCAAAATTTTGAATTACCTTTCAGACAGCCTTGGTGTCACAATCCCTCCTAACCCATTAACAACTGTGTTTGGTGTCTTCCAGATGGGTTTAAAGTAGAGAAAGACAAACAAACTGTGATTGCATCCACTACACTTTTGGCACGTAGACTTATTTTGCTAAATTTGAAGAATCCTAACTCTCCTCTTTAAAGTCAGTAAGAAACCGATGTTTATACTATTTGACATTGGAAAAAGCAAATACTCAGTTAGAGGATCTGTACAGATTTTTTTCAAAACATGGCAGGATCTAATCAGTAATATTTTAGAATAAGCTCTTAAAGCACAGAGGAAGCAATTATTTCTGCATTTCTTTTTCTTCCCCATTTATCTCTGTCAAACTCATCAATTTAGGTATGTTTACAAGCCTTAAATTTTACCCCATTGGCCATGCTCTCTCTCTCAGAGGTGGGGGTGACTTGTTCTCAATCCTACTTTTTGTAAAAATTGATTGATTTGTATGGAATGATTACAATAAAATTAATAAAAAATGTAAAAAAAAAAAAGAAGTGTAGTCCTTTCATTTAAAGAAACTGCAAAACAAGTCAAAGTGTCAGTGAGTACAGTGTGTGTCCTACACAAACCAAACTGGAAAATACACTGATAGAATGAGATCTGGTAGGCCCAAAGTCACAACCCAATCAGAAGACAAGTTTGTGAGGGTTACCAGCTTGAGTGACAGGTGCCTCACAGCACAACATCATCAAGCTCAGTTTTAACAGTTGCCCAAAAAAGCAAGTCTTAGTTTCTACTGTGAAGAGGAGACTGTGCTGCAGGTTTGACAGGACTAGTGGCAGTAAGAAAGCCAATTGTTAAAGGACAAAACAGGGCCTTGAAATACTGGCTGTGGACTACTGCAGTCTGGAAGAAAGTCTTATGTACCAAGGAATACAAATTTGAAACGTAAGGTGTGCTTGTATGCCATTGAGTTGGTGAACAGATGATTCCTCAGTTTATGATGCCAACTGTCAAAAATGGATGACAAAATGTGATGGTCTGAGGTTCTTTTGCTTGGGGCATAGTTGGTGACTTGCACAGAATGACTGGCATTGTGAATCAAAAGAGTTACCACAGTTTGGCTGTTATATCAGCAAAAGGTGGCTACTTTGATGAATCAAAAATTTGAATAAACTTTCGTACACTTAATAAATCCTTGACATTTTTTTTTATTTGCCATTTGTTCTATGCCTTGATTTAATGAAACATGAAGACATTAAAATGCATGCATTTCCTTAAAAACTAAGGAGTTATTAACCTTTTGACTGTTAGTGTAAAAAAATATTTATTCATCAATTTTGTAAAAAAAAATATTTATCCATAATACATATGGCATAAAATAATATAAAATGCTTCTCATAACTACACACTGTCATATTGTTTAACTTTTTCTTTAATGCACCTATTTGAAACAATGCTTAATTAACAAAATATCTTTCATCATTTCTCTTACAACAAAAAAATGTGTGTATATATTGTGGAAGTTCAGCCCCAGACACAGACAGGCAAACACAAATGGTTCTAACACCCACATTTATTTACAGCTATTTACAAGTGTCCCTCACAAGCACAGTGCCCCTGCACCAATCACCCTCTAAGTCCAGGCCTTCCAATAGTCCTTCCTTTCACCACCTCCACTCCTCTCCTCCGAGCTCTGTCCACTTCCACCCGACTCTGGCTAATGACTGGAGGGAGGCAGCCTCTTTTATTCCCACCCGGACGTGCTCAAGGTGCCCTTTGATGATCTTCCTGCGACACTTCCTGGTGTGGTGGAAGTGCCGCATGAGCACACGGAAGCACTCCAGGTGTCCCTGGTATTCTGTCCCCCTGCACCTCTCGGTGTGGCGGAAGTACTGACGTCCAGGACTCTTCAATCGTCCGGATGCCCCCTGGCGGAGGCCACGGCCCCTATAGGGTTGAGCTTTCATGCTCAATTCCCGTCGCCCCCATACCAATCAAGGCGGCTTCCCTCTCATTGTCTGGGGGAGGCACAGTCCCGCTCCTGGTCTTTCTAGGCATCATGGCTGAGCACAGCCCCCAGCCAACCACCACATTGCCCCTCCATCAGCTGAGACCCGTAGGGGCCAGTGGACCATCCTGCGAGGGCAGGTCTCCCACGGCGGGGAGCCGACACACTCCTGTCCAGGGGCCGGTCTTACAAAACAAAAGCTGGAAAAAGGGGCGTAGTTGTTGCCTTGACGCCACTGTCAGCGTCTCTCCGTATTCCACACAGGCAATGCTCCCACCTCCGACCGGCACCCTGGCACTCGCCACTTCGGGACCACCTCCGAGGTCTCCGTGTCACCAAAACCGGGACTTCTAACGGGAACGCTCGCACCCCACAGTTCAGCTGACTTCGGGGTTCCCTCTGACCCCACAGAGGGCGGCCCATCACTGGACGTGAGCTCCCAGCTTCATGTCCTCCCTTGTCAGATGAGCCGGCTTTCTTCTTCTGGGTCTTCCTCTTTCTCTGGGGTGCCCTGACAGTCTGAGTCTCCCTATGGGAAAGGAAGAGACCCCGTGCCATCTGTGTCCCTGTAGAGCGGCGTGAGACTGATGCTGGCTCTGGGCACAGAGCCCTATTGCTCTTTCTGGCCCCACCGCATGATCGGCCCTCACCGCTGCATATTCTGTCGGAGGACCGATACCGGGCCTCCTTCACACGACCCTCCTTTTCCCTTTACGGCAGAGGTATTACTTACCTGCATCGCTGCATCCCTCCGGCCGGAGAATCCAGTGGTGAGCCACTTCATCCACTGGCGTAGAGTCTCCAGTGACGTGATCACCTTCTCCTCCAGCTTCTCCACTCTTTCATGGAGGACGCTGCATTCCCTGGAGGAGCGTCTCAACGGGCTGAAGGCCATCCTCCAACTTGCACAGAGCCGCAAGCAAACACAGAACGTCAGCCGCCAGTGGACTTACCTTTTGATCGGTCCTACACGCCTGCTGCATGCCACAGAGCCTTCTCTTCGGCCCAGTCGGGTCCTCCCCTGGCTCAGGACGGACATTCGTTGGTCCCGCCTCCAGCCAATCACCGTTGGGAATGCAACACACACGATCCAATCCCTCATCAGCCTTGGGGAGGGACGTCTGGTTCTCCTCCGTCTCCTCCGTTCGGCTCCCGATGTGTGGGTGAGCCTCCTGGCAGCTCCTCTGCTGCTGCGGCTTTCTGAGCTGCAGCGGTTCCTTCTCCCCAGTTCTTTTTAGTGCTGCCATGCTGTCGTAGCTCCATGGATGGGCACGCTTCGGCCACTGACGCGGATCCAGGCAGTCCCTGCCTACAACACAAAAGCAAGGTTCGGCCAGTCCGGTCCCCCAGGGCTGATTGCTGTTGGGCGTGGGACTTACCTCCCCATGGCCTTCCCAGTCGCAATGCCGACCCGTGTGTCCTTAGCAACGGCATGCTCCTGGGAGCCCGCTGCCCTCATGTCTCACCTGCTCTTCTCTCTCCGCATTGGGTGGAGATGGTGCTTTCGTGATCCACAGGCGGTCTTTGGGTGAGTCGCATCCTTTTCACGGCGTGCTGTGTGTGTTCTGCTGTACAGTGACATGTGTGTGGGGTGTTCTGCTGGTCCGGGCTGGCCAAAAAATTATTTTTAACGGGTCCCCGCCATGTAACAGGGATGCCAGTCCTGGACACAGAGAGGCAAACACCGATGGTTCCAACACCCACATTTATTTACAGCTATTTACAAGTGTCCTGCACAAGCACAGTGCCCCTGCACCAATCACCCTCTTTAAGTCCGGGCCTTCCAGCAGTCCTTCCTTCACCGCCTCCACTCCTCTCCTTCGAGCTCTGTCCACTTCCACCCGAATCTGACTAATGACTGGAGGGAGGCAGCCTCTTTTATCCCCGCCCGGATGGGCTCCAAGTGCCCTTTGATGATCTTCCTGTGACACTCCCTAGTGTGTCAGAAGTGCCGCATGAGAATCCGGAAACACTTTGGTGGAAGTGCTGACGTCCAGGGCTCCTCAATCGTCCGGGCGCCCCCTGGCAGTGGCCACGGGCCTATATAGGGTTGAGCTTCCATGCTCAATTCCCGTGGCCCCCATACCAACCAAGGCAGCTGCCCTCTCATGGTCCGGGGGATACACAGTCCCTGTCCTGGTCCTTCCAGGTGTCACGGCTGGGCACAGCCCCCAGCTGACCACCACAATATATAATATATATTCTCACTTAATCGATTGAGTTTGGCAATTGCACACTGCTTAAATATACAGTACAAGCACTAAAAGGTTTTAATCATTTTTAATCATTAATTGCACATCAGCTTTTTTTGCTGTTAATATATACATTTATTATATTTATACAGGTGTGTTTTTTCTTCAGTGTATCAGGTAGACATTCATAATTCTTGAGGTGTAATTATAAAATATGTATTATCATTTTCATAATTAAGTACTTGTTTCTTACCAAAAATTTTGTTGTATGACACACAGCAACAAATAATAAACATGGTACAACTCTATAAAAGCTGAAAATGAATCAAATGTTCATAAGTTGTTTATCAAGTAGACAATACTAACATGCTTAACAGATTTACTGGCTGGTAAGCTAACACGCCTATTGTTTACTAAGCAGCAATTTCAAATTTGTCTTTATCTTTTCTTTTTCCAATTGAACATGAAAGCTGCTGTATTTTATATAAACTTGCTGTCCAAACTAAAGCAATGTCCGTTTTAAAGGACAAATAAAAAAGTGTCTTGAGTTCATTAAATGGCTTTTATTGCCATTTATATAATTACATGTGACAATTTCTCTGTTTCATTTTTCCTGTTTATTACTCCACCTTCTTTAATGTAAAGGATAATATTCCGATCGTCTCTTGTTCTCTGGTAAAACAAGACTCAACTTGCTGCTATTTGCTTACACTGCAGGAAGTTTGCTGCGAAAGAAAAAGAAAAAAGTGAAGCTCACTGGCTCAACTACCAAAATACCTTGCGTAAAGGACCACTGAAACTAAATTACAGGAAAACTTAGAAGATAAGGGGCTGAAAAGATCACTTTTTGTGATCGGCCAATTTACTGATCAATGATTGAGTCTTTTCTTTTAGTGAAAATCGGCTGATTTAGATCGGCAGACAATCGATGGGAGCCTTCCTAATTATGTAAATACAACAAGCACAAAACAGAACTAATAACATGAAAAATAATATCAAATACAAATAGAAAATGAACAAAAGCACACTTGTCCTAGGGAAAGGCTTCAATTCAGGCAGCTATCAAGGACCTGGAGGCACAGCAGATAACAGTCAACAAGTTATATGTCTCAGGTAAAACCAAGGCCTGGATATACCAACATGGAATTATGCCTCGACTTCTATGGCCTCTGTTGGTTTATGAAGGCCTTCTGGCAACAGCAAAAGACTTTCAGCTGTAGGATGACCTTTGTACACATTTTAAATTGCCTGACACCACCTTGGTAACCACATTTAGGCCAGATTTGGTCCATACATCTCAGTCAATTAAAGAGATGGTTATGATGGTGCTTATGGTCCCCTGGGAAGACAGACTTGAAGAAGTACATGAAGGAATTGGGCCCTATATGAAGGACTGGTGGAAGAGTTGTCGGAGCAGGGGATGGAAGGCCAGGTGTCAGCCTATGAAAGTAGGTTGCAGAGGCTTCACAGGCAAGTCTCTCTGAAACTCTGTGGCATATCTGCACTGCTGAATTACAAAAATCATGAATATTTCTGAACCTGCTGAATATACATACTTATATAATCTTGCAGACTATACATATATGTACATTTTTACTTTCAGGATCATTGTACATTTGATGAGCTCTTCTTATGAAGAGAGAGGCTTGTGAATGTTAACTCTTTTGGTGGTTCATATTGGTTAATATGTCACTTTAAGTTGTCTTACTTGTGTTGAAAATGCATGCTGACACAGTTGTATCATGTTTAGTGCCTTCCAAAATTAGCTGCCCTAGTCACTCTAATAAGAATTCAGTGGTGTTGTATAATGGATGAATGCCTTAATTATTATATGATATGTCTCGAAACTTTGGATTATGGAGGAAAAAAATATCAGATTTTTAACTCTATTTATAGCATTTGGCTATAGTGATCTTCAGTGATGCTTTGTTCTGTTTAATAGACCTTAAATCTTGCTTTTATGCCTTTATAAATAGAAATATATTCTTACAAGGTTAATACAACCCTTTTTTACATTTCAATGAACATCAAAGTCATTTGCTATTTAAGGAGTGAGGCGCCAGTCTTTTAGTTAATTCTGCAGTAATTTTTAGTAATTGCTGAAGGAGGGAAACTCATAAAGTTTTCAGTCTGTTCTTAAGTTTCAGCATGCACGCCTTTTGCATCATGTCGGTACATTTTAATATATCTCTTTACATCCCTGTGCTTAAAGTCCCAAAATCAAATTGACATTAAATTTCTGATACTGAGATCTGTAGACAGTGAACTAGCTGTATTAGTGAATTCCCCAGTCTTCTCACCTTACTCTTTATAAGCTTGTTGGACATCTGACATTTTCTCACATCTGACCTTTTCTGACTCAGTCTCCTTACCCAGCTGGGCGCTATTCAATCAGCTTAATGGTGCCCTCTACCTTGTTATCTCTAGGCTTGCACCACTTTTGGGACTTTTATTTTAAAATAGGCTATAACTGTTCTTAATAGGTGACTTTTGATGCATTGTACTTAATATTTGTGCCTTGTCATTCTGCAGTTATAATTTGTAATCCTAATAAGCCTTTTTTGATGAAAGCCTTCAAAAATTGAACTGTAATAAAATTTTGCAGTGAGTTACAAGGCAGCAGTTTAGAAATAGCTCATTTTGTAGGTTAAGCTCCATTTTCACCTCATTATCACATCTAAGGTGTCATTTTACTTTATGCTAGATAAAAACAGGAATGAAATTTATTTATGATTGTGATAAAGGAAATGTTGCGTGTGAAAACGTTCCAGTCATGTCTGAGTGCTGATGAAGGACAGAGACGTGCATGAAATAAAACAAAAGACGTTTATGGAAAATTTGTAATGCTTGCAGACAAAGACAATGCTTGTCACCTCAGAATGTCCGGATCTGGTGGTGTCTAAGTTTGGTTAGTTTTGTTTTTGTAATTTTTTTGTATTGTTCCCTAGCCGGAATTTTGATCTAACCTGTCACTAATTCACAGAAGTATCATTCTGTCCCCTATTCTCTGACTTGTGCTTGTGAGGTCCGACTTTCTTACTTGATTTTATGTTTTCTTTGCCCTTATACAATTCTTTTGTTAGACCATGTTCTAGCTCTGACCTTTCTGCCGTCTGCATTCCCTTTAGACTCTGTGTGGCCCTGTGGTTGGTGCTTTGGACTTTAATGCACAACCTTTCTGAAACAATAATTATCACAGTCTTAACAGCGTTGCCTGCTGAAGGTCACTCAACCTGCCCATACTTCAGTTCAGTTAATATTCATAAAAACAATAAGGAAAAGAGAGAAAAAAATACATATCTCACTTAATTTGAGTCCGGTTTACAAATCCTGTCAAAGTTCACCATCAGTGACTTTGAGTTTTTCTGTACTACCTACCTGCCTCCTGTGGCCTAACTTAGCAATATTTCATGTATGACTCTGGCAGAAGACCTTGTCTCCATAAGTCAGTTCACCTACTAACCTGATCATCAATTAATTCCACTACTACTGAACTCGCATTCTCCATCATGAAGGTATGAGAAGCCAGAGCGTGTCTCATCAGAACCAGGCAAATTTTGGGAAACAGTCCTACTTTGGAGGCTAGTCTGTTGTAGGACGCACGTGCCAGCAGTAGACAAAACAAGACTCACCAATTATGCTGACCTACACATCTCTGTGATGCGTGAGGAGGCAGTAATATTCAAAGGAGAATGTATAAGTATTATTAGAATGCAGACAGCGGAAAGGCTCCAAGACATTTCTGAAAGCAACACTCATTACCAATCGTATTGTTTTCTAAAATTAATATGTTACATTTATTGTACTTGTGTTTTGTTTCTTTAATTTTTGCAGATGATTATTACAGTGACTATGGTGATTACTTACACTTACAAAATAATATCATACTCTGCTCTGTTTACAGGATTCGTTCTGTATTTTACAGAGCACCATCTAGGGACAACTGCTTCAGAAGTGCATCTCAGGCCAATAAGAACAGAGGCAGCTTATTGGCTTGTCTGCCAAGGCATAAAGTTGACCTTATACTGGTATCCCCACTTGATGTCAAGCACCATCTCTGCTAAAACAAGTCATACAGAGTTGTAAGTATGTTAAATGTTTTAAGTTACAAATTAAGTGCATACAAGATAATAACTACCAGGGAGTTATTAGGCCAGACAAGTCTTGGACTGGTAAGGTGGCACCAGAAAAGAGCAGAGATGGATCTGAATAAAAGGTTGGCATGAGGTGCCCAACTGCTGTCACAAATAAATAATTCACATGGCCAGAAGTTACAGCAGTAAAACAGACATCTCTGCTGAGCAGTTTTGAACTCTCTCGATCATGTGTTGGTCAAGACTCCTGTCTTCAATTCAAAAGTCATTTCCATACGGCTTTAGGTTTCTGTGTGGTGATTTTTTCAAAAGTATCTAACATTATTTAATCAAAAATGTTTGCTTTTTTGCATGTTTGAGCTTTTTGTTTTCTTTTTTCCATGGATATTTTTCACATCATTTGTCATTGTACAGCATTAGTCACCTTTGGCTTCTGTTGTATCATAAACTTTAATTTATCCATTCTGCATAAAAACATGAGATTAAGAAAATGTCTTAGCCATCACTACACTCTACATAGGATAATTAACAAGTTAAAAATATCATTTTTAGGAGGTGTATTTCTTTAACAGAGTGCGTAAAAAGAGGTTGGGGAAAATGTGCTTATTTTTACTGCAGTTAATAAGAAAAAGAGACCTGTTATTTTAGCATACCGGTGGTGGTAGTTTTTTGAAGTTGGTGAAGATTTAATACTTGCATCAAGGTGAAAAGGTGAAAGCATAAAGTCTTAGTTCTTTTTAAAATACATTGGCAGTGAATAGTCTTTCAGTCATGAACCCGGAGAAACCTTTGGTCCTTTTGAGTATGTGTGGGGCTGCTACTTATTGGACACTTATATCTCTTGTAAGTGAGATCTAAGTGGCACATGCCAAATTAATCAAATGTCTACAGAAGCATTACACTGGTCTACAAAAGAATATTTTGTTTTGCTACTGGGAACTTCAGACCAGCTCTTTATTAAGGCTTTTATACTGATTTCGTATATGACATTAGAATTAAGCTAGCACGGCAGGTTTT
Source organism: Polypterus senegalus (assembly GCF_016835505.1). Lineage (NCBI taxonomy): Eukaryota > Metazoa > Chordata > Cladistia > Polypteriformes > Polypteridae > Polypterus > Polypterus senegalus. Next base: position 66,160,409 of record NC_053171.1, on the reverse strand, counting down.
TGAGATACACATCATTGATGTTTTGACACTTAATATAATATAGCAACACAATATCTGGAGTTTGGACTCTGTCCCACCAAAATTGTTTTGATGTGTTTATTTGGAAAACAAACCAGAAGATGATACCAGAGACATGTTAAAGCATGTTTATGTGAATTTACTTCTATATAAAAGCGATGTCAGCATGCTCAAAAATGTTTGAGCCCCTTGCTTTTGCGCTTGTACTGCACATCCTTCTCCCTTTACAAGAGCCAACAGTAGTCACCTGTCATGCTCAGAGTTAATTTTCCCTGATATCGGTTTTCTCTTACCTTTATATCTTGATGAAATATTTTTCCATGCTCATCACTGACATCGCCCAGATTTGGTGGAAAAAAGTCAAGATGAGAATGTAAAAAATGCATCTTCAGTGATATTCTGGCTCCCTTAGACTGATATGCTTTCAGCATGTTCTCCACAAGCTCAGCATAATTATCTGCTTTGTGACTGCCAAGAAAATTCTGGACAACCTGCATGAGTGCTTCCCTTGCTTCTGGTTCAGTTGGCTTCAGCTTCCTTTTGAACTCATCGTCAAGCATCAGTTCATGGATTTCAGGACCCAATAAAAACAACTTCCTTATTTTGGTTTCTCTTTTCTTGATACCAAACGTATTTCTTAAATGCTGAAATGCATCGTCGTTTCTGTCCATTGCCTTGACAATTTTTTAAAGTAATGATGAATCTATCGAACAAAATGTCCTGAAATTCAATGTTACGTCAAGGAAACAGCAAAACTGACTACCTAGTGCAGCATCATGTCTGAGTTGTGTCATTATGCATTAGAGTCATACAAGACTTGGTAATCAGTAACAAATATTTTTTCTGCTAATTAAAAATTAATAATTTTAAATAACATTAATAATGACAAGGTAAACAACTCCCAGCAGTTAATAATGTGTGGTGAATCCCTAGTGGAATTACCGGTACTTATCAAAATGGTTATCCGTCTTTACTGTCTAGTCACCCTAGTTGTCCCAGACCTGGAACATCATAACTAAAAAGTGGGATGTGTTAGGGCCGATTTATACTTCACGCTCAGAATGCGTATGCGCCCGCATCATGACTGCCATGCATTCCCAGCGTTCATTTCACAGGTCCTCAGAAATTAACGCGACACGTGCGCGAGTTGCAGTGCCAGCAAAAAGTCAGGGGGCGCAGTGTGCTAAAAGACGGAACGTGATGTCAGAGTCTCTGTTTACTATCTACATGTGACAGCAAGCCTCTATGGAGATCGTTCGGGGGTCGATGTGCGCACTTTGCTGTTTGATGAACGGTTCAAAATGGTGAAGCAAAATGCCGACATACAGATGCATTTGTGGTGCTTTTATATTCAAGCGTCACATATTCCTGATCGTAATGACACGATACATTTTAAAAGTCTCATATACCATCTTTTGTGCCGTCTATTTTTTATTTTTTTACTTTACCTGCTGTCAGGTCCAAGAAGCTCGTAGCGATTAAAAACTGGGATGACGTTTACGATGGTCTGCTTTAATAATAAACTACGAGGTTAAAGTGAACATTTCGAGATTAAAGCCGAAATTTCCACTTTAATTACAAAATACATGTTTTCACCGTGTCTTTTATTTTTTTCTCTGTGGCTCAAATACAGCGCTATACATTATGTTGCCCATGTGAAGTTGCAAAAAAAAAATATACGGCACAAAAGATGGTATGTGAAACTTTTAAAATATATCGTGTCATTACGATCGGGAATATGCAACGCTTGAATATAAAAGCACCACGAATGCATCTGTATGTCGGCACTTTGCTTCACCACATCGAACCATTCATCCCGTAGGATCTGCATAGAGGCTTTCTGTCACATGTAGATAGTTCCCGAATGTAATGACACGATACATTTTAAAAGTCTTACATACCATCTTTTGTGTCATCTTTTTTATTTTTTTATTTTTCCAAGTTAACAACAGCAACATAATGTATAGCGTTATATTTGAGCCACTGAGAAAAAAATAAAGGACACAGTGAAAACGTGTATTTTGTGATTAAAGTGGAAATTTCTGCTTTAATCTCGAAATGTCCACTTTAACCTCGTAGTTTACTTTATCATTAAAGCAGACCGTCGTAAACGTCATCCCAGTTTTTAATCGCTACGAGCTTCTTGGACCTGACAGCAGCGGAAAGCAGCAATAGATTGCCACACAGAACAAATTAAATGTATGATATTCCAACTCTCTGCACATTTAGAATCTTTAGATTTATACTTGATATCACTTTCATGATGAAATGCATTAAAGTGTGTATGTTACATTTTACATATAATTTCATTTAAATAATGAATACTGTTAATTACACACATGGGGGAATAATTACACACATGGGGGTGTCACAGTGGTGGACCGATAGCACTGCTGTCTCGCAGGGAGTTATGTTGCTGGTATGTCCTGCTTGTATTCCACACTGTGCTCCGGTTTCCTTCCAAAGATATGCAGATTTGGGGATTTGGTGCCGCTAAAATGACGCTAGTGTATGTGTGTGCTTGTATTCACTTTGCGATGAGCTGAGGCCTCGTCAAGGGACTGTTTCTCACTCCTGCCTAATGCTTGCTGGAATGGACACATCCCTGGATTGATGGATTTAATCAATAAAAATCCTTTTCAGAGATATTGCGGTAAGGTGTCATCAGAATTTAATAGGTGTTCTAGGCAATTCACAACACAGAGAAGCCGAACATGTTCTCACCGTGATAATATCTCACACTGCCACCTGGTGGATTCCTCCAGATTTACGTAAAGTACGCGCGCAAGTATGAACACTACAGTACAACGCTTGTGTAGCAGGAGCGTCCGCTGCAGCATGCGCCGCGTCACGTGAAGTATAACTCCGGCCTTAGATGAAAATGGGTTTCAGATTTGGAGTCAGCAAGTGAAATTTGTTAAAGAACAGGTGAAAGAATCCTAGTAGGGAAATGCTGGCTGACCAGTGTTAACACCTTCTAGCATTTAGCAGTGGTTTTATTTTCCTCACTGTTACAATTACCAAGTCAACACATTGTGAACTTTATTGCTCAATTAAGGACATTATCAATGCACTGTGTATTTGGGGACCAACTTGGTGACACAGTGATGCAGAGCCAACCCTAAAATTCAAAATGGTTGAAGAAAAAACACTAGATCCAGAAATGATGGTTTTAAACTCTTTCTTACTAAGACCAGTGGCCTCATATGTAAATGCTGCATACGCACAACAATGTTGCGTACGCCCGTTTCCGTGCACACTTTGAGATGTATAAAACCTTGACTTGACGTAAGGCCACGCACATTTTCACTACAGCCTCCTCCCTTGCATATGCACTTTTCTGCTCGGTTTTGCAAACTGCCAGCACACAGTGTCAAAGCAGTGCTACTGTTTCTGTGCGGTCTCCCTTTTTTCAAATTTTTATCAATGATGCAGGATTTGTCAAATACATCATAATTAATTGGATATCATATTTTAAATTTAATTCACTTGATTGCAAATCATTCTGTAACAATATAATGGGGCAAAGAGCAGAGAATCGATCGAATCAATTCATTGTGGCACTCGGCATCGAAGCTACACTATAAAGGCACCTTCAGAGAATGAATTTGCTTATGTAAATAGAAAGCATTTCCACTTGCTGCTCTATAATCCACAGAAAGTATGTCACATTGTGCAAGAATGTAGTGTTCTGCATAATAGGCACACAATCATGGCTTGCCTGAAAAGATGCGGTATGATGAATCTGACCCTCACTCACCAAATGATCAGCCAAATCGGACAGAGTTACAACTTCGTTTGAATGTAATTAGCAGAATGTGAAAGCAGGTAATCAGATACCGCATTTATTTTTTTATTCTTTCATTTAATTTGTGGATAATAGTTCATAGTACAGCCCTTCTAATCCTTAGTTCATTGGCCACGTGTCTATTGCATTTTGTGACTGCAGAATAGCATAAATAGGCACACAGCCAGATTGTCTCCCGGAAGTTTCCAAGGCAGCGGTGTGTGTGTAGCCAGCGTCGGAAGTTGTGCTGGGCACATCCGCGTCCTCGGTATGGGAGTCAGCTTTTGCAATATTGTCTAAAACAGAATAAACAAACAGTGGACTGCGACTCTCTTTTCACGTCGACTTTGATGTCTGACCACTTCTTTTTTTTAATACAATACTTCCACTCAGTTGAAGGTGCACAAGGCAATCCATAGGAATACAAGGCATAAGGGGAGGGATCCTGAGAATAAACCTTTCTTGAGATGTGTAGGTTCATACACCACTGATGATTGTTGCTTATGAACAGCAGTGGGCTGATACTACATTAATCACAAAGCCCTATTTTGCAGAATGAGGCAAAATCCTCTAAAGCTGCTGTCTTTAACGGAGGCGCAGGACAAGGATTTCACAGAACAGCCAGGCAAGCAGCAAGACTTTTCAAACAAGTGCATTATTTTAAATATGCAACACCAATTATACCAGTGACCAGAATGGAATATTAAGAATAAATGGAAACTATTGCTTTACAGTCAATACAAATGTGAAGCCAGAATGCTATTTTTTCCCAGAATCTCAGGGCTTTTTCCATCATTGGCTAAAGGGACAGTTTTCTTCAAACTTGACTTGAATCAGGCTCATCAACCGCTAACCATGGCTGAAGAGTCTGGTGAATTATTAACAACATGCATGGTAGTCTTTTCAGAGCCAACCATTTATAGTTTGGTGTGTAAACAGCTGTTGCTATATTTCAGCACTTCATGGACACATTGCTAGCAGGGATAAAAGGTGTAATGCCATATTTAGATAATATTGTCATATGTGGAAGAACCGAGCAAAACCACAGTGAACCTCTGCAACTGCTGCTCCTGAGATTTTTAAATGTGAACTATATCTGCAAGAAAAGAAATACATTCTCTGCATTTGTACATGGATTTGCTGTGTTTTCAAGCTGATGAAAGGGTGAAAGCAATTAAAGAGTTTCTGACTCTTTAGAAGAAAACAGAGCTACAAGCCTTCATGGGAACTATTGTTTCTTAAAAAAAGGCCTTACACCAGCTGCTATGCAAAACAACCACCTAGAAATGAATAGCAAAACATGATGCAGTATATTTACAAGGTGAACTTCAGTGAAGGAGCCGTGTTGGAACATTACGATAATAAAAAAAAACCCTGAACTGGGTATCGGATGCTTCACTTTGTGGAGTTAGAGCAGTTCTGAATCCTTTAGAGCAGGGTGTCAAACTCCAGGCCTGGAGGGCAACTGTGGCTGCAGGTTTTCATTCTATTCCTTTTTCTAATCAGTGACCAGTTTTCACTGCTAATCAGAGGTGGGTAGTAACAAGTTATATTTACTCCGTTACATTTACTTGAGTAACTTTAAAAAAAATTGTACTTCTAAGAGTAGTTTTACTGCACCATACTTTTTACTTTTACTTAAGTACATTTGTCAAGAAGAAATGCTACTCTTACTCCACTACATTGGGCAACATTTGACTCGTTACTTTTTTCCATTTATACATTAAACTATATTTTTACAAGAGAGAAGTTGGCAGTGGATCTACTGCATGACTGTTTCACCAATCAGACGTAGCCATGCAGTCACATGACCACACACAAACTTCCTGCGTCTTGCAACCTGTGAGAGACTTTTTAGCCATACGGGGCTCCTGTTCACTGCTAAATGGTCACAGCTTCGCTGCAAGAACCAGATCATCGTTCCCAAGCCTGCCTTTCATGTCTTTTAACCTAATGTCTTTTCTCCTTTTCTTTGATTCCTCCTTCTTTTTTGTGCTGACCCGTATATATACATTCCCGTCTCCGTGGGCCTTAACCACATGCCGCAGGATGCCAATAAAACAATTGAGAACGATCAGACCCCCACGTGCAGGTGCAACTCGCTCCAACTACCTCATTAACTCCTCGCGGTCGTGCAATTCTTTATGGATTTATTTTGAAGTCGCGGACCCGCTACACCACAAAGTGCATATGCAGTTTTATACTGTCAGTGTACAGGATATCTTGTCACTGTAAGTAGTCTGCACTGTTCAAACATACATGTTACCTAATGTAGGTAGGTATCGGCTTCAAAACCTTTGTTGTGAAAAACTGAGATTTGTAATTTTGTGTTATTTGTGCATCTTTATTTTGTAAAGATGTGATTTATTTGTACTCATTTTTTATTTTATTATTTGGAAATAGCAGAATTTGCACATTATTTTATATTTTTGTCTGTCTTATTACAACATTTAAAAAAAATAAATAATTTATTATGTTCAAACATTTACTCAGTATTAGAGGAGTCTTTTCACCAAGTACTTTTTTTACTCTTACTTGACTAAGTTTTTGGTGGACTACTTTTTACTTCTACTTGAGTAATATTATTTTGAAGTAAAGCTACTCGTACTTGAGTACAATTTTTGGCTACTCTTCCCACCTCTGCTGCTAATTAACTTCTTTTCCCTTCATTTTAATAGCCCTGTTTTTAAGGATTCAGTCCTTTGAATTTATTCCTTCCTCAATTAAATGACAGCCAAACAGAAATGAGATGTGAAACAAGCCAAGAGATGACCAGCTAAATTAGAATGTCAAACTCCAACCAATTTAACTCCATCTAATCTCTTAATGAGAAGCAGATTCTTGCTGTTAATTAATCGTGTTATTTAATTCCATGGCTTGTTGCTGCTCTCATTCTGCCACAGCAGACATTTCCAAAACTGTTCATTTTTCTGTTTTTTTCTAAGAACACCGTCAAAATGTTTTGGTGACCTGAGAGATCAACCTCACTGAGACCGTCACCTTTCTTTATTTTCAGAATTTGTGTGATGGGCACAGGTTTATTGGTCATGTGGTGGCTTGTTTTGTGTCTCATTATTGTTTGGCTGCTAATTAAGGAAAAAGAAACAACTAATGGGCCTGAGCCAAGTTAATTACAATTAAGGAAAAATAAGTTAATTGGCCGCAAAACTGGTCACTAATTAAGAAGATGCTTAGAATGAAAACCTGCAGCCACTGCGGCCCACCAGGACCAGAGTTCGATGCCCGTGCTGTAGAGCATAATGGACATGAAGTAACAGTAAATTTTACTTTGCATACACTAACAAAAACAAAAAGAAATTATCCACAAATTGATATGGCTGCATTGGCTGTTGTCTTTCCTATAATAAAAAAAAAACAGTATTTGCTGGTGTGTCATTTTGTGATCTGTGGAGGCCATCGGAGGTGAATGGGGCAGCGGGGGTAGCATTGTAGTGTGCCTCGGATGGCTGCCTGTTGAATTGTGGTTGGGCGATTCACTGCCTGCCTTTGGCTGCACCGTGTTCGTTCTCGGTGGGCAGACGCTGCAGGCAGCATACTGTAGTGGAGGTGACTGTGAGGTGGGCGAGTGATGAACACCCCCAAGTCATTCTCAATAGCAAGCCTGCTTGTACTGTTACGCACATAGCAGGAAGTTGTCTTTAGTCAGTACACCAGTCGTGTTGACGACGGGTGCCTTCCTGCTGTGATAGCATGTACAATGCTGTGCAGAAGAGCTCATCTTAACCTTTTGTCTTCACCCTTCAACAATGTCTCTGAAACACAAATCTGGTGCAAGTGCCGATGATATAGTAAAGAAGATAAAAACCATACAACCATTGAAAATAAAGTGGAAATAATAAAAAGGTCAGAGAGAGGTGAAACTCCAACATTCATTGGCAGAGCACTTGGTTACAGTCGGTCAACAATAACATTTATTAAAATAATGTACCTGTTCCGACTTACATACAAATTCAACTTAAATTCAAACCTACAGTCCTTATCTCATACATAACCCAGGGATATACTGCCTGTATTTAAAATGAAGAACAATTTTAACCAACATAAACTTGCAAATATTTCATTGAGAAGTGTGGGCCTGCTTTTGGCTGATGAGATAGTCAATCTCCGATTCCATGTTTGTCACTGCCAGTCGTAACAAGTGATGCAAGTGTGCATCAGTTAGTCTGGATCTGGTTGGAGATTTCAGATGTTTCATTCGGGAAAAAGTCTGTTCACAGACATAGGTGCACACAAAGATGGTTGCCATTTTAAATGCATGGTTCCTGAGATTAAGATATGTCTCAGAGGGGAGAGATGCATAGAAATTAGTAAGGCTGCTTGACTTGAATGCGTCTTTCAGAGAGTCACAATTCTGTAGTTCGGCCAGTTCCATTTGGTAAATCTCATTTGAAACTCCCTTTGCAACATTTCCATTGAATCTACACATTTTATGTTTGGGAATGCAGATGTTGGTTTCTCAGCCAACAGCTTTTGAGTAATGGGGAGATGTCAGAAGTTTTCCTCCTTCACTTGTTTAATGAGGTGGTCCAATTTTATTTCAAATGCTTTCACATGTAAATGCATATCACAGAATAGCTTCCCCTTTCCTTGAAGTTGCACATTGAAACTATTGAGTAGCTCTGTTACATCTGTCAGAAAGACAAGGTGCCATTTCCATTCTGCATCTTTAAGCTCTGGTACTGCATTGTTTTTTGAAAGCAGAAAAGCAGAAATCTGTGGAAATAAATCATAAAAACATTTCAAAACTATCCCTCCACTCAGCCAACAGACTTATGTATGGTACAGAATATCTTCATAGGCAACATTCAGCTCAGACAGAAATTCCTGAAACTGTTTGTGGTTTAGTGCAGGAGTCCTAATGAAGTTAATAAAGGACACCATAACTTTTATGACACAGTCCCATTTCAGTGATTTACAACACAGTGCTTATTGGTGGATGAGGTAGTGTATGGCTATTTGGTGTGAATGGTTGTGTTTCTCCATCTCTTGGTTAATGTGTGCAACCACTCCTTTCATTGACCCCACCATGCTAGGAGCACCAACAGTTGTCACACTGGCTAGTCCAGCTCCAAATCATTCACAGTTTGGCGAACCTTTTCATAAATATCCTCTCCTGTTGTTGTTCCTTTGATGCTTTGCAGTGCAGCAAAGCATCCTCTGTGACTTTGAAATGATCATTTGTCCCATGAATGAAAATTAGAAGTTGTGCAGAATCATGAAAATTATTGCTTTCATCAAGTGCCAATGAAAAATAGCAAAAGGTTTTTGAGTTTTGCAAAAGCTGGTGCAAATTGTCCCCCATTTCTTCAATTCTTTGTGTAATTGTAGGTCCTGAAAGACTCACTGTACTAAATAAATCAGCCTTCTCTCGACACATCTTTTTGGCAAAAGAAAGATTGCATTCTTTAACAAATTCACCCTCTATGAATGGTCTGCCAGTGCGTGCTATTAGCTTGGCAACTTGAAAACTTACTCACAGTTATGAAATATTTAGCTGCTTCTGATTCACAAAAGAATTTTGCTGAGTTGTCAATCCATTTTTCAGTTTTAATATTTTGTTTTTTCTCACTTGTCCGATCAAACAATCATATTTATCTTTATGTCAAGTTTCATAGTGTTGACGCAAATTGTATTCCTTGAACATAGCCACTGACTCTTGACACACCTGACAAACAGCTCTCTCCTTGCACTGCATGAAAAAATAATCTTATGTCCACTGTTCTTTGAATATCCCATACTCTGAGTCAATTTTTCTTTTCCTTGACATAATTGTTTCCAAAGGGATGCAAAATGGCTATTGCTTCTTTGGGATGGGTGCGTCCTCGCCCCTGGCTACTATCTGTCTGCCTCAGCACGGTGAAGGTGGCTTGGCTCACGCATGCTAATGATGCTGGATACAGTGGTAGCTGCGGCCACAGCAGGTCCCATGGTCGCAGCGGGGGCCGTGTCTGGCCCGTGGGTCATAGTTTGAGGACCCATGATCTACAGCACCTCTACACCCCGGGAACTTCCAGCAAAACCACGTTTACATTTGGATTTTGCATGAGGGATTTTGTTGTTACTGCTAGTGGATACCTATGGCTAAACATTATGGTATTGCAGTATCAACCTCTTCAGACACAGTAGGGATGTTCAGTTATATCTGTGTGATAACACACAGTGCAACATACTGCCAGGAGTCTAGCTGAAGCCAAGGTCAAATCAACATTGACACCCGCTATGGGCTTTCACCATTTGTGAACAATGAGCTGTAGTGAAATTTCTTTGGGCAGAAAGAGTGAAACCTGCTGAAATTCTGTCCTAATATACAGCATTGTGCTATTAGTTAGGGTTTCTCCACTCATTGACAGAGTGCACAAAAGTATAGTGTGGAGAATGTGTTTTTGTTACTTGCTTTAAATTCCTGGTGTTACTGAAATGGGTGAATACTTAATAGTCACAAGCCCAGATATTCCCTGAACCTCTTTTTTATTTTCTCCATTTTTGTGTGTTTTTTTAGGGAAATATCGACTCTCTAATGAATTAGGCACAAATGTTGAAAATTTGGAAGTGCAGCAGTTTTTATTTTGTATTATCAAAGTCCCAGTTGTTTCTGTTAAGGAAATCAAAACATGCTATAGATGAATTAGGTGGGGTTTGCCACCTTACGAATGTGAAGGATTTACAGCATGAGGGCTTGTCAGTGCTTTAAAGTTGACACTTTACATTTGTAAAGGGAATTGCCCGGCTGTAAATTTTGAAAAGCAAACCTGCTTATTAATTATAACATATATAAAAAGAAAATAGGACATAGGGCAGAAGAATGTTTTAAGTACAATAAATGGGCAAATTAAAAAAAAAAAAAAAGAATTACCAAAAACTAATGTTGGAATTTGTTTTATGTACAAATTAGTCACAGAAAATAATAACAAGATTAGAGCATATAAAATACAAAATCATATGACATAAAAAATAACAAAATAATGGAGAAGATCAAGAAGAGGACATATAAATTACAAAATTAAAAGGTGCTAGAGTTGGTGAGGCCTCTAACTAGAAGTATGGGTATTCTTTGATTAACATATTAATAACACCAAAAAGATTTTGTTTGCTTGCCTTGACACATAAAATTATGAAGGCCTTGAGAAGCATCTCACTGCAGGTGTGGGTTATTTCTTGAATGCTGTAGCAGTAGTAGTATTAGTGGTAGTCCTGTGCTGGCCAGCTCACCGCAGTGATACATTTCTTGTTTGTGCAAAATCTGATTTACCAGCCTCTTTTTTTTGTTTTGGGTTGAGGATGATTAGAGCAGCCTGAATTGGTAAAATGTAGTTAGGCCATTTGACAGTCCATCCATGTAGGCTCCACACTCCCTGATTGCTTCTGGGAGGCTCTTGAACACGTAACTGCCATGCTGTCTATTAAACCACTCTCACATGGCAAACGCTTCAAAAACTTTCCTGTACGGACCTCGCGATTCAGAAACAGTTTCATCCCATGAACTATAAATGCATTCAATCAGTCCATCAAGTGCTCCTTTTAGAACTGTTTATACTTACTGTACACCTCACTGTAAACTTGCACTACAGTTATAATATTGCACAACCTGAGCCACTTTATAAAGCGTGTATTTACATATGATGACGATATCATTTTTAAGATGAAATGCAGCAAAATATGTTTATTATATTATACAGATAAAACTTTAACTTAATTTAAATAATCTATATTGTTAATAATTAAACATGTGAGGACACGATGTTGCTGCGCTAGCAAGGATCTGGTGCTCCGTTCACGGATTTTTCCTGCATCGCACTGTATGCTTCCTTGGGACTGGTGTGACACTGGAAGGATAGAATAATTAAATGTGTACTACGAAGATATTTCAATGTTCCTTAAAAGGTTTTGAGGAATCGGTATTCTAAGCTTACAGATGGCTTAACGTCTAATACAGAGCTGATTGTGTGGTGATTGGGTATTTGGAGAAAGAAAAGGAAGGACAGGGATTGGGAGTGTGTACGCTTGAAAGAGACAGTACTGCTGCAATAAATTATTTCATTGAAGGTCGTGCACAATCACTGCGCCACCATGTTCCCATGTTTAATAACATGCTTTAACTCCTATCATCATGAAAATGATATCAAGTATACATCTCAGTATTTTAATTATTCAGAGAGCTGTAATATCACAAATGTAATGGATTCTGTGTCCTGTCGGAGGAAGAGAAAGCCCAAAGCACGTAGTGATTCACACACATAGAGCGCATAGAAGATCAAATACAAAACAAAACATTTAACGTGCTACTTTAGTTACAATGGGATTTGAGAAACTAGTAAATTAAATGATTTTAAGATTAAGTTTATGATGTTCTACTTTAATAACAAAATAAACTATGTGATGAAAGTGGAAATTTAGAGATTAAAGTTGACATTTTGTGCTTTTTTCCCCACTGTATGCCTATTTTTTTTTTCTCTGTACCCTAATAAGTTTTCATATGACACTCAGACGGTGGGCTACGACTCGCCTTTTCACAGCGACTTTGATATCTGACAACTTCTTTTTAATTTCGGGCACTGTGCGACTTTGTGAACTTGAGCTTTCAAGTTTCTCCGACACTCTATGTCACTCAATCAACTTCCTTTTGTTGTTTATACCACTGTTTAAACAAAGAAATAGTATGTTTTTCTTTGCCTCCACTTGGTATTCACTGAACTTCTTCTATTTCCCCAGTGCTTTTGCCATTGCGTTTTCACAGAATGCTGAGCTTAAGGGCTATTTATATTGATTTACATATTCAAAGAGGCATAATTCTGGGAGGAGATGGGGCAGGACAGCAGACGCGTGCACGTGTGTTCCTTTTCACACTGACCAGGATTTATGTAGCAGAAGAACGTTGAAGTTTCCAAACGCACAGATTTATGCGTCTGGATTTTTTTGTGCAAAAGTACATTTCCGCTTTTGTACTTACGCCATGTTATAGTGTGAATTCTACGCACGGCGTTATGCATGAGGTCCCAGGTCTCTTGATTATTTATTTAAAATTGCACTTCACCATGGACCTCTTATCACAGGCTGCAGCTATCAAAGTGTTCAATGGCTGGCTTTGAGGGTTTCTCAGAATTTATAGGCACACCAAAAAAGTCCTGCAAGAAAGGAAGCTGGAAACTAGGAACACCTGGCATTATTAAGACAACACAAAATTAAGCATCTTTATACTTGTAAGAATTCATTAAAGAAGAACTAATAATAAAAAAAAAAAGTGAAAATTTAGGAAAAAATTGTTAGCCTGTAAAGGTGACCCCATAAAATAAGCAAAGACATTCCATAATTCAACAATCAAAATTCAAAAAGAGATGCAAAAGTACAATAGCCAAAATAAACAATACTCACAAGGACTTGCAACTGACAGTGATGCTCTGAGGTATCAGTCTCCTCAATCGGAGGGTGCTCCCTGAGCGTCAACGTCAGGGTGGAACTGACTGTTGGGGTTTCACCTATAGACTCCAGGTATATCTTCAAAGAACAGAAAATGCAGTACTTGAAAACTGTATAATTAAACATTACAATATCAAAGAAATGTAATTTTACATATAGATAAAAGAAAACAAAAAACAATTTATAACAAAAGATGAAAATATAAAAAAGCATGAAAAATAATCTTAAGGCAGGGCAATAACCTGCCTGAAAAACAACTACAGCAGTGCACTATGGATTTTATTGGATTCTGCTCTTCCAAATGATGACTGTACAGTTCAGTGTCTTTGGAACAACTGCCTTGGAAAAAAAGACCCTTACATTTGAAAAATTAATTTGTCAAAATGTCTGTCTTCACTACATGTACAGTGATAAATTTGGCCTCCAAATAACAATTAGCATCCAGTCAACATGTCCCTTGTTTTTGTACCTACATCTAGAAATTAGTCTACTCACCATTACTTGTGGTCCAGCACATTTTTCATTGCAGCAAATAATCAATATGTGAGCTTTTCACTGTGTAGTATAAACAGAAAACAAAAGACAAATTGAAAAAGTTGGACTCTCTATTTTAATAACAAAGTGATTGATAATTGATGATTGAGCACCTCCTGGTAGTGCTCATTCCACTGAATGATGCTGCATCCGGTCATTTATAGGCGTTGCTGGAGGCAGAGACAGCTTAGGGCCACAGTTCTTTTTACAAGTCATTCCTTTCTTGGCTATAAGGAAAACATATAGATATTTCACTTCTTGTACTGCTACTTTGTTGACAGTGTGACTCTGTCTTTTGTGTTCTTAAAATAAAACAGCTGAATACAGCTCTTCTACTAATGTGCTGCAGTCTTACTGTATGTGAAAGCTACTTTAAGGGGTTTCTTTATCGCCATTTTGTCTGCTTCTTAATAAGTACAAACTTGAGTGAAACAATTAAGTGATAAAAGAAAATACAGTGTTGTGCCCCTCATTTGATTTTGGTATTCAATTCAAAGATGTGGAATTTGAAAGCCTTACTGTTATTAATATTTTCATTTATTTTACTTTTTACCCTGTACCTGAAACAGCTTGCATTATCAGGGGTTTTATGTCATTCACTGACAAGTATGGGATAATATCTCAAAAGATGTTTTTTGTCCCAGTTTGGTACATATCTGTTAATTATATCAGTTCATTATATAAAAAGAAAACTAAGTGTCATAAAGCCTTTTGCAAATAGAAAACAGTGTACTTCTGTGTATCCAAAATAATTTGTAAGTTTGCTTGATTTTCTTATATTGAAGATAATGTAAATTTAAAAAAATATATCTATAAATTTTTAATGATTACATATCATGTGTAATGAATACAACATACCACCCTATGACAATTGTCTGAGTCTGTCCATTGTCTACATTAGCATTCTCTTGGTATTAGCCATTGTACTCCTCCTGCTGCGAATTAATGCATACTTATCCTTGTTTTAGTTCAGTTTATTCTTGATTACCACCTTTTTAACATTTACTTGTTTAAAGCATGAATATAATTCTTATTTTGATTCAAATGAAATCCTGCTCTGTTAGTAATTATCCATAAAAGTCACTGAAATGAGCACTGTATTTGAGAAACAATGACTCCATGTGTGACGTCATGCTATTAATTAGCTTTTAAATAATGACATACCAGAAAACAGGGTGACACAACTGCACTGTTTTTGGCTTGCTACCTGACAGCTTCTGGGATCTGGTTACACATTATGCCCATGTCACTTTGTGGTATTTGTACTGTACTTTGCTTCCTTGTCCATATTCATTTTCATTAAGTTTTACAGCCCTCCTCACGATCAAAAGATTTGCACGCTGGGCTAAATGGTTGCTTAGAAATGTCCCATTATTAGTGGTTTTAATTGTCTGATTTTGTCTTCTCAGGGATATAGTATTGTAGATTGGTCTTTTTTTTTTTTTTAAGTTTTTGTTTTAGTTCAAGAGCTGGCTCCATTCCTAGCCTAGCCATTATTCTTTTGAAATGTCCACATTTGCTCCATTTCTGCTTGAGCTTTTCACCACTGCTGCATTTTCCAAAGATGTGCATAACAGACGTACTGATTAAATCTGCCCTGTATGTGTGAATGCGTCTGTCAGTGTCCAGTCCAAAGTTGGTTCCTGTTAAGTTCCTTATATTTCTGGAATAAGCTTCAGTACTTAATGACCCTGAATTGAGTTAAATGGGATTGAAAAATAAATCAATTTACAAAATAGTGCTAGAATATAGGATATCAACATTAGGACAATTTACTGTAGGAATGGCATTTCCTGAAAAATACAAAATGCGGAATTGGTTTAAATCCATTTTATATAGTTTACTTGTCTGTGGATAGGATGAAGATAAAAGTGTGATATGTGGAGATTCCTGAGGGGCCTGAGAGCATGCACTGATACAGTGCATTGCCACACCCACCACACGACAAACCAAAACAGGATCCAGATTAGGATCCGAGTGCAGCCATGCAACGGGTGATACCTCAGCACCACACTAGTTCAGATGGAGTGGAACAGTGTGAGGTTTTTTTTTTATCGTGGGTGGAGTGCCAATTCTACCACCAACCCCCAAGTTTTTCCCTGCAGGTTGGAGGGCCTTCATGCAGGGATGGATGCAGATTAATGTCATACCCAGGATGGAGCAATTGCAGGTTAAAGGCCTTGCTTAAGGGCCCAACAGAGCAGAGTCCCTTTTGGCATTTACAGGATTCGAACCGGCAACCTTCAGATTTTCAGTGCAGATCCCTAACCTCAGAGCCACCACTCCATCTGAGACCCACCCAAATTAACCGTTTGAACTCCTGAGTTCTTCAAAATAAATTTTGTGTATAGGAGTGTTGGGAGGTTTGAGTTCTTTGTATGTTAATTTTTTAAAATGTGTTATGAATTACACAATACAGTACACAGTTTGCAAGAAAATTGGCATAAGTACAAATTCAGATTAAAGTTTCCTTATTTTTTAGCTTGAATTACCCTTGAAATGAAAAGCTTCTACCACACATGGTCTTCACTAACTAGAACTGCATCACTGGTCTGGAGCAGAACGACATTAATTATAATTACGTTTTATTTCAGTCTCCACTCCCCACAAAAAATGAGAAAAGAAAGTTATTTGATAATAAGTTTTTGTATTTTCTTCTACAAATATCAAGCAGACTAATGAAAACATCCGAAATGATGACATTTCAACCAAATATTTAGCTACTGTTGAGGCGAAAATCAGCACCGCTGTTGCCATCTTCTGCTCTCCTTAACACAAGTGAAGTTAGTGTATGAGGTGTGGCAGAAAAGTAATGAGACTCGCAACACTGCAAGCGATCTGGCAACGCTGCGCTGTTGTCCTTGATAGAGCACGTGTATCAGTATCCTCCCATAGCTCAGTGCGAGTTTCAACTCCTTTCGTTAACTACGTGATTTTTGTGACTGCTATTAGCGAAGTTGTGTTTTTGGTTGTGCGTCACGCAAAATGGAACAGCGGAATTTGGAGCAACGTTGTGCCATTAAATTTTGTGTTAAGCTTGGAGAATCGGCAAGTGTGACGTTTGAAAAGTTAAAACAGACCTATGGGGAACATTCTTTATCCCGAGCTCAAGTTTTTCAGGGAGGCCTTCAACTTCGAAAACCAATGAAAACATCGAACGTGTGAACACTTTTGCTAGATCAGACCGTCGTTTAACATTAAGAATGTTGAGTGAACAATTAAATTTGAACAGATTTACCGTTCATCAAATTTTGACTGAACATTTGCACATGCGAAAGGTCTGTGCCAAAATGGTTCCGAAAAACCTCACAATTGAGCAGAAGGACAATCGAAAAAATGCATTCCTGTGGTTCCTCAGCCCCCTTATTCAGCTGACCTCAGTCCGTGTGACTTTTTCCTTTTTCCTAAACTGAAAAATGTCCTCAAAGGACGTCATTTCGGGACTTTTGAAAACATCCAAAAGAGTGTAATGGACATGCTGAAGACCATACCGGTTGAAGACTTCCAGCGCTGCTACCAACAGTGGGAACAACGTCTCCATCGGTGTGTAGCTGCCCAAGGAAACTACTTTGAAGGGGATAACATTGATGTTTAAAAAAAATAAAAACTTTGGTAAATAAAAAATCAGTCTCATTACTTTTCTGCCACACCTCGTATGTCATGAAATGTGGTAGTTCAATGTGATGCTGGCCAGATGTTCAAGATAGTATGGCCTTTGTTTGGGGATAGCATATCCATGTACAATACAATTAGTCTATATGAAGTTTTTAATAACCTAAATGATAGCATTCTATGTAAATAATTGTATACCCTTTAGGTTCATTCAACCATAACAGGAACAGTTATTTTCATTTCTGTACCAGGGTATTTGAAATACTGGCTGCATGGTACAGACAGATTACCTTTATAATCTAATAACAAATGTCATACATCATATAAAAACACATACACATATGTACAGACTTTCCCAAAGTTGAAAGCCTAGTGATATATGCACACTGTCAAACTGTAATTTTTATTTTAATCAATGGAAAAAAGAGCAAGTTTAAAAATAAATGGATATAGAAAAGTTGTCGGTGGTCATCCTGCCTAGGAGTTAAAGCTCTTTGAATCTAAAACATCTCAATGTAGCCCTAAACAGCCATCACAAGACGTGAACAAAAATGTAAGAGACCACAGACTTTAGCTGAAGGTTTGACGCCACAAGCTTTATTATTTATGCTGAGACAAACAAAGTACAGTATTAACACTGTTTTGATAACATGCCCTGCATGTCTATCTATGGGTGTTTCATGTGCTGTGAATCACAAAGATGTAAAAAATGGACAAAGTGGTCACTTAAAGCTGCAAGCAACACTGCAGACAAGTTTCTATACTATAGACTTTCTGTATAAGAACAGTACTAAAATAGAATTTTTATTATTAGATTCCAAGGAAACCTCTTAGGACACACCACCCTTGTCTCATAAACTCGACAAAGTCTAATCTTCCCAAACTTTTTGGCTTCATCCTAAATGTGCCTTAATATTTTGTTAAAGTAATGGCATAGCCCTAACCTGTCTTTCCTGAAAAATATTCTGTCTTCCCGGAGCAACAATGATTTCAGTTTCATTCATCCAATGGAGAGTTTGCCTTGGGCAAATGAAAATAAAAAAATGTCCTTTGCTAAGAAAACTTCTGGATGACAGTCTGTACTTTGTAAATGTATTTCACATTCTTTTCTTGATAAAACAACAACAACATTTATTTATATAGCACATTTTCATACAAACAGTAGCTCAAAGTGCTTTACATAATAAAGAATAGAAAAATAAAAGACACAATAAGAAAACAAAATAAATCAACATTAATTAACATCGAATAAGAGTAAGGTTCAATGGCCAGGGGGGACAGAAAAAACAAAAAAACTCCAGACGGCTGGAGAAAAAATAAAATCTGTAGGGATTCCAGACCATGAGACCGCCCAGACCCCTCTGGGCATTCTACCTAACGTAAGTGAAACAGTCCTCTTTGGATTTAGGGTTCTCACGGAAGGGCTTAATGATGATGATGATGGTCACGTAGACTTCTGCCTTTAAATCCATCCATCGTTGTTGGAGCATCATGAAGCTTTGAGTAGGTGGAGGTGGCGCAGGCCACCACCATAAAGAAACTGGAAAAAGAAACAGCAAAGAGAGTAGGGGTCAATACGGATTTTAGAGCCACCATGAGTAGTTATTATAAGGAAATTGAACATACAGAGTATCAGGATTAAGTTAAATTAAATTAAACTGAAGTTATAGAAAAGCCATGTTAAAGTAATATGTTTTCAGCAATGTTTTAAACTGCTCTACTGTATTAGCCTGGCGAATTCCTATTGGCAGGCTATTCCAGATTTTAGGTGCATAGCAGCAGAAGGCCGCCTCACCACTTCTTTTAAGTTTTGTTCTTGGAATTCTAAGGAGACCTTCATTTGAGGATCTGAGGTTACGATTTGGAATATAAGGTGTCAGACATTCCGATATATAAGATGGGGCGAGATTATTTAAGGCTTTATAAACCAAAAGATGACTCAACTGCCGCAGTGGTTACTATTGCTTGACCATGCTTTGTAATTGTCACTCATTATGATTGCCATGATCACTGCTGCTGACAGGTTAAAAAATAAAAAACAAATAAAAATAAAATTGGTATTTGCCTTAAGATGTACTGTAACTGAGTACCAATACGACAGGTTGGGATTCCATTCCAAATGCAGTCCTGTCTTGCAATAACATTATGCAGTGTTAAGCTAGGCTCTGTGACCCATTTTAGCAAATAAAATATTAACCATTATTTTAGATTTCTTAATTAGCAAAACATGTTGTGTTTTTAGAACTTTCACTTGCTTAAACAATCATTTTCTGATAAGATTGAAGCACTGCTTTTGGTTTCTATTTTGAAAATCTATCTTTCATTTCTTATTCTTTTTATTTGGCTACACCCAAGCAGTTCATGACTCTCAGTTTACAGGCAATGAACTCGTTTTAAAGGTGGAGATTTTCCTGATGCCCTTAAACACAAGAATCACCTACTGTATTTCAGTCTGCTGTAACCAGTAGAGATTGAGACATTTGATAATGTGCATATTCTGAACTGTTAAGTTCCAAATTCACTTTTCCAGTGACACACTTTTGCTTCTGTATACAAATTGGAAAGTTTGTCAAAAGCAACCTGCCTAAGTTTTTACTTTCTCGTATACGAAGTATAGGGAAAGTATTGTAATCGTCCAAAGATTTGATGTCAAGATTTTGACAAATCTTGACAATATAGACCTACTTCAGTCTGAAAAATACCATTTTTGGAATTATGTCTGTGTGTGTGCGTGCGTGTGCGTATGTGTATGTAAACACAATAACTTGAGTACGCTTTCACTTAGGTCAACCAAATTTTGCATACAAGTATTAGGTACAGAACATAGATTTCTATCAAGTTTTGGGCTTTTTCCGTTAACCAGAAATGGTACTTTACCTTTTATTCATGCAGCTGCAGATTCAGATTTATACACCTTTACTTTTATAATAATTGTTCAATATATTATTCATTTGATTTGATTTGTTTTTGATAGTTCTTTAATATACATAATATAAAAATATAATCATTGTCTTGTGGTTTACTCCTCAAATATCCATCCCCATATCTAAGTATACGAGAAAGTCTAGGGGAGACCACTCTCGATCTTTTATCTTTTCCTTTTTTAGGTGGTACTGCCAAGTTTAGATGAAGACTCAAAAAGTCTCTCTAAAATATGTTAAAAAATATCAAGGAACTTATTCAGTCATGATTTGGGGAAGAATGTGAAAATGATCCCCTGATTAAAATTGCACAAGAGGAAAGGAATTCAGACATTCATAAAATACGCTGTGGTTTAATATGCGCCAATGTGCCCACTTTCAATAAGAATTGTTTAAACTAGGGAATGGGGGAGCAGGGAGTTTAGGACAGGCCAAGTTTAGAACTGTTAATGGAAGAACAAACAATAGCGTAAAAATAAAAATGCGTAGTAATGTAAATTCTAACCCAGCATTTAAATATAGAAGGAGTAACACATTAAAAATAGCTTTCCTTAACGCTATAGTATCAAAAATAAGGCAAGTGAGTTGGAGCTGTATGTAGCAGAGCATAAATTATTGCAATAACAGAAACCTGGCTAAATAACAGAGATGGGGATGAGTGTAACATAGGGGGATACACATTTTTAGGAAGGATAGACAGAACAGAAAAGGAGGTGGAATTGCTGTTTATGTCAAACAAAATTTAAATACAAGTCCTCTTCAGTTGGACAATGAACCCCATTTTACTAAGGACATGTAGCTTCGCCTGGAAAGCATTAAAGAGGCCTTATTTTAGGACTGTGTTATGGATGACCCAATTCAGACAGTACTTTCAACACACATCTAATTTAATAATATTGAAAATGCAAGTTTACAAGGGATATTTTAGTCATGGAGGACTTTAACTGTCTGAATATTAACTGGGATAACCCTGCAAATGGAGGAGCACAAAAACACAAGTTTTTAGAAGTAATCAGTGACTGTTTTTTAACACAGTATTTTGAAGCACCAACATGGGGTTAAGCCTGTCTGGATTTAGTATTTTGTAATAAATAAGATAGAATTGAAGGTATAGAGGCAATTGAACCACTAGGCTCAAGTGATCATAATATAATACAGTTCTCAGTGTTTTGTAAGAGTGTAGATGCAGAGACTAAAATTGTTAAGTTTAACTTTGGTAGGACTATTTTTTAGCAGATGCAACAAAGTCTAAGGGGGATATACTGATATGAGCTTATCAGTGTCGAGACATTTCAGGAGCAGTGGAACAGGTTTAAAAATGTTTTACGTGTAATACAGGACAGGTACATAACTAAGTTTGGAATTAATAAGACATTTTCAAAAACTCCACAGTGGGTTAATAAAGAGTTAAAAAATAAGCTGCAAAGGATAAAACAACTTTATAAGGCATACAGTATAAGACCAATAACTTCAAAGTAGGGCGTATGAGAACATGAGAGCAACCATTAAGAAGGACTAAAAGATATTTGGAGAGGAATATAGCAGATAAGGTGAAAGAAGACCTTGAGAGATTTTTTCAGTATTTTAGTAGTAGTAGTCTCATATTTTTCTAATGTCTTCACAAGTAAAGGAATTGGATAACCTCCCAGTTGTAAACGGGACTACTAAGGAGGTACTGAAGGATTTAGAAATTGTAGAGGGAGAAGTGCTGCTCAGATTAAATAAGCTGAAATCAAACAAATCACCAGGATCAGATAATATTTACCCTCGAGTTCTTAACACTAGAATTACCAGAGCCTACGAAAAAACTCGTAATTCCGTCCCACCTTATCCAGCATACAGCAACATGCGGGGACTGGTAGGAACACTCAATAAAACTGAATAAAAAGAAAATCAAGTGACGGTGAGATACGAAGAAGGCAGCTTCGCCAGCGTCTGTGTGTCAGAACCCGGTTGGGGGGGTTTGGTTTGGCGTTAGTATGCATCGTGGTACACTGCAGAGCTATAGCGCGTCTTTAGTGAAAACAGCCGTGTCAGATGGGGTTGTATGGACTGAATCTGAACGCAACTGAGAGAATGAAAAGTGAATAAAAAAAAAAAGCTAACCTTTACAAGGATCATAAATTGCACCGGCTGTTACAGACTGAAATCAAATGTATGCTTTTATTCTAAAACAGTGAGAATAAGAGCAGTTTACTTCTCAAAACGGAGGGGCACAGGATCGAACTCGTGACCCCTTGATTCCCAAGCGGGGGCTGAGTGTATTGAACCACAGAGTCAGTTACAGTAAAGTGGTGTTAATGTCGCATGTTAAGGCGGCTTTTTGTTTCTGCAGTTATATTTTTGAATAAAAGCGCAATTGTGTTATTCTTGTGAAAATGTTTCTTTGCTATTTGGACTTCAGGCTTCATACATTATATAGTTTATGCCTACATTTTGTCATCTACTACTAGAATATAAAAAACGTTTCTGTTTTAACAATGTGTTGAAACAGATTACTGTAGAAACTGAACAGACATGAAATGCGTGTGTTCCAAACAACGATCTATTATTTCCACTCTAAAACTCCACTTCACTCCCAGATACTCAATCAAGGCATGAGCTGAGAGAAGTTCATGCACGTTCTAAATTGGTGGGGGGATGGAATAGCCGGCTGCTCCAAGCTTCTCTTTATCAGCACATTTAGAAAACAAAGGGCGCTGGCGGAGAGGTGTGAAGGGATTTAAGAAGCAGTTTAAGGTGGGACGGAATTACGAGTTTTTTCGTAGGCTCTGGTAATTCTAGTGTTAAGGAGCTAGCGAGTATATATAAACCCTTAACACTAGAATCCCTGAAGCCTATGAAAAAAGTCGCAATCCCGAGCCACCTTAAATTTCTTCGCACCTCTCCATCAGTGTCTTTTTTTTTTTTTTTAAATTTGTCAATTGGCAAAAGCAGCAAGCAGCCTGCTACTGTCGCAACTGAACTCGGGCAAAAAGTTCTTCCAGCTCAAGGCTCATTATCTGGGTGTGAGGTGCCTGGAATTGTATAGGGTAAATAATATATCATTATTTGGAACACATGCATTTCATATGTGTTCTGTGTCTACAACGATCTGTGCAAATATAGGATGACAGGAAATACAAGGCAAGAAATGTTGAACACACAGTTAAAGCAGAAACAGATTTATTTTTCTTCAGTTATGTTCTTGAATAATGACCGGCACGGTGGTAGCGCTGCTGCCCTGTAGTAAGGAAACCTGGGTTCTCTTCCCGGGTCCTCCCTGAATGGAGTTTGCATGTTCTCCCTGTGTCTGCGTGGGTTCCCTCTGGGTGCTCCAGTTTTCTCCCACAGTCCAAAGACATGCGGGTTAGGTGCATTAGCGATCCCGAAATTATCCTTAGTATGTGCTTGGTGTGTGGGTGTGTGTGTGTGTGCCCTGCGATGGGCTGGTGCCCTTCCCATGATTTGTTCCTGCCTTGCACCCTATGCTGGCTGGGATTGGCTCCAGCAGACCCCCGTGACCCTGTAGTTAGGATATAGCGGGTTCGATAATGGATGGATGGATGGTAATGACTGACTGATATTCTTGAATAAAAGCACACATAAAAGGACAAAGCAGTGCTAGGAAAGTTCCAGAGAAGAGCAACTAGGCTGGTTCCAGGGCTAAAGGGGATGAATTATGAAAAAAGATTAAAAGAGCTGAGACTTTTCAGTTTAATCAAAAGCAGATAAAGAGGTGACATGATTGAAGTGTTTAAAGTTATGAAAGGAATTAGCACAGTGGATCAAGACTGTTACTTTAAAATGAATTAATCAAGAACACAGGGACACAGTTGGAAACTTGTTAAGGGTTAATTTCGCACAAACATTAGGAAGTTTTTCTTTACACAGACAACCATATAGATAGATAGATAGATAGATAGATAGATAGATAGATAGATAGATAGATAGATACTTTATTAATCCCAAGGGGAAATTCATATAATCCAGCAGCATCATACTGATACAAAAAACAAAAACAATATTAAATTAAAGAGTAATAAAAATGCATGTAAAAACAGACAATAACTTTACTCCCCCGGGTGGAATTGAAGAGTCGCATAGTGAAGGGGAGGAACAATCTCCTCAGTCTGTCAGTGGAGCACGACAGTACCAAAAGTCTGTCACTGAAGCTGCTCCTCTGCCTGGAGATGACACTGTTAAGTGGATGCAGTGGATTCTTCATGATTGACAGGAGTTTGCTTAGTGCTCGTCACTCTGCTACAGATGTTAAACTGTCCAGTTTTAGTCCTACAATAGAGCCTGCCTTCTTATCAAGTTTGATCATGCGTGAGACGTCATTCTTCTTTATGCTGCCCCCTTGCACACCACCGCGTAGAAGAGGGCACTCGCCACAACTGTCTGGTAAAACATCTGCAGCATCTTATTGCAGATGTTGAAGGACACCAACCTTCTAAGAAAGTATAGTCGGCTCTGACTTTCTTACACAGAGCATCAGTATTGGCAGTCCAGTCCAATTTGTCATCCAGCTGCACTCCCAGGTATTTATAGGTCTGTACCCTCTGCACACAGTCTCCTCTGATGATCACGGGGTCCATGAGGGGCCTGGGCCTCCTAAAATCCACCACCAGTTCCTTGGTCTTGCTGGTGTTCAGGTGTAAGTGGTTTGAGTCACACCATTTAACAAAGTCTTTGATTAGCTTCCTGTACTTCTCCTCCTGCCCACTCCTGATGTAGCCGACAATAGCAGCGTCATCAGCGAACTTTTGCATGTGGCAGGACTCCGAATCGTATTGGAAGTCTGATGTATATAGGCTGAACAGAACCGGAGAATGTACAGTTCCTTGCGGCGCTCCTGTGTTGCTGACCACAATGTCAGACCTGCAATTTCCAAGACGCACATACTGAGGTCTGTCTGTGAGATAGTCCACGATCCATGCCACCAGGTGTGAATCTACTCCCATCTCAGTCAGCTTGTCCCTAAGGAGAAGAGGTTGGATGATGTTGAAGGTGCTAGAGAAGTCCAAAAACGTAATTCTTACAGCACCACTGCCTCTGTCCAGGTGGGAGAGGGATCATTGTAGTATATAGATGATGGCATCCTCCGCTCCCACCTTCTCCTGGTATGCGAACTGCAGAGGGTTGAGGGCGTGGTGGACCTGTGGCCTCAGGTGGTGAAGCAGCAGCCGCTCCATGGTCTTCATCACATGTGACGTCAGAGCAACAGGCCGGAAGTCATTCAGCTCACTAGGACGTGATACCTTTGGGACTGGGGTGATACAAGATGTTTTCCAAAGCCTCGGGACTCTCCCCTGTTCCAGGCTCAGGTTGAAGATGCACTGTAGAGGACTCCCCAGTTCCAACGCACAGGCCTTCAGCAGTCGAGGCGATACACCATCTGGACCCGCTGCTTTGCTGGCACGAAGTCTCCTCAGCTCTCTGCTCACCTGTGCTGCTGTAATTGTGGGTGGGGATGTCTCACCTATGCTGGTATCAGCAGAAGAATGGTTGGAGGATGAAGTACTCTGAGGTGAGAGTGGGTTAGGGTGGTCAAACCTGTTAAAGAAGTTGTTCAATTGGTTTGCTTTCTCCACTTCTTCCTCGATGGTGGCACCCTGCTTCGAGCTGCAGCCAGTGATGATCTTCATCCCATCCCACACTTCCTTCATGCTGTTATTCTGCAATTTCTGCTCCAGCTTTTTCATGTACTGCTCCTTTGCCGCCCTGAGCTGGATTCGGAGTTCCTTCTGCACGGCTTGAGCTCATGCTGATCACCGCCTTTAAAAGCCCTTTTCTTCTGGTTCAAAAGGCCCTTGATGTCACTTGTAATCCATGGCTTGTTGTTAGCATAGCAGCGTACTGTTCTTACTGGAACTACAATGTCCATACAGAAGTTGATGTAATCAGTTGTGCAGTCAACAGCCTCTTCAATGTTCTCACTGATCTCAGAGCTTGCTCTGCCTCAGGCGTCCACTTCCTGAATGATCGTGTGGTTGTAGGTAACGCCTTCACTCTTGGTTTGTAGTGAGGCTGAAGCAGAACCAGGTTATGATCTGCTTTCCCAAGCGCAGGCAGCGGGGTGGCGCTGTATGGTTCTTTAACTTTTGCATACAGTAGGTCAATAGTCCTATTACCCCAGGTGTTACAGTCCACATACTGGAAGAAGGCAGGTAATGTTTTGTCCAGCGTTACAAGGTTAAAGTCTCCAGCGATTAGCACAAGAGCCTCAGGGTGCTGCGTTTGTAACTTAGCAACTGCGGAATGGATGATGTCACTCGCTATCTCGCGCTAAGCTCGAGGGGGATGTAAACAATAACAACAATCACGTGTCCAAACTCTCTTGGCAAGTAATAGGGACGCAGACTTATGGCCAACAGTTCGATGTACCTGCAGCAATTGGAGATTTTAACGTTTATATGTCCAGAGTTGCAGCACCTTGTATTCACATAGAGAGCGAGTCCTCCTCCTTTCCGCTTCCCACAGGTGTTTGCGTTTCTGTCCGCTCTAACTGTGCTAAACCCGGGTAGCTCCACGTTAGCATCTGGGATGGTAGTTGTTAGCCACGTTTCACTAAAACACAGAAAGCTGCATTTTCTGTAAGTTCTGACATTTTTCACCAGCACAGCCAGTTCGTCGATCTTATTTGGTAGGGAGTTCACATTTCCAAGGATCACAGAAAGCACCGACGGTTTATAATGCCATTTTCTCGCAAGCTGCTTGGCCTTTATCTTATCTTTTATCTTTGCACCGGCTCATCTGCCCCTATATCGTCTTCTTACCTCATCAGGTAAATGAGGAACAACACCGGTGTGGACATTTCTTCTCAGTGCTTTAAGTTGACTACTTGAATAGGCAAGTCTCGGGGTGTAAAAATCCATGTCAAGTAGTAAAAATAGTAAAAAGTGTCCAGGGAGCGATTCCACATAAAAGAAAGTGATAGAAGTGATCAGTGAAACAGAGAAAAATAGAAAAAAAAATGAGACAAAAATATTATACTTGGTCATTTATTTATTGAGGAAAATGATCGAATATTACATATTTATTTAACTGGTTTCTCTTCATCTACTTTTAGGACTTGAGTGAAAATCTGATGATGTTTTAGGTCATATTTATGCAGAAATATAGAAAATTCTAAAGGGTTCACTTACTTTCAAGCACAACTATATCTGGACTAAATTAGTCAAAAATGGGCACAGGGTAAGATTCAGCCTGTGAGTGATGTCATTAAGTGCCTGCATTACAAGGCCACATGTTATGACAATGTCCTATACCATTTTGAGCAAATATATTTGTATATCTCTTGGGTGACAAATTCAGTGACCCAATCTTGTTGCTTCTTTCTTTATAATATTCAGAGGATGTGACCCTTCTCTCCAATTATGCCATGCAACACCTCTCTCAACTAGACTTTTGCAACTCTTTCCTGCCCAACTGTTGTCCTCTGTTCCTCGTTTCACTCCTACTACTTATCTTCTTTTGTCTCTTCACTGACTTCTTGTTCCTGTAAAGATCCAGTAAAAAACTCTTGTGTTGACATCTGGTTGTGCTCCTCAATATCTCCAGTCTTTGGTCTCTTCGTAGGTCCCTTCAATAAGTCTCCGTTCTGCTACTGCCTGTCTGCTGACCATGTCTCATCTTGTTAGACGTTCCAAGACTGGACAGTGCTTCTCCATTCTTGCTCCAAAGCACCTTAATGCAAGCCCTCTTCTGTTGAACGAAAAGCCCTATTTTAGTGAGGACATGTAGCTTCGCCTGGAAAACATTAGGGAAAAAGGCCTTATTTTAGGAGTGCACCTTTTCATTAAATATTTCAGAGCTGCTTAATTTCTCTTCTACCAAATAGCTGAAGATGTATTGATAAATGTTGAGAATGCTGATATTTGTCTTAGCCTAGCTGCAGGTATAATTATAATAGTAAGCAGTAGTACGCTTGTACAACTCCAACTTGCTTGTTTTTTTTATGTTGTTCTCTGTTGCTTTTGATGCTTGCACCTTTTAATATTTATTATATTGTAAATTGCTTTTTAAGTAGCTTTGGATGACAGTGTCTGCTAAATAAATAATAATAATATAATGTTCCATACCATTGGCACAAAGACCTATGCTGTACAACTGGAAAAATACCAGTCCACCTCATATAATTCATTGGGAAATTAATATTCTGTATTATGTCTAAGTGGAAAAAAATGAAATTCTCTTTAGGAGGATCTGTTCAGATTTTTTTTTAAACTTTTAAAGATTTTGTTAATGTAACTCAAAATTAAACACTCTGGGTCTGTGCTGAACCTTTTTTATTTTAGTTGATGTTATAAACCGATTTAAAGAACCATTTCATACAGGGGTATCTTTTTGTGTAGCTCTCTTGTTTGAGTGAGAGTTTAATGCTAATTTTCATGGATTACTTTTTAAGCATACGATTATACTGGCTATATTGTTTTCATTTATTTAATTGAATTCTGTTCTATTATAATGCTTCGATTTCAAGTAATAGGAATTAAAAGACAAGAAAAACTAATTCCATGCAAACCTCTGAGGCAGTCTGCTCACATTTGCTATGTAGCTTATCACTTTTATCACTGACGTGTTTCATTTGCCTGTTATGTAAAAAAGCTGTTAAAAAATGCTAATAAACATTTTGATCATATTTTCTTGCCCTTTTGCACCACCATTGTTAGTTTTGAGTTGCTTAGGGATACATGTTATGTTGTAGGTTTACATTCTTTTTTGTTTATTTTAAATTATGTATCATGCAGTGAACCACCCAATCTCATTGAGATTGCACAGGTGTTGAACCAACTGAGGGTAGGGAAGTTTGCAGGGATCAAGCAATCTTTGCTTCCATTTGGGAGACAGGTGTCATCCCAACTGACGGGAAAACAAGACTTGTCAATATCTGGAAAGGGAAAAGGTGATCGTGTGGATTGCGGGAACTACAGGGAGATAACACTGCCTGGTAAGATTATTGTATAGGAAATAGGACCTGTGATCACTTGCTCACCTACCACTGACTGGTGCAGTCTGGTTTTACAGTTAAGAAGTCTACCATCCACCACATCCTGGCATTAAGGGATTTAATTGACCACAAATGCGAATAGCCTTTGTCGATATTCATAAGGATTCAGTTGATCGAGCTGTTCTGTGGAACATCCTGAGACTTCGCTGGATATCATAGCCGGCCTGGACACTGGTACTGTGCTGTGAGGAGTTGAGGCAGAATCTCTTCGTTTTCTGCAGTTGATTCTGGGGTTCATCAGGGGATTTTGCTCCTACTTGTGACGATGTGGGTTAGCTCCACGCTCCCATCTTCCTTCTGGGGAGCTCTTGAACCCAACACCGTCTGTAATGTTACCGATGAGCTTGGCAGTGAGGCACAAACAATGAAGCAAGGGGATGGTGCAAAAGTGTAAAATGCTTTTATTAAAAACAGCAAACAAAACAAGGTGTTCAAATAAATAAAGTGCAGTGCATCAAAATAAGTCATTAAATAAATCATCAATTAAAACAGAGGTGAAATCGTGGAGGTTAAAATCCATTAAAATCCTTGAAAACAACAAAGTCAAAATAACAGCTGGAAGCTGTCCTTTTAAAAATCCAGTGCATCCTTCTACTACTGGAGGCTCCCCTGCTTCTCCCAAACGGGTCCCGCAACAGGGAAGTCACCCTAGCTACAGCTGATCTGCTCTGCCTGCTTTGGCTGATCGGTTCGCCTCACCGACCCCTGGCTTCGGTAGACTCCACCAAACAGTGACTTGGGCTCCCCAGCAACCAGGGCGCTCACACTGGGGAATACACGTCCGAAGTCGTGACTCCCGTTGCCCTCCATGGCCTTAAGCGGCGAGTCATCTGCCTTATGGTCTCTCCCGCTCTTCACAATAAACTCAGCAGGAGCGATCACTATGACTGCTCCTACAATGTTGGCCAAACACCCAGGCTCCCTGCTCAGCTGCACGCGAGCCTGCGCTTGCTCGCTTGATCTCCTGCTTCCTGCCTTCTCCTGCAACCTCCCGCTTCTTTCTTGCTCGCTTCCTTTTTTTTTCCTCCCAGCCGCCTCACGCTTCTATTTATAATGGGGACGTGGCAGCTGTGGCAATCAGCAACTCCCGGGAACAATTCTGGAGGTGGACGGTTTCTCACCTGCACACTTAGGTGAGAAATGCCTGCATCACGAATTCCCCAGGAACCGCTTCAGCCACACACTACTACGCCCCGTTGCTAAGCCGTGAGTGCGGCGAGTATTTATTTTCAAAATGTGGCCTCTTGGACGTGAGCTGTGGACTTGTTTCACCCACTACTCTGTTCAAAACTTATGTGGACTGGGTGTTGGGCTGTGGGGTCCAGCAGTTATGAGGCATCTGTTGATGAAAAAAGATTCACTGATCTTGACTTGGCCAATGATGCTGTGATCTTCGCTGAGTCATTGGAGGCTCTGATAGGGCTCTCGAAAGAGACTGAGTGAGGAGCTCCAGGCCTTTAATGATCTCTTGGACACAGCCATAAGCAGTGTGCCAGTATGTGGAGGAGAATGTTGACCTTGTTGAGAGGTTTATTTACCTCGGCAGTGACATTCATACCCTTTGGTGACTCTTCTTATAAAGGCAGTAAATGGACTGGGAGAGCATAGGGGTCACGAGGTCACTAGAAAGGGGTGTGTGGTGCTCCCGATATCTTTGCAAATGGATGAAATCCCAAGTCTTTAGAGTCCTGGTGCTTCCTGTTTTGCTATAAGGTTGCGAGACATGGACATTATCCAGTGACCTGGTATGATGCCTAGAGTCTTTTGGTACTGTGGCTCTTTGGAGAATCCTTGGGTATCGCTGGTTTGACTTTTTGTTGAATGAGTGGTTGCTCATGGAGTTCTGAATAAGGCACATTACCTGCATTGTGAGGAAGAGTCACTTACTGCACTATGGCCATGTGGCATTACTTTTTTTAGTCTAGTGACTAGGAGTTTTCTTTGCTCTTTTTTGTGATATTTAGTTCTTTGTTGTTACAATCTCTATATACCTTTTAAAACAGAATGTACAGAATGTATTTCAATACATAAGAAACTCAAAGAAACTTTGTCAGTAAGGCATCTGTAAACCTTATTATATGATACTTTGGATCAAGTCCTAGTATTAGGGATGCACTTCATTTTTGTCAGGGACAGCTGAATAAAACTACTAGAGGATCAAGGGCATATCATAGAGATTCATAGAGTGAGTCACTGTATTTTGCACAGAGCACGTGCCACCTGAAGAATAGGACCTGGCCATGGAGGACAAAGACAGAGACAAGATTATTTTCTGTGGCTGAGGTCTTAGTTTTTCCGGTGCGCCTAGATGGTTCAGAGAAAATGTTGATTAACTAAATTTCATTAGAGTGCACTCATTTGTTGAACTGTGATAGACCAGCAACAACAGGGTGTGTTCGCTACTTTCTTTATTATAGTGGTCTTTTGGCCTTGGGCCACAGTTTTATCTATTTTTGTTCAGTGAAGACCCTTTAGTAGCAGTAATTTTAATATAAACTATTGAACATTTTCCACTGAATGCATGCATTAACAAATAATAGTAAATACATATTTAAAAATGTAAACAGACTACATATAATAGATGAAATAAGTACAGAATTTATCCATATAACTCAACATGGGTGTTTATTACTGAATCAAATTTAGTGTCCATTTGTCTTTTGAGTATTTAACCTGTCTGGCTTTCAGAAGTTTGTTGAAACCAGGGATAAGTGATGAGAGTCCAGAGAGGATTGTTTTTTAGTTTGCTGGCAGCTAACCTGTATTTTGATGCACCCATCTACTGCACGGGGCAAGATGACTTGTTCATAGTTGTGTGTGTTTTCCAGGTGCCTGCTGGCTTGTTTTACAAGCACACTAGAATGTTTTCTTGTGAAGTTTCAAGATTTTCATTTTTTTACTTAAAAAGTCAAACAATTTACTTTTCTAAGCAGCATGTTTTGCTTATAAATATATTTAGAGTGAATGGCTTCATGCTTTTGTTTGGTTGTACCACACTGCAGATAATGTACAATGGTTGTTGCTTGCCACACTGTAAAAGTAAATCTGTACCTCACAAAATTCGGGATGTTTGTTCTTTAAAAATTCCAACCTGGTCCTTGTGATGTTGATATGGAAGTGGAAGAGTTCAGAGTAGGTGGTGCTGCAGGGCATTTGAGGAACTTGTTCATGTCTGTTGGCTTTCTTTAATGAAGCATATGGTGTATAGCAGGCTGTTATCCTTTTATAAGTGGACTTGTATCAGTTGTTTCATTTCTTTGGTATGGAAATGTCCTTTTGACTGAGTGTAGAATTGAAATTTGCAATCAGTAGCCCACTAAAACATTAAAGCGAAGGCTGATTTACTTATTTTTTATTTTTTAACTTAAGCTGATGACCCCCTCATATTTGGGCCTTAACCAATGGTTTGAGAAACACTGTTTTATTGTTTGCAAAAATGAGTTAAGCAATCCATTTTTTTTTATACCAGATATGTCTTCTCTCCATTCCTTCTTTCTATAACCAGAAAATTTTATCACTCTTGGTTATGTAAAAGATAATGTCTTGACCTTCACAGTTATCTTGTTTTTCAGTGTGTCTTTGAACATTAACATTTTAAAAGGGACTTGTCTCCCAGCTCGTATTTTACAGCTTGTTTTATTCTTCTGCACAGTCTGGAAAACGAGAACATTTCAGGCAGTTTTCCCACCACAAGAAGTAAGACATGCAACTACTGCAAAATGTAGCATACTAAAACCAGAATTTATTGTTATGTGCTTCAGCTTGATGTTTAGGGTGGAACGATTCTCTCGTAATCACATATTTTACATTTCACTGAATTGGCCTGTTAGATGAACACATTCAAAAATCCATTTGTCATGAATTTGGTCTTTCTTAGTGCATAATGCCCCAAACATATCTCAGGATGCCCACTAGAGGGGAGAACCATCCAACCCTGGATAGTTACAAAAAGGGAAAATGTTGAATCTTTAAAAATAAGAAGCTTTATTCTTACAAAAAATGCTCAGAGGCACAAAATGGGCTCAGAGGAGCACAAGAGGCTTAAGAAGTTGCCTGGAAAGGGATTCACATTCTAAGGCAAATAAAGTCCCAAAAGACAAATCCAAAGAGTAGTGAAAAAACAGAGCACAAAAGTCAGAAATCCAGTAAATTCACAAAAGCACAATGACAATCACAAATCAAACAAAACTCACCAACGTCTGTGCATTCAATGAACCGCCTTGTGTGTCCACCCACAAAACACATGGCACATAGACAAAGATACTTATACCTAAAGAAACTACATGATCAACAATGTTGAAGAAAATACAAATAAAAGACATTTGAACCACAGTGAAACACAACAGTATTTCTCTCTATGTAATTTTTATACAGTGTTTCCCCGAAAATAAGACCGGGTCTTATATTAATTTTTGCTCCAATAGATGCACTAGAGCTTATTTTCAGGGGATATCTTATATTTACTCATGTGCAACAATATACATTTATCCAAATACAGCCTTGTCATCTTCTGGAATGTCGTCACAACTCTCCATATTCAAACCCTGAATTCCAGCTTGAATTTCTTGCTACTCTGGCCTCTTTGTGGACCCTCCAGGATTGAAGTGCCTGCTTCGATGTTTGATGAATGGCTCAATGTGGTGAAGCAAAATGCTGACATACAAATGTATTCATGTTGCTTTTATATTCAAGTGTCACATATTCCCCAAAGTAATGACACAACATTTTTTTTGCTGTCTTTTTTTTTTTTGTACCTTTACACTACCATCAGAATGTTGAGCGGTGTATTTGAGCCACAGAGAAGAAAATAAGGACATAATAAAAATGTCTATTTTGTGATTAAAGTGGAAATTTTGGCTTTAAACTCGAAATGTCCACTTTAACCTCATACTTTACTTTATCATTAAAGTTAGACCATCGTAAACGTCACCTTAAAGCCGACCCAGTTGTTAATTAGTTAGGCGCTTCTGGGGCTTCCTTCTGACCTGGCAGCAGCAGCAAGCAGCAATAGATCGCCACACAGAACACATTAAATTTATGATATTCCAGCTCTCTGCACATTTAGAATTCTTAGATTTATACTTGATATCACTTTCATGATGAAATGCATTAAAATATATATATTTTATTTTACAGATAAATATTGAATACTGTTAATAGTTACACATATGGGGTGGCAGAGTGGTAACGCTGCTGCCTCGCAGGGAGTCCCTGCCTGGAGTTTGCATGTTTTCCAGGTGGGTTTCCACAGTGTGCTCAATTTTCCATCCAAAGACATGAAGGTTTGGGGATTTGGTGAAGCTACAATGATGTTAGTGTATATGTGTGCTTGTATTCACCTAGCGATGAGCTGATGCCCCATCCAGGGATTTTGTTTCTGTCTTGCGCCTGATGCTGGCTGGAATGGGTGCATCCCCGAATTGATGGATGTAATCATTAAACATCCTTTTCAGAGATATTGTGGCAAGGTGTCCTCGCAATTAAATGGATGTTTCGGGCACACGTGTCACATCACGTGAAGTATAAACCTGGCCTTAGGCACCGTATGTTTCAGCTGACGATCTTGACTAGGGCATATTTTTGGGGTAGGGCTTATATTACAGAGCAGCCTGCAAAATCATGCTAGGGCTTATTTTCAGAGTAGGTCTTATTTCCAGGGAAACATTGTAGTGTAATTACAATTAATAGCATTTTATATTCACAAATGTTTATTTATTAACTTGACATTACATTCATATGTTTTTGCTAACTTGTTACCTACCCTCTGTTTCTGAAATGTCATACTAGGACATTTAATTATCTTTCTAGTCATGGCCTCTGTAGAGTTTGCTTGTCCACCCTGTCATTTTATGGGTTTCTCAAAAATCCCACCAGGATGTGGGTGTTATTTGCTGACTCAAAATGTAAGAGAGAACTTGCAGACTACACACAGACAGTGAGCAGGTTGAAAACTAAAATGGGGTCTCTGGAGTTGTATGACGCACCATTGTGTCACATTTCACATTATTAATATTGTTTGTAATCGTCAATAATGCTTAAAAATGAAGAAGTAATAAACACATTTGTTAAAGAAAGAAAGATTTTATAATGAAAGAAGTAACATTTCAGTATACATTAATTACAAAAGCATTTGTCGCTGCAAATTCTTTGTGTCTAAAAGAGAGTAAACCCAGTGCCTTATTAATTTATTAGTGTCCACACTAAGCCGCATTTGATCTTCCTCCTTGTGCTTTCTCCATTTATAACATTTTATAGTACCCAGAAGCAGAATGGTGATCTGTTCAGGACTTGACCTCAGTTCTGCATGGATAGGCTCCAGTCACCCACTGACTCTGAGTTGGATTAAGAGATCTTCAGAATGTATGTATGTGTAAAGCATAAAGATTTTAAAAGTGGCACCTGTCAGTTCTTTTAAGGAGAAAGCCAGAAGCCACAGTCCTGGTCTTGATACACATGCAGCCTTTTTTTCTTGTCTCTTCCCTGCTTTGTGGATTGGTATAATTGGGTACAACAGGTTAATGTTACAGCAGCTCTTTCTCCTAAGTATACTTTGGCTTGTACATTTCTGAGATACCTGTCTGACCGCTATTTTCTAATGAATTCCATTCTCTCCTGTTAATTTAATTTCCAGAAGCAAAAAATGTGGGTATTAAATAAAAGGTATGCTGATTAAAATACCTTGCAGTGAATGAACTTTCAAAGATGTAATTTCAGCAGGCAGTTTATACAAATGCAATAAAAGCTGCACTCTGTTTAACTTACGTATTTATTTATTTATTTTTGTATCTGCCATGATGTAGGTGTGATGGGAACGTGAATGTTTCTTCTATTAAATGCTCACATAAATAAACCAAGTACTTGTGAATCTGGTGGAACAATTTCTTAGAACAATTCAGAGAATTTTCTTTCTTATACCAAGTTTTTTTCAAACTATGTAGGTATAACAATTGCCCCTGCCAAAGCAGCATTTAGATTTGTAACATGATAGCTTTTTAAATGGGTACATGTTGGCACATGGTACTTTTGTGCTCCCTTATGCCCTTTTTACCTGTGGCTTTTGCAGAGATTCTAGTAAATGACAAACATGTCCTCTGTTCTAGACTCACACTGCATCCAGAGCTGATTCCAAACTCTCCTTGACCTTGAATTAAAAAAGGCATGTGTGAAAATGGATGGATAGAGCAATTACATGCATTTTTGATCAAAGGCAATGCATTCTGAGGAAACCATAAAATGTGAATATCAAAGCAACAAAGCTCACAAGATTTTTAGAATTGTTTACATTGTAACAGCAATCCAATATACATTATTTGTTCCTTGCAATTCTGAACTACTACAGGTATTTCACGTAACAATGCAATATAATTTTCCATTCATTGCATGAACACTTACAGAAATATTGAATTTAAAAGAATGCACTTTATTTTTTGCTGTGATTTTTAGCAATGTAAAACATATGCATTTGTGCTTTTAGAACCACATTCATTTTAAAACCATTACATGGTGAACTACCTGAAATTGCAGCGGTGCTTAAACAAACAACAGAGTAACAGCATAGACTTTGCAGATCACTCAGATTGGGTTCTATTTCTATAATCAATTAGTTTGACTTTAGACAGACCTTTGGTTGTGTTGTGACAGAGAGACAGACAGACAGAGAGAAAGAGATCAATGTATCACACATGCACACACTTATTTGTACCCGGGGGAAATACGTCATTTTACAAAAGCTCAATAAGTAAGTAAGTAAATAAACACTGTGAAGAAAGGAAATAAGAAAACAGACTTGGCATGGTTAATCAAAAGACTGCAGTTCCAGTAAATTTGTATAAAGGCATATTGCTGTTGGTATGAAGGAGCCCCAGTTATGTTTCTTGACACACCTCTGCTGAATAATTTGTTCGCTGAAAGGCCTCAATGACAGAGCATAAGGAAGAGGACGTGCAGTATCCTTCGTAATTGTACTCTGTTTTGTCTTCAATCTCACTAAGGTGCTAACACCTCAAGGGGGACGTGAGTGTGTTCCATAACTGAGCCCTCCTTCTTCATTATGTTGTTGCTTGACCCTTGCCATGACAGAGCTTAAGAACATTTACAGGATTTCACTACTCACATTAAACAAGTGCAGTCTCCTCTGCCCATTTTTATATAATCCCTTGTATTTTGCATTATTCTTGTAGATAATTAAATCTATGTGAAGGTTATATTAATGACAATAATTAATTTCATTTATATAGCACTTTTTATAACCTACTCAAAACACTTTACAAAGATAGTGGTGAGCCGTTTTGACCACTATTAATTTGTAGCATCCACCTGGATGATGCGATGGCAGCCATTTTTCTGCCAGTACACCACATATTAGCTATTAAGTGGTGAAGGGCTGAGAAAGATAGTTAGACGGTCAGAACCAGGGGATTGTCAGGGGCCCAGAAAAAACAAGGTCATGATTGGCAATTTAGCCAGGACATACCCCACTGATTTCAAAAGATGCCCAGGATTCTTTTATGACCATAGAGAGTCAAGACATTGGTTTTAGTCTATTCTGAAGGACGGCGCCAGTTTTTGCAGTCCTGGGACATTGTGTTCCACATACATACCAATGCTGCTTATAGCTGCAACCCAAGCTTTCCTGATTTGTTTCCCATCCAAGTAAGGGCCAGACCCAAACAGGCTTAGCTTCAGATGGATTACCCATTCTGAAGTGTAATTATTATTGCTGCTGGCTTTTTTGTAACCTTAATATGTTTATGTTCAGGACCCTGTATTTTCTTAATATGTAGTTTGTAGTTTTATTTTTTTTTTTGTGCTCCTCTTTTGTTTGGTGACTTGTGGTTTTATTTTGTCATTATATTTTCACTTTATTGCTACATCTTGTTTTCTTTATGGGTGCCACCATTGTGTGGTTTGTTTTTGAAAATACATGTCATGATTTTGGACACTTTTTTATTTTTCTCCCATATTGTTTTATGTATTGTCATTGTCTGTTTTTTTCCAGTTTTGCTGTGTGTAATTTGTATTAAGTTTTTATCTTTCAAATTTTTTGGGTCAGCTTACTGTAAATATTTCTCACATCTTGGCATGTCCTGCCATTTTGTTTTTCTTGCAAAAGTTTTTTTTGTATTGTTTGTGTTCTGTTGCTAGTGTGGTTGCCAACATGGAACATCTGAAAGTCTCAATGCATCACGTCACCACGTATAAAGGTAATCATCTTACACTTCCTGGTTGTTCAAGATTCTGGATTCAAGCAAATAGTTCTTATGGTGTTAGTAGTCTATGTTTTTGGTCTACGAATTTGGCATGCTTTGACTCTGATTTTTGTGTTTTAAGTTAAATTACTTACAGATTATTCTGATTTTCTTAACACTATTCTGTTTGCTTCTTGACTTAAATGTTCAGATCACCCATTTCCCTGTCCTTATTCTCATTCTTTCTAGGCCTTTTCCACCCCGGCAGAAAAGTGCAGCTGTCCACTGCCATGCTGTGGTCATGGGAAGACCTGTTTGGTTCAGTATAAATCTTTTTGTGAGTGTTTTTCTTTAGATATTTTGTTTACAATATATTTTTGGTTAAGTTCTTATGGACTTTTTGGTTTGCTTATTGTACCATGTGGCTTTTATGTTTCAGCCAGAATTTGTACCTGGCTTATGTCTACTTTCCTTATTATTGTCATATTTATTCTATTGTTCTTTAGTATTATCTTTTTATGTGTTATTTGCTTTTATGTATTTTATTTGTTCATATCTTTGCTTTGCGCACTCCCTCACCATAACCTATCATCTATGGGGGTAGGAGAGAAAGCTTTAGATTTGTCAAAAATTTGGATCTCCGGTTTTCAACGGATTTCAACATTTTAGGGTCCCATGATACCAAAAACATTGGTATCTCTGATTCTTGTGTGTGTATGTATTTGTGTGTGTGTGTGTGTGTAAGCTGAAACAGCTAAACGTAACAATACCAAACCAAATTGATGAAAAGAATTTATAATTAATTGCAGAATTACTTTATTTGGGGGTTTGTCTATAGTGCTGCTTTCTCTTGCATGATTTGGCTCAAAAACTAATCAGTACATTGTCATCTCATAAAAGGCTTAAGTTTTGAGTTTGGTATTTTTCCATTAAGCCATTTTAGCTCTAAACCATTGTTAAGAAACTGTGACACACAAACAGACACACACCCATCATCAGGATATCAATGTTTTTGGTATCAGGGAACCCTAAAACGTCGAGAACCATTGAAAACCAGAGATCAAAATTTTTGACAAATATAAAAAGCTTTGGCCCCAGTTCCCACCCAAAAGAACATAGGTTAGGGTGGGGGTGTGTGCAAAAAAAAAAGAGTCATCTGATCTCATTAATTTAGGGAGGTCAATCCAAAGTCAGGGTTCTATACAGCTGAAGGCCATATTACTCATATAGTGCTAGAATTACCAAAGCCTACGAAAACACTTACAAATCCGGCCCACCTTAAATCCCTTCGAACCTCTCTGTTAGCGTCTTTTGTCTTGTAAATGTGCTGATAAAGACAAGCAGCAAGCAACCTACTATTTCATCCCCCCCACCATCGCAGAACTGGCAGAAAGTTCTCCCAGTTCCTGCCTTGATTGATTATCTGGGAGTGAAGTGCTGGAGTTTTAGAATGGAAAAAATATATCGTTGCTTGGAACACATGAATTTCATGTGTTTTCCGTTTCTACAATAATCTGTGTAAACACATTGTTAAAACAGAAATGTTTTTCATATTTTAGTAATCAATGACAAAATGTAGACATAAACTATATAATGTGTAAAACCTGAAGTCCAAAGATTAAATAAACACTTCACAAAAGGCCGGATTTACGAGTTTTTTCGTAGGCTTTGGTAATTCTAGTGTTAATATGGGGCCAGACAAAACTGCCATAATCGGAGGAGTGTAGTGATGGAAAAGGTAATCGATGTTGTCTGGTGCAAAGCCATTTAAAGTTTTGTATGTTAGTAATACAATTTTATATTCAATTTACAGTATATATGCAGCAAGATGGCTCTTGTGCTCGCTGTTTCCAGTCTGTATCAGGACACTCAAAGCACAATTTTGAATAAAATGGAGCTGTGATGGAAGATTAGAAATACCACTTGCCAGTTAGGAATTACAGTTGTTGATGCGGAATGTGATAAAAGCATAAATAAGTTTTCTCAGTATTAGAAAAGAAGAACAGTGAGCGAACATGGGAATTGTCATACTGGTGGAAGTGACAAAGTTAGCAGCCATGCCACATGCATTTCAGAAGAGGTCATCCACCTGAAGCTTTGCATGCTCTGGCCTGGCTAATACTTAGATGGAAGACCATCTTGGAGAAGCTTGGGTTGCTGGAAGAGGAGTTGGTATATGAGTAGGTGGAGATTACACTGTGGTCTGAGTGTGAATTCTAATGACCCAGTGCAGTGACGGGGACACTGTACTGTAAAAATGGCACTGTCCTTCAGATGAGATGCAAAACCAAGATCCTGACTCTCTGGTTATCCTTCAGTGTCCTGGGTAAATTGCCCACCACGGCCTAGTCATTCTGTCCCACTAATCATCCCCTGTCTGAAATTGACTGTCTCTCACCTCTTCACCACCTCACATCTAATGTGTGGTGAGCGTACTGGCACAAAAATGTCTGCTGTCACATCATCCAGGTGGATGCCACACATTTCTGGTGGTTGAAGTGGCTCCCCACTCACTAAAGCACTTTGAGTAATAGCACGTTGAGCACTATTAATGTAAAGAATTATTATTGTTATTAAAGTTTCTTAATGTGGCCTATATGGGCAGAGTAGGAAAGGGAAGAATCAAAAATGGCACCAAGATTCTTTGTAGTAAATGAACGTCTGACAAAGTCATCAACAAAAGTGATGGAAGTGGAGCTCATTTTCTTAATCTTTAATGCCAATTAACAGATCTTTGGTTCTGTTGCAGTTTAATCTTAAAGGGTTATATTCCATCCAGATTTTAATTTCACTGAGGAAAGTTCTGAGTTTAAAAAGCTCAGATGAACTTTCACTTTTAACACTGAAATAGATAAGAGCATCATCTGTATAAAAATGATAACCCAGTCCAAAGCTACTAATACCATGGCTAAGGGGAAGCATGTACAGAAGAGCAGAGGATGCTGTTTCATTAAGAAGGAAGGCCAAATGGAGGAACTCCTCTGTGAAATTTGTGAGGGTCACCTTGGATGTGACACACGGGCTGTGTAGCTGCAACAGAATGTGCGATAACTTTTAATTTCACAAATACTGGGACAGTAGATCCTCAAGAGAAAGGCAACAAATCTCAGCACTCTAAGGAAAAATAAACCAGAGCTCTCATTTCAACTGCAGAGACAAGACATTAAAGTTTGTCTACACAACTGATATGTCCTTGATGCACAGGGATAGGATAATCCATGTTCAGAAATGACAATGGACTGCAATGCTACAAAAGGAGTACTGGCGAATTTGGACAAGCTGATGACTTAATACACCAGGGGTGCCCACACATTTTCGGCTTGCGAGCTACTTTTAAAATGACCAGGTCGAAATGATCTACCTACATTAAAAATGCTACATATATATATATATACTGAGTATACTTTATACATAAAATATATGTTGTCGTACCTTGCATAACTGACTAACCTTTATGGCACAATAACAGTTCAATACATTTATGGTCACGACAGTATTTGGATTTAATAGTCGTCATGTGGGAAAAGGCTGACTCGCATAAACAAGTAGAGCCGAATAATGCAGTAAAGGAGCTTTTGAATTCAGCCGAGTGAAAAATGACAGCTGTCCGATTAACTGCGATTTTAGTTCCCTCTCCTATCTCTTTCTCAGATCGGTTTTCGGAAGGAAGTCAATTTCATAGTTTTTATGAACAGTTCGAAAGTGCCTTTCCACATTGTTCTTCTTTGAAATGCAATGATAGATTGACAGATCAGACAAACACACTTCAATTGTGATATTGTGAGAAAAAAAATCCTCTTCCGATTCCAAATCCAGCCCATACCCTCCCCAAACTATTTTTTTTTAAATCCCTTCTTTAGTCGATATTAATTGGAAGGCTAACTAGATCACAGCCGGAGTTTTGCAGTAGCTCGTGCATTTGATTGTGCGTGCGGGATGACCAGTGTGTTAGAAGACATGAGATCTCAGACTGGCCGCCCTGTATGTCAATCAAGTGGCAAATGCCATAGTGAGGATGTATAACAGACTAACGTTTAAAAAAAAATTTTTTTGAATGCAACGTGATCTACCTGCACTACCTTTACGATCACGATTGACGCATTGGGCACCCCTGTACTACAGCTGCAAAAGAAAAAACCTTACAGTGGATGTTGGCGATAAGCAATTTTTTCAACATATTGAACATCTCAGAAAATAATGCTTATATTAATAATAATGTCATCTGGACAACCTTGAACCCATGAGAAATGTCATAGGAGACAAATCTTTTCTAAGGAGCAGAGTTGGTGAGACCTCACATACAACTTGAACAACATGTGCCAACATCCCACCATCTGCAGTCATTGTGAAGATTCAACAGAAAGATGCTAGTGCCCCACTAGTCCAATTCACAGAAGAGCCAATGACAGGGCCAATAGTACGTATGCATGATGAGTGTGTTTGTGTGTGTCTCACTGTCTCATTTTACCCTGGTGAACTATACAGTAGAAGCTCTGTACAGTTGTTGTAGTTGTAGTTACAGTGTTTGATAAAATATTCCGTTCTGCTTGTTAAATGAATACAGTGTGACCTAACAGAGGATAAAGAGTAAATAGGTTATTTTCAGTTGTTTGTTGTTAAAATAAAATGATCATCTGTTAAGCTTTTTTTGCTTTTTAAAGTTGAGGGTCAAGATAGGTAAAATATATGTTTGTACACTACTACATTTGTGAAGATCAGAAATGTGAAGTTATGTAGAACTATCTTTGAATGTGTTTGAGTAAAGTGTGTAGTTACTTATAAAATCACAATATTTCATTAACATATATAGTACAGCAGCATCTTCATAATGTCCAAGACCTGAAATCTTTTAGTACTGTACCAAAATAAATTATGTTCTGCTCTACAAGAAAACCCTCAAAAATGCTAAACTGTCTCCAAACGTAATCATTTCTACTAATTTACTTATCTTTTTTCTGTTCTTAAATATTTTTAAAAATTCTTTTAACACTAGAATTCCTGAAGCCTATGAAAAAACTCGTAATCCTGGCCCACCTTAAATCCCTTTGCACCTCTCCATCAGTGTCTTTTGTTTTGTAAATGCGTCAATCAGCACAAGCAGCAAGCAGCCTGATGTCCCATCCTCCAACTTCATGGGCAAAAAGTTCTCCCAGCTCAAGCCAAGGCTTCTTATCTGCATGTGAGGTTGCTGGAGTTGTATAGGGTAAATAATACAGTATATCGTTGTCTGAAATACATGCATTTCATGTGTGTTCTGTGTCTACAAAGATCTGGGTAAGTGTAGGATGAAAGGAAATGCGAGAAATGCAAGAAATGCTAAACCAGAAACTTTTTCCATGTTATACTAATAATGACATGAAGTGTATAATGTGTGAAGACTTTAGTCCAAATATCTCATAAACACATGTGCTTTTATTCAATAATATAACCAAAAAAAAAAAACATTCGATTTACATGTGGCTGTCAATGAGTTAAAAAGTCAACAATGTCGATAGTGAGTTTGCA
Organism: Polypterus senegalus; assembly: GCF_016835505.1. Lineage (NCBI taxonomy): Eukaryota > Metazoa > Chordata > Cladistia > Polypteriformes > Polypteridae > Polypterus > Polypterus senegalus. Next base: position 66,116,414 of record NC_053171.1, on the reverse strand, counting down.
TGTATTCTTGAATGGTGCAGAGGTAGGAACGGCTGCCTTATAATCTGAAGGTCCTGGGTTCAAGACTGGGTGCTCCGTGTTTTGAGTAGTGAGCTGCTATTATTATTATTTCTACAATATAATAAAAACATACTATACATTTGATTTGAGTCTGTAACACCCGGTGTAAATTTTGGCTACTTGTATAAGTTAGCACTTATTTTTTTATTATTCAGTTTTACTCTCTCAGTGACGTTCACATGTTACAACGGACTTGCCTGAGTTGAGTTGATGGTATTTATCTCTGTTCTTTTCACAAGAGCTTAGTGCTGTACCTGATGACTGCTCAGACCTATTTGTTGTACTGGCAGTCAAAGATACAATGTCCCGTGGCCACTATCAGACTGGATAGGCAGGACTGTAACAACAGACAGCTTCTTCACAGCTCTTTCGCTGGCTGATATGCGCCCAAACTTTGCACTGGCTGTTAAAGACTGAAATCAAAGGCTTTTTCTTTTTGGGTGCAAACACTGTCAGCACGGCACTGTCAGATCTAAACAGCAGTGTGGTGTGCTCGCGTAGTGAAGTGACTTCAGCTGCCGGTGGAAGTCCCATTTTACTTTATGGTAAGTGTAGCATTGTATTAGCCAGTGAAAGCGCTGTGAAGAAGCTGTCTGTTGTTACTGTTCTGCCTATCTGTAGTGTCTGGTAATGGACTGTGGGCTTACGACTCATCTTTTCATGTTGACTTTGATATCTGACCACCTCTTTTTTATTTTGGGCACTGTGAGACTTTTTGAATTTGAACTTCCGGGTTTCTCTGCCACTCTGTATCACTCGATCAACTTCCTTTTATTGTTTACTAGCAAAATACCCACGCTTTGCAGCGGAGAAGTAGTGTGTAAAGAAGTTATGAAAAAGAAAAGGAAACATTTTAAAAATAACGTAACATGATTGTCAATGTAATTGTTTTGTCACTGTTATTAGTGTTGCTGTCATTAAGGATATGATTATCATTATTTCTTTCAGTCAGGTTCGTATTTGGAGGACGTGTTGTGTTCAAGTTACATTCCTTGTTTGTCAACCATTCTAAAGATAACAGGTTTCATTCATCGAAGTGTTCACTACCCAAATCGGTACTCATGAATCTAAGATGTTTAACAGGCATTCCCGGTATTAAGTTGTGGATTTGCCTGCAAATATTTAGCGGCAGCGTGTCTATGAACTTGTGGATTTGCCTGCGAGTATTTAACGACAGCGTCTCTATGAACTTGTGGATTTACCTGCGAGTATTTAGCGACAGCGTGTCTATTAACTTGTGGATTTTTCTGCGAGTATTTGGCGGCAGCGTCACAAAGTTGTTTCTGTCTAGCTGCATCAGAAAATGTACCACGACATCTGACACGCCTCCTTTTTACTGTTTTCTCACAGCTTGGATTGCTGCTGTCATAATTGGTTTGAGTTTCGGTAAGTGACAGTTCTTTAATCGAAGTTGATAACTTTGTTAGACATGTTAATGGGAGTACAGTTGGAACGGTAAAGGAAATGGGTACCTGAACAGTAAACCAAGTCTAAAATACCTACACAATAGCTGTAATCGTAATAAATGAACAATAAAACAGCAGAGAAGCCATGGATTAAATAAAAAGGCTGCAGTTATCAGCAGGGAGACATGAATACCGTGGCGAAGTAAGGAAGGGAATGAAGAGACCGGAGCGACGGATGGCCTTATATGGGCAGGCAGCCAATTACATGTGAGGCATGGGGATGGGGGAGGCAATATAGGCAAGCAGCCAACTACGTGGGAGGCGTGGGGATGGGGGACGTACTCACATGGCAACCAAGCTGCTGGCTATGGACGTATATGTGTACATAAGTAGGATTCAGTTATGACTGTTATGCATAGAAACCTGCTTAACTTTTGTAAGTAACCTGTAAGGAATGAGCCTGCTAAATTTCAGCCTTCTACCTACATGGGAAGTTGGAGAATTAGTGATCAGTGAGTCAGTGAGTGCTTTGCCTTTTATTAGTATAGATACCACTGCTTAAGCCAAAAAAATTGTACTTTTACCATGCCTCCACTTCAAATTCGCAGAATTTCTGTTTTTTCATGTGCTTTTGCATTTGTATTTTAATCAGACACTGAACAGGAAAGGTGATATTTATATTGATTTGCATATTAAAATATGCAAAATTCTGGGAGGAGTCAGGGTGGGATGGCAAGTGCATGCACGTGCGCTACTTTTCACACTGACCGGGATTTATGGAGCTGAAGTGCGTGGAAGCTGACTTTTATACAGTTTTGTGCATCTGAATTTTTTTGTGTGTACGCACATTTCCACTTTTGTCTGTACGCAATGCTTTAGTGTGAGTTTTACACACGGCATTATGCATGAGGCCCCTGGTCATTATTGAACAAAATAAAAGATTGTATTGTTTTACCCAAATTAAAAATAATAAAATAGAAACTTATAAAAGAAAAGACAAAGGACAAATAGGAAAGTAGATCCATTGTAAATTTGATTTATAGGCCTGACTAAACAGATATATTTTTAGCCTAGATTTGAAGGCTGACAGACTGTTGGAATCTCATCCCTCTACAAGAGGGTTATTTTGTAAATGGGACACTCTGTAAGCTATTGCTTTATCTCCCGCTGTAGCTTTTTTATTCTAGAGACTACAAGATATCCCACTCCATGTGAGAGTGATTGTAAGGTATTAAAAGGTCACTCAATTATTGAGGTCCTAAACCATGCAGATCGTTATAGGTTAGCACCAGTACCTAATAATCAATAACAAATTTGCAGAAAGCCAATGTAAAGAAAACAAAACAGGGGAGATAATGTTAGCACTTTACCAACTGCATTCTGAACTAACTTGAGTCTGTTATCAGCCACAAAGGAAAGCATTATGGTAATCCACCTAAAAGTGATAAATGCATGGATGTTATTTAGTCTCATGGAATGCTAACATGCATCTAAGCTTTGCAATGTTTCAGAAGCATGGAGGCTACTCTAGATGCATTTTAGATATCTGTATCAAATGAAACATCATTTCTATAGATACAGCCAAGTTTATGATTATTGTACTGATAGGGGGCCATCAACAGACATGTTACATTCAGATTGCCTTTTTTAGCAGCTTTAGAACCAATGACCAGTGCTTTTTCTTTGTTAGAATTCAACAAAATAAATATTTAAGCAATCTAAAGTCTACTAAGCACACTTCAATTTTAGAAAACTCATAAGCTTCATGTATTAGATGAGCTGATTATCATCAAAATAGTAAAAGAAACTTATATCATTCTTGCAAATTGCAGCATATGACTAGGGGATGACATTTATAAAGAGAAATGCAAAGGACCAAGCACTGGACTCACCCAGAGTGACTCCATATTTTATTCTGGTTATTTGAGAATACTAAGATATTTATATGTACAAGCTGATAGGGGTCACTTAGATAAGATCTCAATCTGCTGAGTGCCTGACAACTTATACCAGCAAGTTTTTCCACTCCACTGAAAAGAATATCTCATGGTCTATAGTATCAAATGCAGCCCTTAGATCTACTACTATAGGCCTAAAAATGCAGCCGTGGTCAGTAAAGTGGAGTGCAAATCACTGAATACTTTGACTAAAGTAGTATCTGTTCAATGGTGTTGTCTAGAACCTGACTGAAAAATTTCAAAGACACTACTTTTTTGCAAAAATATAGATAGCTATTTATCTACCACTTTCTCTGAATTTTAGAGATAAAAGAAAGATTAGCAATTGATTTTGTTAAGAACAGGTTATTAGCCATTATAAAACATTTAGGTACATATCCAAGATTTAACAACAAATTTATAATACATAAAAGTGGTTTACCAAAGAGAAAGTAAAAAATCTTTAACAAATATAGTAAGAATATGCAGGCACATAGAAGATTTAGACCAGTCAACTAATGCGCCAAATTCTGAATATTCAGTTTGGGCAAAGGATTTTAATTGCTCAGTTTTCTTAACAGCAACCTCATTTGACACTACCTCACTGGCTGAAAAAGAAGACATGATTTATTACAGAAGACATCATTTATTATAAAGTGACATAGAAATTTCGACGTTATCCATGAAAAAAGAACCCACTCCCCCAACAAAAGATTTAAAAGTTAAATAAAAACTGTGTAAACATTTGTTAGGAAATGAACATATTAATCCAATTGATAAAATAAATTAAGTTCCATTTTATTATTTATTTTTATATATTTTCAACAGGAAAATAAACTGAAGTTTGGACAAAATTTCCTTTCCTAAGAATTTGCTGACAATACAACATTAGGTGTTGATCGTCAATCTGAACAGCACTGTAACTAGTGTTACAATCATTAACAATTAGCTTGCTAGCCAACCAACAAACATAACAGACATTTAATATTATATTAACTTTTCAACCTGTTTTGAAAAACATTTTGCAAACTGTACACTTTTTATAATGATAATAGTAATAATAAAAAAAAACACAATACTGTGCTGCTTTCTGCCATCTTTGAATGTGCTTTGCGCTTGAGAATGTTATGCTTGACTAGAAATGGTGACGTCATTTCCTTCCTGAAACTGCTGGCCTAGACCTGTGGTGAAGTATGGTGCTCTGGCTCTACAGGTGGATGATGCTTAAGTATAATACACAGCATAACACAAACCTCATTTTGCTAAGATATTTAATCTATTGCTGTTTTTTACACTTTAATGATTGGAAGAATAAAATAATGAAGCAAAATAAAAAAACAAAATATGTTGTGTCTGTTTAAAGTATTCGCTCCCTTGAAAGTTTTCTTATTTTATTGTTGTACCACATTGAATTGAACTTAGATTTTTTGACAATGATCAACAGGGAAAATATTAATGTCAACGTGAATACAGATAAAAAAACACAATATAATTAATCACATAAGTTTTCACTCCTTTAATTCAGCATGTAATAGATTCATCTTTGGTAGTCCTGATAGCCTTAGGTGTTTGTGTATGGAGGAATATTTCGGACAAAATGAAATAAATAAATAAATGCGTAAATAAATAAAAGTACTGTGAAATGTGAGCATAAATAAATAAATGTGTCATGAAATGAGAGCCTTAATAAATAAATATGTCATGAAATGAGAGCATAAATAAATAAATGTGTCACGAAATAGGTTTTTCGTTGCTTATTTATTTATTTCATTTTGTCCGTAACATTCCTGCAAACCGTCATGAAATACGGCTTGAAATAAAACTGTCACTTTCACTCATCAAAGTTGAGAGGGTGGGCTCTAACAGGCCCTCTAGTTACTGATTGGTGAATCGATAGCACAAGAATTCATTAGAAAAATGCTTACTACTGCCGATGAAATGGATTCTGGCGAAGATATTACGTATCTCAGAGAGAGAATTGAAGATTTATCGGAAGAAATTACAATGTTGGCGGCCCTTTTAGAACTGAGTATTTGACCCTTGTTTTACGAGTATAAAGTCAGTTGCATATTCGCAGCTACTTTTTCAAACAACTGTACAGCTCTGATCAGTGGCAAAGTTGTTCATCCATCCATCCATCCATTTTCTAACCCGCTTGTTCAGTTCAAAATATTAGGTGGAGCTGCTTTGGGCATTCCATGTCAAAGTACCTAAACTAATACAGCCGTTGCAGCTCACCGTATATCAAACTGGCTCATTCGCCTTGTGATCGTCTTCTCCGATACACCTTATAGATCTGCAATCTGTCGTACTTTTAAACCGCATAACAGAAGGTGTTCTATTGACTCAACTGGAATGTCAAAGGATGGACGTCCAGAGCAGGGTACTGCATCACCTGAACTGGAGTGTAGTAGAGTCCGGTCCACCTGTTCTTTGATAATTTCAAAAATAGTTTCATCTATATCGAGTCTAAAAGGGCCGCCAACATTGTAATTTCTTCCGATAAATCTTCAATTCTCTCTCTGAAATACGTAATATCTTCGGCAGAATCCATTTCATCGGCAGTAGTAAGCATTTTTCTAATTAGTCCGTGTGCTATCGATTCACCAATCAGTAACTAGAGGGCATGTTAGAGCCCACCCTCTCAACTTTGACGAGTGAAAGTGACAGTTTTATTTCAAGCCGTATTTCATGACGGTTTGCAGGAATGTTACGGACAAAATGAAATAAATAAATAAGCAACGAAAAACATATTTCGTGACACATTTATTTATTTATGCTCTCATTTCATGACATATTTATTTATTAAGGCTCTCATTTCATGACACATTTATTTATTTATGCTCACATTTCACAGTATTTATTTACGCATTTATTTATTTATTTCATTTTGTCCGAAATATTCCTCCATATTTGTGCACAGTTCTCACCCTTTATCAGCTTTGCACATCTTCTTTACAAAACATCTCAGGTCTTGTGAGGATTGAGTGAACAGCCATGGTCGAGTCAAGCCACAAATTCTTAATTGGATTGAGGTCTGGGCTCTGACTTGGCCACTCCAGAACATTAATAGTGCTGTTTTGAAGCCATTCCTTTTTAACTTTTACTGTATGATTGGGCTTGTTGCTTTGCAGACTCCATCAGATTTTCCTCCAGGATTTCCCTGGGTTTTGCTGTATTTATTTAACAAGCATGTCAGGGGGGCTATTTCAGAGAAGTATTCCCACAGTCTGATGCTGCCTCCTTCATGCTTCATGGTGGGGATAGTTGTTTTTATAATGTACAGAATTCAAACATAGTGTTTAAACTGAAAAGCACAGTTTTGACCATAGCATCTTCTTTTAGCCGAGTTCAAAGTCTCCCATTTGTCTTCACTTGTGAACTTTAGCTGACATACCATTGTGTGTATTAATTTATTTATTTTGACGGAGGCTTTTTCTTTGACACTCTCCCATAAAGCTGCACTCGTCATTTCTAAGTAAGATCAACTGGAAGTGTGTGGCACGTGACATTACTGGCTCAAAGGTTAGAAAGGTTAGCATTGTGCAATTCCTGGTCATCCAAATCGTGGATAAAACCCTTAAAAAACCCTAATATTCATTCTTGTTTCTAGTTTTGCATCAGTGATTACACATTTTGTATTTATTTTATTTTAGCTATGATTAATTTCTGGTTTTGTGTGACTTTCCTGGTCTTTCTATCTTCCACAACGATTCCTGACAAAGACTTCTGTTTCACATCCAGAGAGTGTAGTGTCTGTTTGTGACCTTGGCTTGCCCTTTACATTTGTCCCAATCCCAGTTCCAGATAAAAGCTGTTGCCACCCCTTGTAGTTTGCACAGTAGTTTCATCTGGACAGCACCAATTAAACAGCCTCCTCCACAGTCATTAGCAGCATGTTAAAGGGAAAGACCTGGGAGTAATTTCCATCCACAAAGGTTATGTAATCCATAGTAAAATACAAAATTCTGTCAAAAACATTCTCTTCAAATACTTAAAAAAATTCAGGGGAGTTGCATGGAAAATTGGCACTGCATTACAGACTTCAGCTTTCTTTCCAATAATATTCTCCCAGGTTCATCAATGGCTTTGTTTTCCCGTGAGCCAGCATTGCGAATTCACAGTTGCAAACGTCATTTTTTAGTGGTGCTTATTAAATTTTTGTAAACTGCTCCTAGGCATTAGAAATATATTAATGTCCATAGGGCACTGTTGTTGACTCTGTCTTGCAGGCTGTTAGCCTTCAAGCTTTCATTTAGCCATGATTTGGCTACTGTCTTGTTATCTTCCTTTTGAGCCATTTTGTGTTTGTGGTGCTGGCTGCGTATCAGATGTGAATTGTGCCAAAGACATTCTGATCAAAGCTCTAGTAAGCCCAGCCTGCGTTTTCCTTTAGGTGTTTAGTGTAAATCCTGTTTGTTTGTTTTTTTGTTTTTTTTAATTCAAGCTCATTTTGAGTTTCTGTGAGTCTCATGATTCTCAACTTAATATGATTTTTTTTTGTGAGCATCCACTGACATAAATAATAATACAATTTATTTATATAGCGCCTTTCCCATGGCCAAGGCACTTACAGAATAAAAGAAAGAGCGGCAGGGTATACAGTATATAGCATTGTACAAACTAAATAAATAAATAAAGCAGATTAAGACAGTAAATTCAGAGAAAGCCTAACAGACAACATAATTGATGGTCTAGCACACACACACAGGTTACATGAGCATCTTGACAGAGAGGTAAACTGAAAGAAGGGTAATAAAGTCAAGTAGAGCTAAAAGCCTTCCTGAACAGATGAGTTTTGAGTTGTTTTTGAAAAGAATTCATGAAGTCAGCTGACCTGACATAGCAGTCCATAAAAATCTTTTTTCACTTGAGCAATATCATGTCATGATGCCGATAAAAGAATACCTTTATAATGAAGCTGACTTAGGTGCACAATATATTCCTGGCTAGTTCACTTTTAATCAAGCCAAGGATGGAAATTTATGTTACATAATCATGTAGATTTTTTGGCAGAGACATTTCTCTTAATCTCTGCCTTTGGGATCCAAAGAAATATTTTATTGTTTTTACAATTTTCTGTGCATTTAGATTTTTCCACACTGGGATGCATTTTTTCTTTCATATCAATAATAAGGCACACATACTTGTGCAACTTGGGACAATGTCAAGAACACACCCAGAGGCAGTATCAGGCTATTCTCAACCCATGCCTAAGCAAAGAAGTTGAAAGTGCACTCTGCTTTCCACCCATTACAGCTGCCAAGTGTTTTTAAACAAGAAAATGGAAAAAAGTGTAATGTAATTCCTAAGGGGAATATGGAAGTGTCCACAAATGTTTTTAACTGGAAACACTGTGGGACAATATTAAGAAAAATATGTCTTGAGTTGTGTCTCATAGGAAAATTAAAGTGTGCAGCTGTACTTTCAACTAATGTAAGCCCAGTTTTCTGCTGCATGTCATTTTTGCCATTTTTATTCCCATTGCCTGTTTTCATTCTTACCCTTTCTTTTACTTGTTTGCAATCCACTTTGGCACAAATTAAAGCCCAGTTGAAATTTGCATTTTAAGTTCTTTTCATCTGCTAACCAATGCTCCTTCTTTAAGTTCATTTCAGACCCCTAGCATTTCCACTTGTTATCAAATGTCTCCACTCCTTGACTGTGATTGTTCACTTACTCCCCCATTGTCTTACTGTGCCAATAGTCATGCCCATTTCCTTGTTTCCAGCCCAACCTTTCTTGTGAAGCACATTAGTCCATTTGACCACCATTAGCACATTTCTCCACCCCTTATGTTGTGATTGCTGTATCTTCCAATTTAGATTATTTAGCTGTCATATTGTTGTAGTTTGAAGGCAAAGGAGACCACTAACAGTAGAAAATGCATTTGGAAACAGAAACTGTTTTAGAGGGCTAGACAAAGAATGGTTGTGAATGGGCAGGGGTTGAAAAACCAGAAAGAAAATGGGAGAAAAATTACTGTCGGACCTCAATGTATAATCAAAAACAAAAAATCGTAAGTCAAAATCTCAAGTAACTAGTCTAAAATGCCTTTCCCTGCCTTCTGAGGAAAGGAAGAATTCTAGAAAGGTTTTGACTTTGATCTAATACATGAATACCTGGCAATGCGTGATACCACCCTAAAATAAAATTACGGTCAGTTGTTAAACAAAGACTCATTACATGGTAGCAATGGTGGAGAGTAAGCTACAAGAGCATGGGCAAAGCACACATTAACTATACCTGTGAAGAAAATGAATGAGAAGGTGCTTTGATGAAGTTGTCGTCATCATTAATGATTCAAATATTTAATATAAATAAAAATTTGCTTTGTGCATTGCGCCTAGTGCTTCAAGAAAATCAATCCAAACATCAGGGACTACTACACTATTTACTATGAATTCAGAAAGTATTCAGACCCCTTCATTTTCTACCCACTTTATTGTGTTGTAGTTTTAATTTTAAATGGATAAATTTGCTGTTTTTGCCCATCCATCTACACTCAGTAACACAATATTAACAAAGTAAAAACGTTTTCAGAAAGCTTTCTAAATTTGTTAAAAATTAAAAACTTAAATCTCTCATTCCTAGAAGCATTCAGTCCCCTGATTTATTAGTATTTATGAGCCTCTTTGACAGCAATTCTAGTTTTAAGTTCTTCTTGGACATGTCTCTACAAGCTTTGCATGCATTGATTTGGGCAGTTTGTCCCATTCTTTCTTGTAGATCCTCTTAAGCTCCTTTAGATTGGATAGGAAGCGTCTGTGAACTGCTATCTTTAAGGCTCTTCACACATATTTTGTGAGGTATCATTCTAGACTGGCGGGGCCACTCAAGGACACTCAGAGACTTGTCCCGAAGCCAATCCACCATTGTCTTGGCTGTATGCTTCAGGTCATATGTGTACATTTAGACCTCTTCACCAATATAATAATAAGAAAAATTCAGTAAAATGCTTTAAAAGCATATGGATGGCTGGAAGACCAGTCACTGTTGACCGATATCAGTGTGTGTAAGAAGACTGTTACTATGGAACACCGGTGATGAATTCTGATGTGAAATGGAGTAGGATAAGCACTAAATGCTATGTTTTCTGCAGGTTGCAATCAAACAGCTGTAAAGTGTCTGTTCAGGAAATTGAGTCCCCAGGATCACCATAAACAGCTTAAAATTTCACCCCTGCAACCATCAAATCATTTTCTCTATAAGTTCAAATACACATATGTGAAAAGTGTGCTTTTTTGTATGTGAAACCATAAATAGTTGTATTCTTATATTCCCATTCCTTTTTTAAAACTTATGTTAAATAGCAAGAAATTTAGGAAGCACAGGCTGTTTTATTTATATTGCACTTTGTTCGCAAAGAAAATATGGCAGGAATATTTTCCACAGTCCACATGGCACATCCACATGGTAATTTTTTTTTCTGTAAAAAAGGAATGACCACGTAAATAGCTGGTATGGCTTAAAGCTTTGAAGATTTGAAAGGCTCCTTGTTAAACAACTGTTTCTTATTTAACTTTTAGGACCAGATGTCCATTGCCGGATAAGGTATGTGGTTTAAGTCTAGGCCAGTAGAAGAGAAGCCAAAAGCACAGCAGTGAAGTTGAAATACAGGTTAAACTGCCTTCTTCCGTAAGCAACTCTGTGAATATTCAGTTATGGGCAGGTGGCTGCAGCTTCTTTTCTTTGCACAATCTAAGCTCTTTATTCCAGTGTCTTCCATATTGTAAGAATAGGTCTGAAAAGAAAACGAACAAGCCTGAAACATTTCTCTCTCAGTTTACCATTGTTAAGATTTCCCCCTGTGGGTAACTTAACACATAAGTTTAATTCAATTAAGTAAAGAATTTTAAAACAAACCAAAAAAAAACCCTCAAAAAATACAAAAATAAGCAAAGGTAACCTCAAGAGATCAATAGCAAATAAGGCATTTAAACTAAAGACAAGTCCAAAATCCACCAATCCAACAATCAAACAAAAGCCAAACTAAAAACCATATAGACCATCAGCAACTGAAAATGGCAAGGAAAGCACAAAAGGGAGCTGGAAAATCCCACAAAAATAGCTAATGCCAGTGCAATGAGGCACCATGTGCTTTAATTTGGGATCTTGGGATATTTCTGACTGAACACTTGAGTAGGCTGTAAATTATAATGTGTTAAATTTCTAATTTCAGATATGCTAATTTAATTAAACAATTTTTTTCTTCCATCCCTTTGATAAAATATAGAATCTTTTTAATTTTCTAAGTTTTGTCTTTGTTATTCAATATTTGTAATTTCTTTAATAAATCATATAACAAAGCCACAACAACATCACTACAGCCTTTATACCCAAACTGTAAGAGGTTAGGGTGCTAAAAAAAGAACCTAATGACTCATGTTAGAAGTGATAAAATTTCTTTTATCTTGTGTGTTGTGTGCTTACCGTCAACACAGTAAATATTTGTGTCTAATCACAAATACAGTGGTGTGAAAAACTATTTGCCCCCTTCCTGATTTCTTATTCTTTTGCATGTTTGTCACACAAAATGTTTCTGATCATCAAACACATTTAACCATTAGTCAAATGTAACACAAGTAAACACAAAATGCAGTTTTTAAATGATGGTTTTTATTATTTAGGGAGAAAAAAAAATCCAAACCTACATGACCCTGTGTGAAAAAGTAATTGCCCCCTGAAACTAATAACTGGTTGGGCCACCCTTAGCAGCAATAACTGCAATCAAGCGTTTGCGTTAACTTGCAATGAGTCTTTTACAGCGCTCTGGAGGAATTTTGGCCCACTCATGTTTGCAGAATTGTTGTAATTCAGCTTTATTTCAGGGTTTTCTAGCATGAACTGCCTTTTTAAGGTCATGCCATAGCATCTCAATTGGATTCAGTTTAGGACTTTGACTAGGCCACTCCAAAGTCTTCATTTTGTTTTTCTTCAGCCATTCAGAGGTGGATTTGCTGGTGTGTTTTGGGTCATTGTCCTGTTGCAGCACCCAAGATCGCTTCAGCTTGAGTTGACGAACAGATGGCCGGACATTCTCCTTCAGGATTTTTGGTAGACAGTAGAATTCATGGTTCCATCTATCACAGCAAGCCTTCCAGGTCCTGAAGCAGCAAAACAACCCCAGACCATCACACTACCACCACCACATTTTACTGTTGGTATGATGTTCTTTTTCTGTAATGCTGTGTTCCTTTTACGCCAGATGTAACAGGACATTTGCCTTCCAAAAAGTTCAAATTTTGTCTCATCAGTCCACAAGGTATTTTCCCAAAAGTCTTGGCAATCATTGAGATGTTTCTTAGCAAAATTGAGACAAGCCCTAATGTTCTTTTGCTTAACAGTGGTTTGCGTCTTGGAAATCTGCCATGCAGGCCGTTTTTGCCCAGTCTCTTTCTTATGATGGAGTCATGAACACTGACCTTAATTGAGGCAAGTGAGGCCTGCAGTTCTTTAGACGTTGTCCTGGGGTCTTTTGTGACCTCTCGGATGAGTCGTCTCTGCGCTCTTGGGGTAATTTTGGTCAGCCGGCCACTCCTAGGAAGGTTCACCACTGTTCCATGTTTTTGCCATTTGTGGACAATGGCTCTCACTGTGGTTCGCTGGAGTCCCAAAGCTTTAGAAATGGCTTTATAACCTTTACCAGACTGATAGATCTCAATTACTTCTGTTCTCATTTGTTCCTGAATTTCTTTGGATCTTGGCATGATGTCTAGCTTTTGAGGTGCTTTTGGTCTACTTCTCTGTCAGGCAGCTCCTATTTAAGTGATTTCTTGATTGAAACAGGTGTGGCAGTAATCAGGCCTGGGGGTGGCTACGGAAATTGAACTCAGGTGTGATACACCACAGTTAGGTTATTTTTAACAAGGGGCAATTACTTTTCACACAGGGCCATGTAGGTTTGGATTTTTTTTCTCCCTAAATAATAAAAACCATCATTTAAAAACTGAATTTTGTGTTTACTTGTGTTATATTTGACTAATGGTTAAATGTGTTTGATGATCAGAAACATTTTGTGTGACAAATATGCAAAAGAATAAGAAATCAGGAAGGGGGCAAATAGTTTTTCACACCACTGTATAGGAGTCTCAGTCAGTGGTAGCATAAATTGAGGAGTCAGAATTGGAAGTTTTGTGTACTGACTCCACAGCCCTACACTTGAGAGCACAGGCATATAATTTCATGTAAAGGATCAGGGCAGAAGTCATAAATATAAAAAAATGACCTAGAAAGGGGATAAAGAAGAGAGCAAGGGTAAATTATAAAAATGAGTTATTCCAAATATCATATATACCTATATCTCTGTTTGTTTGTCATTGTGGTTTTGACATCATGGACCATAAGGTGCATACTAATTCAGCGAGAGCAGGAACACTCAATAAAACTGAATAAAAAAAAATTCAACTGACAGTGAGATACGAAGAAGGCAGATTCAACAGCATTTGTATGTCAGCTTTTATCCATCCAGATCAGAGAATTTCCAGTTCCATTGTTTCAAAACACCACTCGCATCTACAGTTATTCCAAGTTTCAGATAAAGACTAACGACGTCAGATCTGTTGGGGGGTAGTATGTATCATGATTGTGACTGAGAGAATAAAAGTAAAATAAAAACTTTTTACAAGTACTATAAATTTACACCGGCTGTTACAGATGCAAATCAAATGTATATTTTTATTTTATAATGTTAATAATAAGAGTAGCTCACTACTCAAAACCCAAAAAAATTTACGGGGGAGCTGGTTTCAAACTCATGACCTCTGGATTATAACTCAGCAGTTCCTACGGCTGCACCACGGAAGCTATCGTTTTGCACTTGTACATTTTGTGAAAGTGTTTATTTGATATTTGGCCATCAGCCTTCACACATTATACAGTTCATGTCTACATATTGTCAGTTATTACTAAAACATGAAAAAGATTCTGTTTTATCGATGTGTTTACATAGATTGTTGTAGACAAGGAACACACATGAAATGTATGTATTCCAAATAACAATCTATTATTTCCCCTCTAAAACTCCAGCACTTCACTCCAAGATAATCAAGGATTGAACTGGGAAAACTTCCTGCCCTTTATGCAGCGGTGGGGGGATGGTATAGCAGACTACTTGGTGCTTATGCTGATCGACACATTTACAAGACAAAAGACGCTGATGGTGAAGTGCAAAGGGATTTGAAGTGGGCCGGGTTTACAAGTTTTTTCGTAGGCTTTGGTAATTCTAGAGTTAAGACGTTTTTGGAAAAAGCATTTGCTGAACAAATAAATGTAAATGCGAAATGTGTGATTGTGACAGTGTAAAATACATATTGAACCACCACTATTTAATACTGAAATTTTATTTTCAGAAAAGTCATGGTGTTCATTAACATTGTCATGAAATGTGTGTCTTTTTTCACTCTGCCACCACACTCAGATACTAAAGAAATCAAAGCTGTCAAGAAATTAAAAAGAGAGAGAATCCATTCAATAACACAGAAATACACTGAATTTGTTGAAAACAATATTTTGATTATTTCATATGATTGTTACATACAGTATTTTGGGGCCTTAATTCAAAAATGTAAAACATTTATCTCCATTACGTAACATTATTTCACAAAACACATTTTGTTGTTAATTATAGTTTTTTATTGTTTTCATGCTAAAATTAAATATCTGTATTTCATTTTAATGATAATTTATTTGAATTTTGCATTTTGTAACATTTAAATCTATGTTTAAAGTAAAACAGTTATACAATAAGGTCAGAATCATACATAGCTGGAACTAAACTGGATGACACAGAACACATATTAAATTATTTTCCCCATACAACTCTAGGCAGGTCACTCACAGATAATCCAGGCTTGAACTGGGAGAACTTCTTGCTCATTCGGCGGTGGTGGGGGGAATGCTATAGCAGGCTGCTTGCTACTTGGGATTATCGACACATTTGCAAGACGAAAGAGGCTGATGGAGAGGTGCAAGCGGATTTAAGATGGGCCGGGTTTACAAGTTTTTTTGTAGGCTTTGGTAATTCTAGTGTTAGGGATTGTGAGAGCGCCCATCACAGGCTGCACAGTCTGTTGCAATGAAATCTGTGGTCCCTATCCACTTCAGGCAGACAGCAGTTCTCGTTGTTCAGAATATTAATAACAAAGAATGTATCTTCTTTCTCCTTCATTCAAGAGTTTTTGCACTAGATCCAGGAGCAGTTTTTACCCACAGGACTTAATATCCTCTCATACTGGTCTTTCTTGTATGCAGATTATGAGGTTGTTTTTAATGTAATATGTTTATTCACACTCATTGTTTGTATTCATTGTCTGTTGGTGGTATTGTACCACTATCACCAGGGGATGTGCAAGGAAGAGGAAGAATCTTACACTGTGTACAAAGGTAGAATTTTATGGAAATGATACAAAATTCTCTTACAGTTTCAGTTTCTTTTACATTACTCCCCTCAACCCCATCTTCCTCCAGCTCCCTCCAAGTTTACTAAGTGTTGTTCATTATCTTCTTATTAGAGATATGTGTTTCATGACTTGGATAATGTTCATTTACAAAATACACTGTAAGATGAAATTTGGTTGCTTGTTACTCCTGGGTCATTAGACGGGTCTGCTGGTCTCAAGCTCAGGTTTATTTTAACTATCTTGAGATCAGGACTTTCACAAAGAATAGCAGAGCATCATCTGTCCCTGCATTTCTGGGCTAAGCTGACAACAGACGACTCTGCCTAAGTTAGTTGAGGGTACATCTATTGAAAAATCATTTTTTCAGTTGAACATCTAATAAACATTGTTTTAACAGCTGTGCTTAATATCACAAATCGGGAAGCTTTAATCTTAATCCTAGATCATTCTGTGACCCTGAGACAGTCTGTGCTCAGCCATATTCTATATCTGTATTCATTGTGTTATACCAGAGAGTTATTAATGATTTGCAGGAGCCACAGTGCTAAACAATTGCATTATCTTTTTTGTTGTAATCAGATGTCCATTTTTCCAGATAATGTTTGATTGAGCAAAAGTCAGTGGGTGTTAACATGATTAAAGTGTAGAGAAAGCGGAGCCATGCTCAGTGAGCAGGTACAGTGTATCAGGGGCTGTTCAGAGGAGCGTAATGAGAGCCAGCTGTGGGAGAAGGGGGCATGTAAAAGGCAAATGCTACATGTGCTAGCAAAGTTTTTTGGCAGGGCATGCAACTTTGGATCTGGAAATTTATACAGGATAATAACACAAAGTTCCTGTGTCTCTCATTTATGGGTAATGGACACAATGCACCTTCGGACAATCTGAAGTTTCTGTTAGGAATTCTTCTGAACTGCTTCACCAGCTGCCTTCCTTAAATGACTGATGCATAAATGATTTTGCCAAACAATATCCATAGATGGGTGGCTTCAGGAGGAGGCCAGTGAATAAATAACTGTTTTCAATATGTGTGTGTTATATTTTTATATGCAAGGGAGTACAAATCATATTGACACACATGTATCTGTTTTATTTTATTAGGGTGACATGCTATAAAAAGATGGAAGTGTTTCTTTTTGTACATAGAGGAAGAAGTATAACTAAATACCTAACCTAAGTGTTACAATATATTAATACATGTACAGTATTTACATGAAAACAATACCATTAATGGCAAAAAAATGAATTATTATTACCTATTCTAATTCAGGGTGTTCATATGAAATGTAATGATTTATTTACATCATGAGGTAAAACTGCATTAAAACAATAGTTGCATCAAATGTTTGATAAATGAAAATATGCACTTCATTTTAAATGTTTAAAGTCTAAATAGAAATTTGGCAATTTTCACACTGTGATAGAGGTCCATAGAATGCTAGAACCCTAGTAAAGGGTCAAAAATCACAGTTGTAATCACTAACCTTGAAATAATTTAAAATGATACTCCACATGCTTATGTTGGAAATTTGTCATTTTTAAACTTCGGGAACTGGCTCTTAGAGGGCAGGACCACGAGTAAAGAATCAAGTATCAAAAATATGATCATATTCATGATCAGCAACCTTGAAATAGTATAAATGACACTCTACATTCCTATATTACCATTCCTCATTTTCTTGAAGTTTTTTGAAAAGGAGTAACTTTAATCCCCCATATCTCATTAGGGGGTGTGCCCCTGGGGACAGTTGATCAGGCCTGCACAACTTCAAGTCTTTCTGATTATTTTTGCTTAAGACACCTTATGGTTTGCTCTCTATTACAATGGTTGAATGTGCTGCACAAAATATGGTCTAAAATGAGGGTGTTTCAGGTCCAGGGAGACAAAAATTAGGGGGCAACCCCTAAAAGCTTGACAGACTGGTATGGTAAACCTTAACATGAGGATCAAAGGGAGATGCATGGTGTTCCACAATTTATTACACTACCAACGCAAATGATGATAAAGTGTCTGCTGAATAATGTAAATAAATCCCACAAAAAGATATAGCAACATGGCATTTGGTGGTTATACTGTATGAGAAAATGATGTCTTTGAAAGACATGACAAAATCAACAACTGAAAGCAAAAGCACACATGATTATTTATAAGTTTCCAATTTTTGTTCAATGATCAAAATTCTAATTTTGGATTCTCTATAAGTAATTGAGTAATTCATGATAATGTGGATGATGATGACTACTCCAAAACAGCAAGATTACAAACTCACACAGTCTTTTAATTTGTGTTACTTAAAAGGAGTCATCCTTCAAGTTAGAACTGAAATGTTGAATCTATACCTGTGCAAACCTGAGAAAGGGTATGATAAGAACATTGAGGCTCCATGGGCCTGAAAGATGTTGGTGTCACCAGACACCAAGAAAATTTCACATCTCTCTATTATAAAAGAAAATCTTGAGACGAGACAAGAGTATTGCCAAAAGATCTTTTCAAGTCCCGCCCTGCTCTCAACCATTTCAGGTTAATGGCCAACGCCTACGGTCCTCTCACCTCGCATTAGTGTGAATGCTTTTGTCAGACACAGTTCCTATGCTCTCAGCTCTTAGAAATTTTTATGTTTTCCTCACTTTAAGTTCCCAATAAAAGAAGACTTGTTATGTCCAAATCTTATTGAAGAATTTTATCCCGAAGGGTTATCAACAGAAGAAATGAGTACACGAGCAATCGTAGCACTGAGAAATGATGAAGTCAAATAAATTAACACAAACATTGTCGATTGGTAACATGGCAAATTGGTGAAATGTGTATCAATAGATTGAATGTTGAAACAGTTGGTGGTGATGGTGAGGAAGCTGAAAACATCAGTTTACAATATCCTGTACAATATCTACAACCGTTAACACCGTCTGGTCTTTCACCGGCCAAATTACTATTGAAAGAAGGATGTATCGTAATGTTATTGTGTAATTTATGTACGAGTGATGGGCTATGCAATAGGACAAGATTAGTTGTATTCAAAATTGATCGAACAATTCTGACATGTAAAATTTTAACAAACAACAAGAAAGGTAACGTAGTACATCTTCCGCGGATAAAATTAGGTACCAAAGGAGATCTTGATATACCATTCATAATAAAATTTTACAGTTTCCTGTTAGAATAGCCTTTGCTATGACAATTAACAAATCACAGGGACAAAAATTCGAAAAAGTCGGTTTATTTATTAGAGAGAAAGAAACAATATTCACTCATGGGCAGTTATACATTGCATTGTCATGATGTAATTCCAAACACGGAATCAAAATTCCAAAGCGATATTGACGAAACGTTAATTCCAAATATTGTTTTTACTGATGTTTTACAGTGAAAGTGTAAGTTTAAAAAGTATTTGCATGTAAATTTCAAAGCCAAACAGAACGAAAACGTATAATGCAATAAATACTTCTAACGCAACATGAAACATAATTTTCTTTCAATTTATTACGTTTTACCATTTTTTCCTGTGGTTAATTACTCACTGTAATGTAAAATAGTTAGTTCTATTATACATATGTAACAATTCCCATGAAAATAACAATCTGTTTAAATTGTACATCCGCTTCCCCATACGTTAGTGGCAGAGCCACAAAGTGGCTAGCGCGTAGCACCTACATGGGGGTTGGCGAGCAAATCGAGCAGGGGGCAGAGCCCCCTAGTACTCCAAAAAGATATATCTGTATATGCATGGAGCATGTCATTGGAAATTAGGAAAAGATGATTATGAGTTTGCATTTTATCAGTACTATATGTTTAATGATTGAGGCGAGTTTAATGCTTATTTAGATTTTATACAACAGTCTGCCATTCGAACTAGTGTGGTGCTGAGTTGTCAGCAGTTACACGGCTGCACTCAGGTCCTAAATTGGCATCCTATGGTGGTTTGTTGTGGCAACGTGCTGTATCAGTGAATACTCTCTCTCCTCCTCCTCGAGTTTTCAGCAGGGATTAGGTGCTGCTTGTGTTTGAGATCCTTTGTTGTTACTTTTAAGGGATGGACATCTTTAACAGTTTTTGAGTTGCCATTGTGAAGAGCCAGGTCTCACGTTGCTTGTGGTGTGCCTTTCATACTTCTGGACTTTGTGGCTTCCGGAGCATTTGGAGTCTACACCTTCCACCTTATATTCTTCTGACCTTCCACTCTCAATCTGAGCACTTTGGCACCACACAGATAGCAATCTTGTCAAAATTCTGTCCTTCTGGCACAAAATGAACCAATGTCTTGTTTTTTTTTTTGTTTGATCTGTGATAAACATCGGCAAAGCTTTTTCCATTTTTCTCTACTCTCCCCATGACTCACTTTTTCTCAGTACCCAACCTTCCCTAATGACTAACCCTCTTCAAAACACATGCAAACATTAGTAAATCCCATTTACACAATTACTCAGTATGGGCAGTAACCTAAATACTACCCATAATACACAGTGAAATGTGATACACCATACAATTAAACCAAAAAAAACCCCAAAACAAAACAAAAAAAAAAAAACAGATCTTGTTCACTGGATGATCTGTTTCCTTACTCTACTATCACACACTTATGCAAGGATATTGTGTGCCAAGCATGGTCTTTTGTTTCAGTTTCTTACTAATGTAAAGTTGGGGAACATTAGGGCCCAGAAAAAGATTGACCTGTGATTGACGGGAGGATATCAGTGTTTAAGCTGATCCCTTTACTGGTTATTAAAAAACCCCTAGTGTGTCAACTGAAAGGAAACAGCTTATCCAACAAAATACATTCTTAACTTTAGAGCTGAGCATCAGAATGTTGTTTTGGTGGCACCCATTGGAAAATGAAAGGATAGTTTAGAATTTTGCAGTTTTCTGTCTGTGAGGATCTGAAACAACACAAGATGCTGTTTGGGTACACCAAGAGGAAAGTTTGGTCTTGTAAGTGGTGCCAGTGCCTGCAATTAAGCTAAGTGGGTACAAAGAATAAATATGTATGTCGGCCAAGTAAAGCAGAAAATTCTTTCCTGTAGTGGGGCACTGCTTAGTCAATTTTGCTGTATTTTTAGATACTGTTTGAGTTTGTGGTATGATTGGCATGATCTTTACACATAGTGCTGGAACTTTTCACTAATTTGGGAGTGTGCAGCTGTGATGGGCTTTGTTAGTCCACAACAACAAAACTGACTTAAATGAGTTCAGTAAAAGGATGGATGGATTTATTTGCCTTTTGATATATGAGCAGGATATGCATAGTTAATGTTTTAATAAGTAGAGTTTAATGTTTTGGTAAATAATAAAGTGCCCAAAACAAACCACATTACCATTTTACAGTTGTGGGAAACTGGATATGTTGCCTACCCTAGCAGCACTGGAACCATTCCTAGTGTAGCGACCCGTGGAGGAGTCTTTTAAGATTTCGAGCCGAACTCTGCCGTGCACCTCTCCGAAGCTGTCGGCTAGCGGCTTGCCAGCGTCATGCACGCAACTGCACCCAGCTCTTTAAGAAAGAGAACACTCGTGCCCCATACACCGCACGACTCCGAGTGTCTCGGTAGTTTGCTTAGATAACATCTTAGCAAATAAACAGCTCTGTCCTGTTGTATCTTTTTATTACAGAAGATAGTCAGAAACAAAAGCTCAACATTATTGCGCGGCCATTGCCAAGGTCAAGCACGAAGACACATTTCAATAAATTGGTACTTTTTACAAAATAAATAACCCCCGGACGGCGATAACCCAAACCCACCCAACCAATTAAATACAAACACACCATTATTTACAACACAAATGACAATACGTAAATTCCGACATACAATAAGCTTTTTATAAATTACCCATAATTTCCCCGCAAACTATTTACATAAATTACCCATGAGCGTCACTCCGCCAGCGCTTGCTGCCGGGTTGTTACACTAGATTATGTGCTAGTCCATCACAGAAACCATTTGTGTACACAACAAAACATCCCATAAATGGTCAAGTTAGAGTTGGAAGTTGACTTAACATATACATCAATGAACTACATAGAGAAACCCCACCACGAGCACAGGGAGAACGTGCAAACTCTGCATAGACACTGACAGGGTGTAAGATATCTTGACAAACAAAGGAGTTAAAATTACATAGTTGTGCAAAGTCAAACTCATACAAAATTGCTTTAATTTGAAATGTTGAATAGTTATTCTTATTTGCATTAATGAACATAATAAAAAATAGTATTAAACTCTTCCCATCACACAAATTCAAATACAAAGTTGAAAAGAAATTTAATTCAAATTTAAAAAATTACAAAATTTATTCTTGTATACAATATTGTTCTAAATCAGTTTAACATGAACATATTTAGTCAGTCTTCATATTTTAAACATATATGTAAAGAAATCAGCAATACATATTCATTAACTACATAGAACTTCTCTACTTTTGGTCACTTTTTAGTTTTGCGTTTGGTGGCCCGTCGTTTGTCCTATTTGCCTGGTACCTGCCAATGACTCATCCAGCAGTAGTCCACCTGCCATCATCCCTGGCACCATCATTCCATGTTACTGATATTCCAGTGGAATCTGTCATGCTGCTCTTCTATCACCTTTCTGAGATTTTCAGGGAAAAATTCCAAATATGAATCCAAAAAGTAAACTTTGAGACTCAAGTTGCACCCCCAAGTCCTTAAATTTAGCTAATGTGTTTTTCTCATGATGCTCCAACAATGATGGATGGATTAAAAGGCAGAAGTCTACGTGACCATCATCATCATTAAGCCCTTCTGTGAGAATCCTAAATCCAAAGAGGACTGTTTCATTTATGTTAGGTAGAATGCCTAGAGGGGACTGGGCGGTCTCATGGTCTGGAATCCCTACAGATTTTATTTTTCTCCAGCCGTCTGGAGTTTTTGTTTTTCTGTCCCCTGGCCATTGAACCTTACTCTTATTCGATGTTAATGTTGATTTATTTTGTTTTATAATTGTGTCTTTCATTTTTCTATTCTTTAATATGTAAAGCACTTTGAGCTACTGTTTGTATGAAAATGTGCTATATAAATAAATGTTGTTGTTGTTCTAATTTCTATATTATAATTTCTTTATAATTTGGATCTTTTTGTTACTTAAAAACATATATATTACATCTTTCATTGCATCATCAAATTCTGCATCAGAAAGCAGTTTTCTAATATCAGGTCCTCCTTTCAATTTATCCTCAAACAAACCAGAATCTTTGGCCATAAATACACAAAACCGGCTTTGTTTCTTGAAAAGGCTTTAACAAACTGCTTCATTAAACAAAGCTTAATATGAAGCGATGGTAGCAGCACTTTATGTGGATTCACTAAGCGAGGACAGATGATGTTTTTGGTACCAAGCTGTAGTTTTTTCTAGGTAACCATTCCTTTTGAACTCATTGTCAGTTCTTGGTTCAGCGGTACTACTGAAACATCCAGATATGACTCTGACTGCTCAACATGCTGCTGTGACTCATCATCCAGTTTAGTTCCAGCTATGTATGATTCTGACCTTATTGTATAACTGTTTTACTTTAAACATAGATTTGAATGTTACAAATTGCGAAATTTAAATAAATGATCATTAAAATGAAATACAGATATTTAATTTTAGCATGAAAACAATAAAAAACTATAATTAACAACTAAAAATGTGTTTTGTGATGTTACCTAATGGAGATTCATGTTTTTCATTTTTGAATTCAGGCCCCAAAATACTGTATGTAACAATCATATGAAATAATCAAAATATTGTTTTCAACAAATTCAGTGTATTTCTGTGTTATTGAATGATTTATCTCTCTTTTTAATCTCTTGACAGCTCTGATTTCTTTAGTATCTGAGTGTGGTGGCAGATTGAAAAAACAATACACATTTCATGACACTTTTCTGAAAATAAAATTTCAGTATTAAATACAATACAATACAATTTATTTTTGTATAGCCCAAAATCACACAAGGAGTGCTGCAATGGGCTTTAACAGGCCCTGCCTCTTGACAGCCCCCCAGCCTTGACTCTCTATGAAGACAAGGAAAAACTCCCAAAAAAACACTTGTAGGGAAAAAAATGGAAGAAACCTTGGGAAAGGCAGTTCAAAGAGAGACCCCTTTCCAGGTGGGTTGGGCGTGCAGTGGCTGTCAAAAAGAAGGGAATCAATACAATACAATACAATACACAGAACAGAACAAAACTTCAATACAGTATAAAAATAAAAATTTTAGAAGTATGTAGCAGAATTTAACAATGGATGACATCACATAATATGATTTGGATTTGTTTATAATCCTGGAGACCTCAGCCATCAAGCTGCCTCCCCCATTTGGCCATTCCACAGCTGAAACAGTGCTGGGCCAGCCAATCCGATGAAAGGACCCCTCTTTCCCATGATTCCAGCGATCCTCCATCAGGGATGACTTTACCATAAGCAGGCACAACAACTTGGCAGGTGGGCCATAGCACCAAATGCCACATTTGAGTACTGAGAAGAGAAACAGAATAGGTGAAGGTTAGTATTCAATTATAACTGTCATGTTACGTATGTTTTAGTGCTAATGACTAACAACAGAGATGCAGTATGTACAGTAAATCAGCAGCTTCAGTCAGGATATGCTATACTGAAGTAGTGAGTCTTCAGCCGGGATTTAAAAGCTGAGACCAAAGGGGCATCTCTTATTGTAGCAGGCAGACCATTCCACAGTTTAGGGGCCCTGTAATTAAAAGCTTAACCTCCCACTGTTATTTTATTAATCCTTGGAATCATAAGCAGACTGGCATCTTGAGATCTTAATGTGCGCTCTGGTTTGTAAGTCATGATAAGTTCAGACAAGTAAGCCGGACCTTGGCCATTTAATGCTTTATATGTTAAAAGGAGGATTTTGAAATCTGCCCTAAACTTAACCGGGAGCCAGTGTGAGGATTTAAGAATTGGAGTTATGTGTTCGTATTTTCTTGTTCTTGTGATAATTCTTGCAGCAGCATTTTGGATTAACTGGAGGCTGTATAAAGAACAGTTTGAACATCCAGTGAACACCACATTGCAGTAGTCAATCCTACTAGAAATAAATGCATGAATTAATTTCTCAGAATCCTGTTTATTTAGAAAGTGCCTTAATTTCCTAACATTTTTTAAGATGGAAGAAACATTATTTGGACAACTTTGTAATATGTGCTTTAAATGACATACTAGAGTCAAAGAGAACACAGAGATTTCGGGCTGATTCAGTAAAATTAGTGGTGATTCCAACTGAGTTAAATGATAACAGAATATTGTTGTGATCAACGTCATTCCCACCAACAATTAACATCTCTGTTTTATCTGTGTTTAAATACAAGTAGTTCTCATCCATCCAGGCCTTTAATTCACTAACACAACTAATTAAAGACAACATCAGAGAAACTTCATTTGATCTAAATGAAAGGTATAACTGGGTGTCATCTGCATACGAGTGAAAATTAACATTATGTTTCCTAATGATAGATCCCAGTGGAAGCATGTAAAGTGAAAACAGTAAAGGTCCCAGTACTGAGCTCTGCGGGACACCATATTGAACTTCTGTGTATAATGATGGAGTACTGTCAGCACATTTCTGTACACATTGGAATCGATTTGATAAATAAGAACTAAACCAAGCGAGCACGGTGCCTGTAAGCCCAACATCATTTTCTAGCCTGTGCAGTAAAATAGAATGGTCAATGGTGTCAAATGCTGCACTTAAGTCTAACAACATTATTACAGTGGAGTTTCCTTCATCAGAGGATATTAGAATGTCGTTTACAACCTGCATTAGCGCCGTTTCTGTACTATGACCAGTGCGGAAACTAGACTGGAATTTCTCAAATAAATTGTAATGTGTAATGTGTGACTGAAGCTGATTGACTTTTTCTAGTATTTTAGAGAGAAAGGGTAAATTTGAAATAGGCATATAATTATTAAGCATGTGTGGGTCTAGGTCTGACTTTTTAAGTAATGGTTTAGTGACTGACACTTTTAGTGCATCAGGTACTGTGCCATGAAATAATGAACTATTCACAATGTTTAGAATAGGCGCTGCAAGAACATCCATGGCACTTTTTACTAGTTTTGTTGGCAGTGGATCTAGGGAACAAGTAGTGGGCTTCATTTTAGAAATTAAAGTTAAGACTTCCTGCTCATGTGTGTTCCTTGTCTACAACAATCTATGCAAACACATCATTAAAACAAAAAAGTTTTTCATGTTTTAGTAATAAATGACAAATTATCGACATGAACTGTATGATATGTGAAGGCCGATGGCCAAATATCAAATAAACACTTTCACAAAAGGTGCAAGTGCAATACGACAGCTTTCATGTTGCAGCGGTAAGAACTGTTGACTTGATTGTGGGATTGATCATGGGTGCTTCTCAAATTTACAGTTTTGAGTAGTGAGCTGCTCTTATTGTTAATATTATACAATAAAAACATACATTTGATTTGTATCTGTAGTAGCTGCTGTAAATTTATAATACTTGTAAAAGTGTGCATTTTTTTTCACTTTTATTCTCTCAGTCACGATACAACGTCCCCCTACCCCCACCCTAAGATCTGACACTGTTAGTTTTTATTTAATTTTGGGAATAACTGTAAATGTGAGTGGTGTTTTGAGACAATGGAACTATAAATTCTCTGATCTGGGGGGATAAAAATTGACACACAAATGCTGGTGAATCTGCCTTCTTCGTATCTCACTGTCACTTGAGTCATAGGTATGAATGATATGTGAAATAATTCATTTTATGACCTGTATAGTACATTTTGGAAAATATTGTAGCACTGATGCAACATTATTCATATTATACATATTCATTCACATGCCTACTTGCGGTTGTAATCAGTGACCACTTTTTTTTTTCAATCTTGCCAGTCGCCACATTTTGGTGCAGGGTGCTGTTTCTTTTCTTCTCCAGGACATGCAGAGGAAAGAATAGTACAGAGAGGTCAGTTTTGCGCTATATATACTGTAATCGTCAAATTCAAATGTTAACAGTTCCCACACACCCAAGGACCATCCTTCCTACATTTACGACATGTGCAACTGTTGCAATGTACATACTTCTCTCTATGCTGTGGTTTCTATTACATTGAAGGGGCACCTGACACTGACTGAGTTAGCTTTCCTGGGGGAAGCGGCAGTCTTGAAATAGAAGCTTGTTGATGTTGCATCCCCTTTTTCTTTTTTCATCACCTTTTCTTGTAAGAAGTGACAACAAACTTCCTCTGCAAGGTGAGCAAAGAACACATTACTTTTCTCAGTGGCCCCAGTGTATACCTTGCACAGTATATGTGCTTTCATCACTGCCAGGTCAAGCATGTTGTAGCACACAGCAACCGGCCACCTGTTCGCAATGAATAAGGTCACACCTTCTGGTGCATTATATCAAAGCAGCACTCGACAAAAAAATAAAGCAACAGATGTATGTGACATTTTGAAGAAATCATTTTATGACCTGATTAGTACTAATCAGAAAACATTGTCATACTAATGCAATATTATTTGAAAATGAACAGCGTCAGATCCGGTGTAAATTTATGCTGACGCTGTTAGTTAGGGTCAGATCGGGATGGGGGGGAGGTAGAGCTTGAATGTGACTGAGAGAATAAAACTTTTAAAGTACCATAAATTTATAAAAAATTTAAAAGGAGATTAAAAAAAGGTTTAACCTCTGCTAAAAGCTGAAGCTGGAAATAGAAACTCTTGACCACAGAATGTATCTGTTTCTCAAAAGAGAGGTTATTATCAAAAATAACCCAAAGATTCTGAACATGAGGTTTGCAAAAGTCCGTGTAGGACCCATGGAGTTCAAAACCAATTTGAGCTTTGGCTTTAGGACCAGCTATCAGCACTTCCATTTTATTTTGTAAGCCACGAGGATCCTAGTTCTACAAGACAATTGTGCAGCCAGTTCATTGAACAGTTACACACAGGAATATAGACTTGTGTGTCATCAGTATAACAATGAAAAGAAATAAATTTCCTAAAGATAGCACCTGTAGGATGGAGATATATAGAAAATAAAATAGGACCCAGAATGGATCCATGAGGAACATCCCATTTAACAGGAGTAGCAGATGGAAAAAGATTGAAAGTTGCTGAAAAATGTCCATCAGTAATATATGACCTGGACCAGTTAAGAGCAGCCTCTTTAAGCCCCACAAGATGTGCAAGCTGCAACAGTAAGATCTCATGATCAATAGTGTCAAAACCTGCAGAAAGTTGTAGGAGGACAAGAACTGCTGCGCCACCCGAGTCAGTAATGAGAGAAATGTCATTAAATACTTTCAGGAGGGCAGTCTCAACACCATGATAAGGCCTAGGGCCAGATTGGTGGCTTTCAAATAAATTATTAGAGTTAAGATGCTCAACCAACTGATTATAAATAATTCTTTCTAATATTTTAGCCAAAAATGGCAATTGGGAACTCAAGGTGAAAAATAACTAACACTCCAGGATCTAATTCTACCTTTTTAAGACAAGGTCACAAAATTGCATGTTTAAGGACACAACCCCTCAGTAATAGATCCAGTTATAGTAACCAACAATGCTGGACCCAAGATATCAAAAGCTTCCAGTAAGAGGAGGGGTGGGACAACATCAAGAGGACAAAAGTAGGTCTAAGTGTATCAATAGTACTTTATAGCTGTGAAAGTGAAACAACAACAACAAATGAGAGTATCAATTTTGCTGACAAAAATGAAAGGAACTGGTCACATGAATGAACTGTACTATTTAATCCCATCTCTTAAAGGGGGTAAATAACCATATTAATTGCATTAAATAAGACCAAGGTGTTCTTAGAATGAGAGGATACCAGATCTGAGAAGTAATCATGTTTACATTTTTAACTGCCTCCAGGAAGTTGAACAGAGAAGTCCTAAAAATCTGCTTAGATACAGTTAGCATGTCCTTCTTCTACCACCGTTTAGCAATCATGCAGGTGTGAAGCAGCTGCTGTGTGGTATCATTAAGCTATGGAGCAGCTCTTGCCTTTTTACAGCGTAATTTGAGGGGGGGCAGCAGACTCTAAAGGCTTTTTACATGATGAATTTAAAGCTAAGACAGAATCATCAATACTACCGCATTGCCCTTGTAGATCAAAACTGGAAAATATAGTTTTAAAATTAGATATAACAGAAGAATTTAAAAAGTGACAATAGTATGGAGCATAGCTTGCAGTAGTAACATCAACAGAAATATTCAAATCCATCATTAGAAAAAAATGATCAGTAAAAGGAACATCATGTATTTCAATGTTATTAACTGAAATACCACATGTAAGAGCAAAAACATAGGTGTGACTAAATGAGTTGGAGCATTAATAAATAAGCTGGATAAAATCAAATTAATCCAATAATGATCAAAAGCCATTAACCAAAGGTTTAGATTGACAACAAATGTGTATGTTAAAATCGGCGGCAATAAATACTTTATCCTAGGAGAGCATAATATCGGCAAAAAGATCAGAAAATTCAGAAATGAAAGCTGTGACAGATAGGGGGCATTATTTCTCCCTTGAACCCTCAGAATATACACCAGACACCACGTAAAAGTCCAATAAGTTGACTTTATTATTAATAACAGTGCACAAAGCACCCTCCTCTCCAAAATACTCATACAAATACTCAATAATTCTCAATAAACCAATCCTCCACTCCCAGACGCATTTCAACCTTTCCACCCAGCTCAGCTCAATGTTCTGGTGTTTTTCCCAGTCTTTTATAGTCCCTGACCCGGAAGTGTTTCCCATCCTTCAGTCTATGTTACTCCTTATCACTTCCCAGTCAGATAAAAAGTCCTCTTCGTCATTTCCCCTGTCACTGTGATTAAGATGCACTTCCGGGTTATAGGGCACAAACGACTTTCTGGGCCTCCCTGCAGCGTCCTCTGTTGGCCCCTGTGGTATGCAGCAGGGCTGTAAAGGAAAACTCCATTGTCCATGATTCCCTGCTGGTATCCGGGGCACCGCCATGCTACAGGGAGAGCTCCATGTGGCGGCCTGGGGTTATTGGTCGGGATGACAAGCTGGCCATAGACCACAACGCATAATTAATTACAGGAGGTCTAAAAACAAAAGCACACAACAAAGAGAAAGAATTGCAGTTTGAAGCTACTAAATGGTCCCCTAGTAAGGCTGTAACACAGTACACGCCCTGTATACACCAGGACACCACAGTAGGATCTGCCTAAGAAGTATGACTCAAACCACCTGAGGGCAGGCCCAGTGGTTTTAAGATATGAGATGTTTACTTTATCATTAAAGCAGACCGTTGTAAACATAATCTTAAAACCGACCCAGTTGTTAAATTGCTACGTGCTTCTGGGGCTTCCTCCTGACCTGACAGCAGCGGCAAGCAGCATCGCCACACAGAACACATTCAATTTATAATATTCCAGTTCTCTGCACATTTAGAATTCTTAGATTTGTACTTGATATCACTTTCATGATGAAATGCATTAAAATATGTATGTTAAATTTTACAGATAAATTATTAACTTTGTTTAAATAATAAATACTGCTAATAGTTACACTTATGGGGTGGCACAGTGGCAGAGCGGTAGTGCTGCTCTCTCGCAGGGAGTCACGTTCCTTGTGATCCCTGTCTGGAGTTTGCATGTTTTCCTGGTGGGTTTCCACAATGTGCTCAGTTTTCCATTCAAAGACATGAAGGTTTGGGGATTTGGTGAAGCTACAATGACTTCAGTGTCTGTGTGTGCTTGTGTTCACCTTGCGATGAGCTGATGCCCCGTCCAGAGATTTTGTTTCTGTTTTGCGCCGATGCTGTTGGAATGGGCGCATCCCCGAATTGATGGATGTAATCATTAAACATCCTTTTCAAAGATATTGTGGCAAAGTGTGCTCGGAATTTAATGGATGTTTTGGGCACATGCATCATATCGC